>NW_026947685.1:0-380572 GCF_034190915.1 Cavia porcellus | reverse complement strand
GTAGGAGTGAGAAAAACATCACGGGGTGGTGCGCATTGTATGGGTGTGTGTTACATTACATTCACTAGTAGGAGTGAGAAAAACATCACGGGGTGGTGCGCATTGTATGGGTGTGTGTTACATTACATTCACTAGTAGGAGTGAGAAAAACATCACGGGGTGGTGCGCATTGTATGGGTGTGTGTTACATTACATTCACTAGTAGGAGTGAGAAAAACATCACGGGGTGGTGCGCATTGTATGGGTGTGTGTTACATTACATTCACTAGTAGGAGTGAGAAAAACATCACGGGGTGGTGCGCATTGTATGGGTGTGTGTTACATTACATTCACTAGTAGGAGTGAGAAAAACATCACGGGGTGGTGCGCATTGTATGGGTGTGTGTTACATTACATTCACTAGTAGGAGTGAGAAAAACATCACGGGGTGGTGCGCATTGTATGGGTGTGTGTTACATTACATTCACTAGTAGGAGTGAGAAAAACATCACGGGGTGGTGCGCATTGTATGGGTGTGTGTTACATTACATTCACTAGTAGGAGTGAGAAAAACATCACGGGGTGGTGCGCATTGTATGGGTGTGTGTTACATTAGATTCACTAGTAGGAGTGAGAAAAACATCACGGGGTGGTGCGCATTGTATGGGTGTGTGTTACATTAGATTCACTAGTAGGAGTGAGAAAAACATCACGGGGTGGTGCGCATTGTATGGGTGTGTGTTACATTACATTCACTAGTAGGAGTGAGAAAAACATCACGGGGTGGTGCGCATTGTATGGGTGTGTGTTACATTACATTCACTAGTAGGAGTGAGAAAAACATCACGGGGTGGTGCGCATTGTATGGGTGTGTGTTACATTACATTCACTAGTAGGAGTGAGAAAAACATCACGGGGTGGTGCGCATTGTATGGGTGTGTGTTACATTACATTCACTAGTAGGAGTGAGAAAAACATCACGGGGTGGTGCGCATTGTATGGGTGTGTGTTACATTACATTCACTAGTAGGAGTGAGAAAAACATCACGGGGTGGTGCGCATTGTATGGGTGTGTGTTACATTACATTCACTAGTAGGAGTGAGAAAAACATCACGGGGTGGTGCGCATTGTATGGGTGTGTGTTACATTACATTCACTAGTAGGAGTGAGAAAAACATCACGGGGTGGTGCGCATTGTATGGGTGTGTGTTACATTACATTCACTAGTAGGAGTGAGAAAAACATCACGGGGTGGTGCGCATTGTATGGGTGTGTGTTACATTACATTCACTAGTAGGAGTGAGAAAAACATCACGGGGTGGTGCGCATTGTATGGGTGTGTGTTACATTACATTCACTAGTAGGAGTGAGAAAAACATCACGGGGTGGTGCGCATTGTATGGGTGTGTGTTACATTAGATTCACTAGTAGGAGTGAGAAAAACATCACGGGGTGGTGCGCATTGTATGGGTGTGTGTTACATTAGATTCACTAGTAGGAGTGAGAAAAACATCACGGGGTGGTGCGCATTGTATGGGTGTGTGTTACATTAGATTCACTAGTAGGAGTGGAGAAAAACATCACGGGGTGGTGCGCATTGTATGGGTGTGTGTTACATTAGATTCACTAGTAGGAGTGAGAAAAACATCACGGGGTGGTGCGCATTGTATGGGTGTCTGTTACATTAGATTCACTAGTAGGAGTGAGAAAAACATCACGGGGTGGTGCGCATTGTATGGGTGTCTGTTACATTAGATTCACTAGTAGGAGTGAGAAAAACATCACGGGGTGGTGCGCCTTGTATGGGTGTGTGTTACATTAGATTCACTAGTAGGAGTGAGAAAAACATCACGGGGTGGTGCGCCTTGTATGGGTGTGTGTTACATTACATTCACTAGTAGGAGTGAGAAAAACATCACGGGGTGGTGCGCATTGTATGGGTGTGTGTTACATTACATTCACTAGTAGGAGTGAGAAAAACATCACGGGGTGGTGCGCATTGTATGGGTGTGTGTTACATTACATTCACTAGTAGGAGTGAGAAAAACATCACGGGGTGGTGCGCATTGTATGGGTGTGTGTTACATTACATTCACTAGTAGGAGTGAGAAAAACATCACGGGGTGGTGCGCATTGTATGGGTGTGTGTTACATTACATTCACTAGTAGGAGTGAGAAAAACATCACGGGGTGGTGCGCATTGTATGGGTGTGTGTTACATTAGATTCACTAGTAGGAGTGAGAAAAACATCACGGGGTGGTGCGCATTGTATGGGTGTGTGTCTTTACATTCACTAGTAGGAGTGAGAAAACATCACGCGGTTGTGCGCATTGCATGGGTGTGTGTCTCATTACATTCACTAGTAGCAGTGAGAAAAACATCACGGGGTGGTGCGCATTGTATGGTTGTGTGTCACATTAGATTCACTAGTAGCAGTGAGAAAAACATCACGGGGTGGTGCGCATTGTATGGGTGTGTGTTACATTACATTCACTAGTAGGAGTGAGAAAAACATCACGGGGTGGTGCGCATTGTATGGGTGTGTGTCACATTAGATTCACTAGTAGCAGTGAGAAAAACATCACGGGGTGGTGCGCATTGTATGGGTGTGTGTCACATTAGATTCACTAGTAGGAGTGAGAAAAACATCACGGGGTGGTGCGCATTGTATGGGTGTGTGTTACATTAGATTCACTAGTAGGAGTGAGAAAAACATCACGGGGTGGTGCGCATTGTATGGGTGTGTGTTACATTAGATTCACTAGTAGGAGTGAGAAAAACATCACGGGGTGGTGCGCATTGTATGGGTGTGTGTTACATTACATTCACTAGTAGGAGTGAGAAAAACATCACGGGGTGGTGCGCATTGTATGGGTGTGTGTTACATTACATTCACTAGTAGGAGTGAGAAAAACATCACGGGGTGGTGCGCATTGTATGGGTGTGTGTTACATTACATTCACTAGTAGGAGTGAGAAAAACATCACGGGGTGGTGGGCATTGTATGGGTGTGTGTAACATTAGATTCACTAGTAGGAGTGAGAAAAACATCACGGGGTGGTGCGCATTGTATGGGTGTCTGTTACATTAGATTCACTAGTAGGAGTGAGAAAAACATCACGGGGTGGTGCGCATTGTATGGGTGTCTGTTACATTAGATTCACTAGTAGGAGTGAGAAAAACATCACGGGGTGGTGCGCATTGTATGGGTGTCTGTTACATTAGATTCACTAGTAGGAGTGAGAAAAACATCACGGGGTGGTGCGCATTGTATGGGTGTCTGTTACATTAGATTCACTAGTAGGAGTGAGAAAAACATCACGGGGTGGTGCGCATTGTATGGTTGTCTGTTACATTAGATTCACTAGTAGGAGTGAGAAAAACATCACGGGGTGGTACGCATTGTATCGGTGTGTGTTACATTAGATTCACTAGTAGGAGTGAGAAAAACATCACGGCGTGGTGCGCCTTGTATGGGTGTGTGTTACATTACATTCACTAGTAGGAGTGAGAAAAACATCACGGGGTGGTGCGCATTGTATGGGTGTGTGTTACATTATATTCACTAGTAGGAGTGAGAAAAACATCACGGGGTGGTGCGCATTGTATGGGTGTGTGTTACATTACATTCACTAGTAGGAGTGAGAAAAACATCACGGGGTGGTGCGCATTGTATGGGTGTGTGTTACATTACATTCACTAGTAGGAGTGAGAAAAACATCACGGGGTGGTGCGCATTGTATGGGTGTGTGTTACATTACATTCACTAGTAGGAGTGAGAAAAACATCACGGGGTGGTGGGCATTGTATGGGTGTGTGTTACATTAGATTCACTAGTAGGAGTGAGAAAAACATCACGGGGTGGTGCGCATTGTATGGGTGTGTGTTACATTAGATTCACTAGTAGGAGTGAGAAAAACATCACGGGGTGGTGCGCATTGTATGGGTGTGTGTTACATTACATTCACTAGTAGGAGTGAGAAAAACATCACGGGGTGGTGCGCATTGTATGGGTGTGTGTTACATTAGATTCACTAGTAGGAGTGAGAAAAACATCACGGGGTGGTGCGCATTGTATGGGTGTGTGTTACATTAGATTCACTAGTAGCAGTGAGAAAAACATCACGGGGTGGTGCGCATTGTATGGGTGTGTGTCACATTACATTCACTAGTAGCAGTGAGAAAAACATCACGGGGTTGTGCGCATTGCATGGGTGTGTGTCTCATTACATTCACTAGTAGCAGTGAGAAAAACATCACGGGGTGGTGCGCATTGTATGGTTGTGTGTCACATTAGATTCACTAGTAGCAGTGAGAAAAACATCACGGGGTGGTGCGCATTGTATGGGTGTGTGTTACATTACATTCACTAGTAGGAGTGAGAAAAACATCACGGGGTGGTGCGCATTGTATGGGTGTGTGTCACATTAGATTCACTAGTAGCAGTGAGAAAAACATCACGGGGTGGTGCGCATTGTATGGGTGTGTGTTACATTAGATTCACTAGTAGGAGTGAGAAAAACATCACGGGGTGGTGCGCATTGTATTGGTGTGTGTTACATTAGATTCACTAGTAGGAGTGAGAAAAACATCACGGGGTGGTGCGCATTGTATGGGTGTGTGTTACATTAGATTCACTAGTAGGAGTGAGAAAAACATCACGGGGTGGTGCGCATTGTATGGGTGTGTGTTACATTACATTCACTAGTAGGAGTGAGAAAAACATCACGGGGTGGTGCGCATTGTATGGGTGTGTGTTACATTACATTCACTAGTAGGAGTGAGAAAAACATCACGGGGTGGTGGGCATTGTATGGGTGTGTGTTACATTAGATTCACTAGTAGGAGTGAGAAAAACATCACGGGGTGGTGCGCATTATATGGGTGTGTGTTACATTAGATTCACTAGTAGGAGTGAGAAAAACATCACGGGGTGGTGCGCATTGTATGGGTGTGTGTTACATTAGATTCACTAGTAGGAGTGAGAAAAACATCACGGGGTGGTGCGCATTGTATGGGTGTCTGTTACATTAGATTCACTAGTAGGAGTGAGAAAAACATCACGGGGTGGTGCGCATTGTATGGGTGTCTGTTACATTAGATTCACTAGTAGGAGTGAGAAAAACATCACGGGGTGGTGCGCATTGTATGGTTGTCTGTTACATTAGATTCACTAGTAGGAGTGAGAAAAACATCACGGGGTGGTACGCATTGTATCGGTGTGTGTTACATTACATTCACTAGTAGGAGTGAGAAAAACATCACGGCGTGGTGCGCCTTGTATGGGTGTGTGTTACATTACATTCACTAGTAGGAGTGAGAAAAACATCACGGGGTGGTGCGCATTGTATGGGTGTGTGTTACATTACATTCACTAGTAGGAGTGAGAAAAACATCACGGGGTGGTGCGCATTGTATGGGTGTGTGTTACATTACATTCACTAGTAGGAGTGAGAAAAACATCACGGGGTGGTGCGCATTGTATGGGTGTGTGTCACATTAGATTCACTAGTAGCAGTGAGAAAAACATCACGGGGTGGTGCGCATTGTATGGGTGTGTGTTACATTAGATTCACTAGTAGGAGTGAGAAAAACATCACGGGGTGGTGCGCATTGTATGGGTGTGTGTTACATTAGATTCACTAGTAGGAGTGAGAAAAACATCACGGGGTGGTGCGCATTGTATGGGTGTGTGTTACATTACATTCACTAGTAGGAGTGAGAAAAACATCACGGGGTGGTGCGCATTGTATGGGTGTGTGTTACATTACATTCACTAGTAGGAGTGAGAAAAACATCACGGGGTGGTGCGCATTGTATGGGTGTGTGTTACATTACATTCACTAGTAGGAGTGAGAAAAACATCACGGGGTGGTGGGCATTGTATGGGTGCGTGTTACATTAGATTCACTAGTAGGAGTGAGAAAAACATCACGGGGTGGTGCGCATTATATGGGTGCGTGTTACATTAGATTCACTAGTAGGAGTGAGAAAAACATCACGGGGTGGTGCGCATTGTATGGGTGTGTGTTACATTAGATTCACTAGTAGGAGTGAGAAAAACATCACGGGGTGGTGCGCATTGTATGGGTGTGTGTTACATTAGATTCACTAGTAGGAGTGAGAAAAACATCACGGGGTGGTGCGCATTGTATGGGTGTCTGTTACATTAGATTCACTAGTAGGAGTGAGAAAAACATCACGGGGTGGTGCGCATTGTATGGTTGTCTGTTACATTAGATTCACTAGTAGGAGTGAGAAAAACATCACGGGGTGGTACGCCTTGTATCGGTGTGTGTTACATTAGATTCACTAGTAGGAGTGAGAAAAACATCACGGCGTGGTGCGCCTTGTATGGGTGTGTGTTACATTACATTCACTAGTAGGAGTGAGAAAAACATCACGGGGTGGTGCGCATTGTATGGGTGTGTGTTACATTATATTCACTAGTAGGAGTGAGAAAAACATCACGGGGTGGTGCGCATTGTATGGGTGTGTGTTACATTACATTCACTAGTAGGAGTGAGAAAAACATCACGGGGTGGTGCGCATTGTATGGGTGTGTGTTACATTACATTCACTAGTAGGAGTGAGAAAAACATCACGGGGTGGTGCGCATTGTATGGGTGTGTGTTACATTACATTCACTAGTAGGGGTGAGAAAAACATCACGGGGTGGTGCGCATTGTATGGGTGTGTGTTACATTAGATTCACTAGTAGCAGTGAGAAAAACATCACGGGGTGGTGCGCATTGTATGGGTGTGTGTCACATTACATTCACTAGTAGCAGTGAGAAAAACATCACGGGGTGGTGCGCATTGTATGGGTGTGTGTCTCATTACATTCACTAGCAGCAGTGAGAAAAACATCACGGGGTGGTGCGCATTGTATGGGTGTGTGTCTCATTACATTCACTAGCAGCAGTGAGAAAAACATCACGGGGTGGTGCGCATTGTTTTGGTGTGTGTCACATTACATTCACTAGTAGGAGTGAGAAAAACATCACGGGGTGGTGCGCATTGTATGGGTGTGTGTCTCATTACATTCACTAGTAGCAGTGAGAAAAACATCACAGGGTGGTGCGCATTGTATGGGTGTGTGTCACATTAGATTCACTAGTAGCAGTGAGAAAAACATCACGGGGTGGTGCGCATTGTATGGGTGTGTGTCACATTAGATTCACTAGTAGGAGTGAGAAAAACATCACGGGGTGGTGCGCATTGTATGGGTGTGTGTTACCTTACATTCACTAGTAGGAGTGAGAAAAACATCACGGGGTGGTGCGCATTGTATGGGTGTGTGTTACATTACATTCACTAGTAGGAGTGAGAAAAACATCACGGGGTGGTGCGCATTGTATGGGTGTGTGTTACATTAGATTCACTAGTAGGAGTGAGAAAAATATCATGGGGTGGTGCGCATTGTATGGGTGTGTGTTACATTAGATTCACTAGTAGGAGTGAGAAAAACATCACGGGGGGGTGCGCATTGTATGGGTGTCTGTAACATTAGATTCACTAGTAGGAGTGAGAAAAACATCACGGTGTTGTGCGCATTGTATGGGTGTCTGTAACATTAGATTCAGTAGTAGGAGTGAGAAAAACATCACGGGGTGGTGCGCCTTGTATCGGTGTGTGTTACATTAGATTCACTAGTAGGAGTGAGAAAAACATCACGGCGTGGTGCGCATTGTATGGGTGTGTGTTACATTACATTCACTAGAAGGAGTGAGAAAAACATCACGGGGTGGTGCGCATTGTATGGGTGTGTGTTACATTAGATTCACTAGTAGGAGTGAGAAAAACATCACGGGGTGGTGCGCATTGTATGGGTGTGTGTTACATTACATTCACTAGTAGGAGTGAGAAAAACATCACGGGGTGGTGCGCATTGTATGGGTGTGTGTTACATTAGATTCACTAGTAGGAGTGAGAAAAACATCACGGGGTGGTGCGCATTGTATGGGTGTGTGTTACATTACATTCACTAGTAGCAGTGAGAAAAACATCACGGGGTGGTGCGCATTGTATGGGTGTGTGTTACATTACATTCACTAGTAGGAGTGAGAAAAACATCACGGGGTGGTGCGCATTGTATGGGTGTGTGTTACATTACATTCACTAGTAGGAGTGAGAAAAACATCACGGGGTGGTGGGCATTGTATGGGTGTGTGTTACATTAGATTCACTAGTAGGAGTGAGAAAAACATCACGGGGTGGTGCGCATTGTATGGGTGTGTGTTACATTAGATTCACTAGTAGGAGTGAGAAAAACATCACGGGGTGGTGCGCATTGTATGGGTGTGTGTTACATTAGATTCACTAGTAGGAGTGAGAAAAACATCACGGGGTGGTGCGCATTGTATGGGTGTGTGTTACATTACATTCACTAGTAGGAGTGAGAAAAACATCACGGGGTGGTGCGCATTGTATGGGTGTGTGTTACATTAGATTCACTAGTAGGAGTGAGAAAAACATCACGGGGTGGTGCGCATTGCATGGGTGTGTGTTACATTACATTCACTAGTAGGAGTGAGAAAAACATCACGGGGTGGTGCGCATTGTATGGGTGTGTGTTACATTACATTCACTAGTAGGAGTGAGAAAAACATCACGGTGTGGTGCGCATTGTATGGGTGTGTGTTACATTACATTCACTAGTAGGAGTGAGAAAAACATCACGGGGTGGTGCGCATTGTATGGGTGTGTGTTACATTACATTCACTAGTAGGAGTGAGAAAAACATCACGGGGTGGTGCGCATTGTATGGGTGTGTGTTACATTACATTCACTAGTAGGAGTGAGAAAAACATCACGGGGTGGTGCGCATTGTATGGGTGTGTGTTACATTACATTCACTAGTAGGAGTGAGAAAAACATCACGGGGTGGTGCGCATTGTATGGGTGTGTGTTACAATACATTCACTAGTAGGAGTGAGAAAAACATCACGGGGTGGTGCGCATTGTATGGGTGTGTGTTACATTACATTCACTAGTAGGAGTGAGAAAAACATCACGGGGTGGTGGGCATTGTATGGGTGTTTGTTACATTAGATTCACTAGTAGGAGTGAGAAAATCATCACGGGGTGGTGCGCATTGTATGGGTGTGTGTTACATTAGATTCACTAGTAGGAGTGAGAAAAACATCACGGGGTGGTGCGCATTGTATGGGTGTGTGTTACATTAGATTCACTAGTAGGAGTGAGAAAAACATCACGGGGTGGTGCGCATTGTATGGGTGTGTGTTACATTAGATTCACTAGTAGGAGTGGGAAAAACATCACGGGGTGGTGCGCATTGTATGGGTGTCTGTTACATTAGATTCACTAGTAGGAGTGAGAAAAACATCACGGGGTGGTGCGCATTGTATGGGTGTCTGTTACATTAGATTCACTAGTAGGAGTGAGAAAAACATCACGGGGTGGTGCGCCTTGTATGGGTGTCTGTTACATTAGATTCACTAGTAGGAGTGAGAAAAACATCACGGGGTGGTGCGCCTTGTATCGGTGTGTGTTACATTACATTCACTAGTAGGAGTGAGAAAAACATTACGGCGTGGTGCGCCTTGTATGGGTGTGTGTTACATTACATTCACTAGTAGGAGTGAGAAAAACATCACGGGGTGGTGCGCATTGTATGGGTGTGTGTTACATTACATTCACTAGTAGGAGTGAGAAAAACATCACGGGGTGGTGCGCATTGTATATGTGTGTGTTACATTACATTCACTAGTAGGAGTGAGAAAAACATCACGGGGTGGTGCGCATTGTATGGGTGTGTGTTACATTACATTCACTAGTAGGAGTGAGAAAAACATCACGGGGTGGTGCGCATTGTATGGGTGTGTGTTACATTAGATTCACTAGTAGGAGTGAGAAAAACATCACGGGGTGGTGCGCATTGTATGGGTGTGTGTTACATTAGATTCACTAGTAGCAGTGAGAAAAACATCACGGGGTGGTGCGCATTGTATGGGTGTGTGTCACATTACATTCACTAGTAGCAGTGAGAAAAACATCACGGGGTTGTGCGCATTGCATGGGTGTGTGTCTCATTACATTCACTAGTAGCAGTGAGAAAAACATCACGGGGTGGTGCGCATTGTATAGTTGTGTGTCACATTAGATTCACTAGTAGCAGTGAGAAAAACATCACGGGGTGGTGCGCATTGTATGGGTGTGTGTTACATTACATTCACTAGTAGGAGTGAGAAAAACATCACGGGGTGGTGCGCATTGTATGGGTGTGTGTCACATTAGATTCACTAGTAGCAGTGAGAAAAACATCACGGGGTGGTGCGCATTGTATGGGTGTGTGTCACATTAGATTCACTAGTAGGAGTGAGAAAAACATCACGGGGTGGTGCGCATTGTATGGGTGTGTGTTACATTAGATTCACTAGTAGGAGTGAGAAAAACATCACGGGGTGGTGCGCATTGTATGGGTGTGTGTTACATTAGATTCACTAGTAGGAGTGAGAAAAACATCACGGGGTGGTGCGCATTGTATGGGTGTGTGTTACATTACATTCACTAGTAGGAGTGAGAAAAACATCACGGGGTGGTGCGCATTGTATGGGTGTGTGTTACATTACATTCACTAGTAGGAGTGAGAAAAACATCACGGGGTGGTGCGCATTGTATGGGTGTGTGTTACATTACATTCACTAGTAGGAGTGAGAAAAACATCACGGGGTGGTGGGCATTGTATGGGTGTGTGTAACATTAGATTCACTAGTAGGAGTGAGAAAAACATCACGGGGTGGTGCGCATTGTATGGGTGTCTGTTACATTAGATTCACTAGTAGGAGTGAGAAAAACATCACGGGGTGGTGCGCATTGTATGGGTGTCTGTTACATTAGATTCACTAGTAGGAGTGAGAAAAACATCACGGGGTGGTGCGCATTGTATGGGTGTCTGTTACATTAGATTCACTAGTAGGAGTGAGAAAAACATCACGGGGTGGTGCGCATTGTATGGGTGTCTGTTACATTAGATTCACTAGTAGGAGTGAGAAAAACATCACGGGGTGGTGCGCATTGTATGGTTGTCTGTTACATTAGATTCACTAGTAGGAGTGAGAAAAACATCACGGGGTGGTACGCATTGTATCGGTGTGTGTTACATTAGATTCACTAGTAGGAGTGAGAAAAACATCACGGCGTGGTGCGCCTTGTATGGGTGTGTGTTACATTACATTCACTAGTAGGAGTGAGAAAAACATCACGGGGTGGTGCGCATTGTATGGGTGTGTGTTACATTATATTCACTAGTAGGAGTGAGAAAAACATCACGGGGTGGTGCGCATTGTATGGGTGTGTGTTACATTACATTCACTAGTAGGAGTGAGAAAAACATCACGGGGTGGTGCGCATTGTATGGGTGTGTGTTACATTACATTCACTAGTAGGAGTGAGAAAAACATCACGGGGTGGTGCGCATTGTATGGGTGTGTGTTACATTACATTCACTAGTAGGAGTGAGAAAAACATCACGGGGTGGTGGGCATTGTATGGGTGTGTGTTACATTAGATTCACTAGTAGGAGTGAGAAAAACATCACGGGGTGGTGCGCATTATATGGGTGTGTGTTACATTAGATTCACTAGTAGGAGTGAGAAAAACATCACGGGGTGGTGCGCATTGTATGGGTGTGTGTTACATTACATTCACTAGTAGGAGTGAGAAAAACATCACGGGGTGGTGCGCATTGTATGGGTGTGTGTTACATTAGATTCACTAGTAGGAGTGAGAAAAACATCACGGGGTGGTGCGCATTGTATGGGTGTGTGTTACATTAGATTCACTAGTAGCAGTGAGAAAAACATCACGGGGTGGTGCGCATTGTATGGGTGTGTGTCACATTACATTCACTAGTAGCAGTGAGAAAAACATCACGGGGTTGTGCGCATTGCATGGGTGTGTGTCTCATTACATTCACTAGTAGCAGTGAGAAAAACATCACGGGGTGGTGCGCATTGTATGGTTGTGTGTCACATTAGATTCACTAGTAGCAGTGAGAAAAACATCACGGGGTGGTGCGCATTGTATGGGTGTGTGTTACATTACATTCACTAGTAGGAGTGAGAAAAACATCACGGGGTGGTGCGCATTGTATGGGTGTGTGTCACATTAGATTCACTAGTAGCAGTGAGAAAAACATCACGGGGTGGTGCGCATTGTATGGGTGTGTGTTACATTAGATTCACTAGTAGGAGTGAGAAAAACATCACGGGGTGGTGCGCATTGTATGGGTGTGTGTTACATTAGATTCACTAGTAGGAGTGAGAAAAACATCACGGGGTGGTGCGCATTGTATGGGTGTGTGTTACATTAGATTCACTAGTAGGAGTGAGAAAAACATCACGGGGTGGTGAGCATTGTATGGGTGTGTGTTACATTACATTCACTAGTAGGAGTGAGAAAAACATCACGGGGTGGTGCGCATTGTATGGGTGTGTGTTACATTACATTCACTAGTAGGAGTGAGAAAAACATCACGGGGTGGTGGGCATTGTATGGGTGTGTGTTACATTAGATTCACTAGTAGGAGTGAGAAAAACATCACGGGGTGGTGCGCATTATATGGGTGTGTGTTACATTAGATTCACTAGTAGGAGTGAGAAAAACATCACGGGGTGGTGCGCATTGTATGGGTGTGTGTTACATTAGATTCACTAGTAGGAGTGAGAAAACCATCACGGGGTGGTGCGCATTGTATGGGTGTCTGTTACATTAGATTCACTAGTAGGAGTGAGAAAAACATCACGGGGTGGTGCGCATTGTATGGGTGTCTGTTACATTAGATTCACTAGTAGGAGTGAGAAAAACATCACGGGGTGGTGCGCATTGTATGGTTGTCTGTTACATTAGATTCACTAGTAGGAGTGAGAAAAACATCACGGGGTGGTACGCATTGTATCGGTGTGTGTTACATTACATTCACTAGTAGGAGTGAGAAAAACATCACGGCGTGGTGCGCCTTGTATGGGTGTGTGTTACATTACATTCACTAGTAGGAGTGAGAAAAACATCACGGGGTGGTGCGCATTGTATGGGTGTGTGTTACATTACATTCACTAGTAGGAGTGAGAAAAACATCACGGGGTGGTGCGCATTGTATGGGTGTGTGTTACATTACATTCACTAGTAGGAGTGAGAAAAACATCACGGGGTGGTGCGCATTGTATGGGTGTGTGTCACATTAGATTCACTAGTAGCAGTGAGAAAAACATCACGGGGTGGTGCGCATTGTATGGGTGTGTGTTACATTAGATTCACTAGTAGGAGTGAGAAAAACATCACGGGGTGGTGCGCATTGTATGGGTGTGTGTTACATTAGATTCACTAGTAGGAGTGAGAAAAACATCACGGGGTGGTGCGCATTGTATGGGTGTGTGTTACATTACATTCACTAGTAGGAGTGAGAAAAACATCACGGGGTGGTGCGCATTGTATGGGTGTGTGTTACATTACATTCACTAGTAGGAGTGAGAAAAACATCACGGGGTGGTGCGCATTGTATGGGTGTGTGTTACATTACATTCACTAGTAGGAGTGAGAAAAACATCACGGGGTGGTGGGCATTGTATGGGTGCGTGTTACATTAGATTCACTAGTAGGAGTGAGAAAAACATCACGGGGTGGTGCGCATTATATGGGTGCGTGTTACATTAGATTCACTAGTAGGAGTGAGAAAAACATCACGGGGTGGTGCGCATTGTATGGGTGTGTGTTACATTAGATTCACTAGTAGGAGTGAGAAAAACATCACGGGGTGGTGCGCATTGTATGGGTGTGTGTTACATTAGATTCACTAGTAGGAGTGAGAAAAACATCACGGGGTGGTGCGCATTGTATGGGTGTCTGTTACATTAGATTCACTAGTAGGAGTGAGAAAAACATCACGGGGTGGTGCGCATTGTATGGTTGTCTGTTACATTAGATTCACTAGTAGGAGTGAGAAAAACATCACGGGGTGGTACGCCTTGTATCGGTGTGTGTTACATTAGATTCACTAGTAGGAGTGAGAAAAACATCACGGCGTGGTGCGCCTTGTATGGGTGTGTGTTACATTACATTCACTAGTAGGAGTGAGAAAAACATCACGGGGTGGTGCGCATTGTATGGGTGTGTGTTACATTATATTCACTAGTAGGAGTGAGAAAAACATCACGGGGTGGTGCGCATTGTATGGGTGTGTGTTACATTACATTCACTAGTAGGAGTGAGAAAAACATCACGGGGTGGTGCGCATTGTATGGGTGTGTGTTACATTACATTCACTAGTAGGAGTGAGAAAAACATCACGGGGTGGTGCGCATTGTATGGGTGTGTGTTACATTACATTCACTAGTAGGGGTGAGAAAAACATCACGGGGTGGTGCGCATTGTATGGGTGTGTGTTACATTAGATTCACTAGTAGCAGTGAGAAAAACATCACGGGGTGGTGCGCATTGTATGGGTGTGTGTCACATTACATTCACTAGTAGCAGTGAGAAAAACATCACGGGGTGGTGCGCATTGTATGGGTGTGTGTCTCATTACATTCACTAGCAGCAGTGAGAAAAACATCACGGGGTGGTGCGCATTGTATGGGTGTGTGTCTCATTACATTCACTAGCAGCAGTGAGAAAAACATCACGGGGTGGTGCGCATTGTTTTGGTGTGTGTCACATTACATTCACTAGTAGGAGTGAGAAAAACATCACGGGGTGGTGCGCATTGTATGGGTGTGTGTCTCATTACATTCACTAGTAGCAGTGAGAAAAACATCACGGGGTGGTGCGCATTGTATGGGTGTGTGTCACATTAGATTCACTAGTAGCAGTGAGAAAAACATCACGGGGTGGTGCGCATTGTATGGGTGTGTGTCACATTAGATTCACTAGTAGGAGTGAGAAAAACATCACGGGGTGGTGCGCATTGTATGGGTGTGTGTTACATTAGATTCACTAGTAGGAGTGAGAAAAACATCACGGGGTGGTGCGCATTGTATGGGTGTGTGTTACATTAGATTCACTAGTAGGAGTGAGAAAAACATCACGGGGTGGTGCGCATTGTATGGTTGTCTGTTACATTAGATTCACTAGTAGGAGTGAGAAAAACATCACGGGGTTGTACGCCTTGTATCGGTGTGTGTTACATTAGATTCACTAGTAGGAGTGAGAAAAACATCACGGCGTGGTGCGCCTTGTATGGGTGTGTGTTACATTACATTCACTAGTAGGAGTGAGAAAAACATCACGGGGTGGTGCGCATTGTATGGGTGTGTGTTACATTAGATTCACTAGTAGGAGTGAGAAAAACATCACGGGGTGGTGCGCATTGTATGGGTGTGTGTTACATTACATTCACTAGTAGGAGTGAGAAAAACATCACGGGGTGGTGCGCATTGTATGGGTGTGTGTCACATTAGATTCACTAGTAGCAGTGAGAAAAACATCACGGGGTGGTGCGCATTGTATGGGTGTGTGTTACATTAGATTCACTAGTAGGAGTGAGAAAAACATCACGGGGTGGTGCGCATTGTATGGGTGTGTGTTACATTAGATTCACTAGTAGGAGTGAGAAAAACATCACGGGGTGGTGCGCATTGTATGGGTGTGTGTTACATTACATTCACTAGTAGGAGTGAGAAAAACATCACGGGGTGGTGCGCATTGTATGGGTGTGTGTTACATTACATTCACTAGTAGGAGTGAGAAAAACATCACGGGGTGGTGCGCATTGTATGGGTGTGTGTTACATTACATTCACTAGTAGGAGTGAGAAAAACATCACGGGGTGGTGGGCATTGTATGGGTGTGTGTTACATTAGATTCACTAGTAGGAGTGAGAAAAACATCACGGGGTGGTGCGCATTATATGGGTGTGTGTTACATTAGATTCACTAGTAGGAGTGAGAAAAACATCACGGGGTGGTGCGCATTGTATGGGTGTCTGTTACATTAGATTCACTAGTAGGAGTGAGAAAAACATCACGGGGTGGTGCGCATTGTATGGGTGTCTGTTACATTAGATTCACTAGTAGGAGTGAGAAAAACATCACGGGGTGGTGCGCATTGTATGGTTGTCTGTTACATTAGATTCACTAGTAGGAGTGAGAAAAACATCACGGGGTGGTACGCCTTGTATCGGTGTGTGTTACATTAGATTCACTAGTAGGAGTGAGAAAAACATCACGGCGTGGTGCGCCTTGTATGGGTGTGTGTTACATTACATTCACTAGTAGGAGTGAGAAAAACATCACGGGGTGGTGCGCATTGTATGGGTGTGTGTTACATTATATTCACTAGTAGGAGTGAGAAAAACATCACGGGGTGGTGCGCATTGTATGGGTGTGTGTTACATTACATTCACTAGTAGGAGTGAGAAAAACATCACGGGGTGGTGCGCATTGTATGGGTGTGTGTTACATTACATTCACTAGTAGGAGTGAGAAAAACATCACGGGGTGGTGCGCATTGTATGGGTGTGTGTTACATTACATTCACTAGTAGGAGTGAGAAAAACATCACGGGGTGGTGGGCATTGTATGGGTGTGTGTTACATTAGATTCACTAGTAGGAGTGAGAAAAACATCACGGGGTGGTGCGCATTATATGGGTGTGTGTTACATTAGATTCACTAGTAGGAGTGAGAAAAACATCACGGGGTGGTGCGCATTGTATGGGTGTGTGTTACATTAGATTCACTAGTAGGAGTGAGAAAAACATCACGGGGTGGTGCGCATTGTATGGGTGTGTGTTACATTAGATTCACTAGTAGGAGTGAGAAAAACATCACGGGGTGGTGCGCATTGTATGGGTGTGTGTTACATTAGATTCACTAGTAGCAGTGAGAAAAACATCACGGGGTGGTGCGCATTGTATGGGTGTGTGTCACATTACATTCACTAGTAGCAGTGAGAAAAACATCACGGGGTTGTGCGCATTGCATGGGTGTGTGTCTCATTACATTCACTAGTAGCAGTGAGAAAAACATCACGGGGTGGTGCGCATTGTATGGTTGTGTGTCACATTAGATTCACTAGTAGCAGTGAGAAAAACATCACGGGGTGGTGCGCATTGTATGGGTGTGTGTTACATTACATTCACTAGTAGGAGTGAGAAAAACATCACGGGGTGGTGCGCATTGTATGGGTGTGTGTCACATTAGATTCACTAGTAGCAGTGAGAAAAACATCACGGGGTGGTGCGCATTGTATGGGTGTGTGTTACATTAGATTCACTAGTAGGAGTGAGAAAAACATCACGGGGTGGTGCGCATTGTATGGGTGTGTGTTACATTAGATTCACTAGTAGGAGTGAGAAAAACATCACGGGGTGGTGCGCATTGTATGGGTGTGTGTTACATTACATTCACTAGTAGGAGTGAGAAAAACATCACGGGGTGGTGCGCATTGTATGGGTGTGTGTTACATTACATTCACTAGTAGGAGTGAGAAAAACATCACGGGGTGGTGCGCATTGTATGGGTGTGTGTTACATTACATTCACTAGTAGGAGTGAGAAAAACATCACGGGGTGGTGGGCATTGTATGGGTGTGTGTTACATTAGATTCACTAGTAGGAGTGAGAAAAACATCACGGGGTGGTGCGCATTATATGGGTGTGTGTTACATTAGATTCACTAGTAGGAGTGAGAAAAACATCACGGGGTGGTGCGCATTGTATGGGTGTCTGTTACATTAGATTCACTAGTAGGAGTGAGAAAAACATCACGGGGTGGTGCGCATTGTATGGGTGTCTGTTACATTAGATTCACTAGTAGGAGTGAGAAAAACATCACGGGGTGGTGCGCATTGTATGGGTGTCTGTTACATTAGATTCACTAGTAGGAGTGAGAAAAACATCACGGGGTGGTGCGCATTGTATGGTTGTCTGTTACATTAGATTCACTAGTAGGAGTGAGAAAAACATCACGGGGTGGTACGCATTGTATCGGTGTGTGTTACATTACATTCACTAGTAGGAGTGAGAAAAACATCACGGCGTGGTGCGCCTTGTATGGGTGTGTGTTACATTACATTCACTAGTAGGAGTGAGAAAAACATCACGGGGTGGTGCGCATTGTATGGGTGTGTGTTACATTATATTCACTAGTAGGAGTGAGAAAAACATCACGGGGTGGTGCGCATTGTATGGGTGTGTGTTACATTACATTCACTAGTAGGAGTGAGAAAAACATCACGGGGTGGTGCGCATTGTATGGGTGTGTGTCACATTAGATTCACTAGTAGCAGTGAGAAAAACATCACGGGGTGGTGCGCATTGTATGGGTGTGTGTTACATTAGATTCACTAGTAGGAGTGAGAAAAACATCACGGGGTGGTGCGCATTGTATGGGTGTGTGTTACATTAGATTCACTAGTAGGAGTGAGAAAAACATCACGGGGTGGTGCGCATTGTATGGGTGTGTGTTACATTACATTCACTAGTAGGAGTGAGAAAAACATCACGGGGTGGTGCGCATTGTATGGGTGTGTGTTACATTACATTCACTAGTAGGAGTGAGAAAAACATCACGGGGTGGTGCGCATTGTATGGGTGTGTGTTACATTACATTCACTAGTAGGAGTGAGAAAAACATCACGGGGTGGTGGGCATTGTATGGGTGCGTGTTACATTAGATTCACTAGTAGGAGTGAGAAAAACATCACGGGGTGGTGCGCATTATATGGGTGTGTGTTACATTAGATTCACTAGTAGGAGTGAGAAAAACATCACGGGGTGGTGCGCATTGTATGGGTGTGTGTTACATTAGATTCACTAGTAGGAGTGAGAAAAACATCACGGGGTGGTGCGCATTGTATGGGTGTCTGTTACATTAGATTCACTAGTAGGAGTGAGAAAAACATCACGGGGTGGTGCGCATTGTATGGGTGTCTGTTACATTAGATTCACTAGTAGGAGTGAGAAAAACATCACGGGGTGGTGCGCATTGTATGGTTGTCTGTTACATTAGATTCACTAGTAGGAGTGAGAAAAACATCACGGGGTGGTACGCCTTGTATCGGTGTGTGTTACATTAGATTCACTAGTAGGAGTGAGAAAAACATCACGGCCTGGTGCGCCTTGTATGGGTGTGTGTTACATTACATTCACTAGTAGGAGTGAGAAAAACATCACGGGGTGGTGCGCATTGTATGGGTGTGTGTTACATTATATTCACTAGTAGGAGTGAGAAAAACATCACGGGGTGGTGCGCATTGTATGGGTGTGTGTTACATTACATTCACTAGTAGGAGTGAGAAAAACATCACGGGGTGGTGCGCATTGTATGGGTGTGTGTTACATTACATTCACTAGTAGGAGTGAGAAAAACATCACGGGGTGGTGCGCATTGTATGGGTGTGTGTTACATTACATTCACTAGTAGGGGTGAGAAAAACATCACGGGGTGGTGCGCATTGTATGGGTGTGTGTTACATTAGATTCACTAGTAGCAGTGAGAAAAACATCACGGGGTGGTGCGCATTGTATGGGTGTGTGTCACATTACATTCACTAGTAGCAGTGAGAAAAACATCACGGGGTGGTGCGCATTGTATGGGTGTGTGTCTCATTACATTCACTAGCAGCAGTGAGAAAAACATCACGGGGTGGTGCGCATTGTATGGGTGTGTGTCTCATTACATTCACTAGCAGCAGTGAGAAAAACATCACGGGGTGGTGCGCATTGTTTTGGTGTGTGTCACATTACATTCACTAGTAGGAGTGAGAAAAACATCACGGGGTGGTGCGCATTGTATGGGTGTGTGTCTCATTACATTCACTAGTAGCAGTGAGAAAAACATCACGGGGTGGTGCGCATTGTATGGGTGTGTGTCACATTAGATTCACTAGTAGCAGTGAGAAAAACATCACGGGGTGGTGCGCATTGTATGGGTGTGTGTCACATTAGATTCACTAGTAGGAGTGAGAAAAACATCACGGGGTGGTGCGCATTGTATGGGTGTGTGTTACATTAGATTCACTAGTAGGAGTGAGAAAAACATCACGGGGTGGTGCGCATTGTATGGGTGTGTGTTACATTAGATTCACTAGTAGGAGTGAGAAAAACATCACGGGGTGGTGCGCATTGTATGGTTGTCTGTTACATTAGATTCACTAGTAGGAGTGAGAAAAACATCACGGGGTGGTACGCCTTGTATCGGTGTGTGTTACATTAGATTCACTAGTAGGAGTGAGAAAAACATCACGGCGTGGTGCGCCTTGTATGGGTGTGTGTTACATTACATTCACTAGTAGGAGTGAGAAAAATATCACGGGGTGGTGCGCATTGTATGGGTGTGTGTTACATTAGATTCACTAGTAGGAGTGAGAAAAACATCACGGGGTGGTGCGCATTGTATGGGTGTGTGTTACATTACATTCACTAGTAGGAGTGAGAAAAACATCACGGGGTGGTGCGCATTGTATGGGTGTGTGTCACATTAGATTCACTAGTAGCAGTGAGAAAAACATCACGGGGTGGTGCGCATTGTATGGGTGTGTGTTACATTAGATTCACTAGTAGGAGTGAGAAAAACATCACGGGGTGGTGCGCATTGTATGGGTGTGTGTTACATTAGATTCACTAGTAGGAGTGAGAAAAACATCACGGGGTGGTGCGCATTGTATGGGTGTGTGTTACATTACATTCACTAGTAGGAGTGAGAAAAACATCACGGGGTGGTGCGCATTGTATGGGTGTGTGTTACATTACATTCACTAGTAGGAGTGAGAAAAACATCACGGGGTGGTGCGCATTGTATGGGTGTGTGTTACATTACATTCACTAGTAGGAGTGAGATAAACATCACGGGGTGGTGGGCATTGTATGGGTGTGTGTTACATTAGATTCACTAGTAGGAGTGAGAAAAACATCACGGGGTGGTGCGCATTATATGGGTGTGTGTTACATTAGATTCACTAGTAGGAGTGAGAAAAACATCACGGGGTGGTGCGCATTGTATGGGTGTCTGTTACATTAGATTCACTAGTAGGAGTGAGAAAAACATCACGGGGTGGTGCGCATTGTATGGGTGTCTGTTACATTAGATTCACTAGTAGGAGTGAGAAAAACATCACGGGGTGGTGCGCATTGTATGGTTATCTGTTACATTAGATTCACTAGTAAGAGTGAGAAAAACATCACGGGGTGGTATGCCTTGTATCGGTGTGTGTTACATTAGATTCACTAGTAGGAGTGAGAAAAACATCACGGCGTGGTGCGCCTTGTATGGGTGTGTGTTACATTACATTCACTAGTAGGAGTGAGAAAAACATCACGGGGTGGTGCGCATTGTATGGGTGTGTGTTACATTATATTCACTAGTAGGAGTGAGAAAAACATCACGGGGTGGTGCGCATTGTATGGGTGTGTGTTACATTACATTCACTAGTAGGAGTGAGAAAAACATCACGGGGTGGTGCGCATTGTATGGGTGTGTGTTACATTACATTCACTAGTAGGAGTGAGAAAAACATCACGGGGTGGTGCGCATTGTATGGGTGTGTGTTACATTACATTCACTAGTAGGGGTGAGAAAAACATCACGGGGTGGTGCGCATTGTATGGGTGTGTGTTACATTAGATTCACTAGTAGGAGTGAGAAAAACATCACGGGGTGGTGCGCATTGTATGGGTGTCTGTTACATTAGATTCACTAGTAGGAGTGAGAAAAACATCACGGGGTGGTGCGCATTGTATGGGTGTCTGTTACATTAGATTCACTAGTAGGAGTGAGAAAAACATCACGGGGTGGTGCGCATTGTATGGGTGTCTGTTACATTAGATTCACTAGTAGGAGTGAGAAAAACATCACGGGGTGGTGCGCATTGTATGGTTGTCTGTTACATTAGATTCACTAGTAGGAGTGAGAAAAACATCACGGGGTGGTACGCATTGTATCGGTGTGTGTTACATTACATTCACTAGTAGGAGTGAGAAAAACATCACGGCGTGGTGCGCCTTGTATGGGTGTGTGTTACATTACATTCACTAGTAGGAGTGAGAAAAACATCACGGGGTGGTGCGCATTGTATGGGTGTGTGTTACATTATATTCACTAGTAGGAGTGAGAAAAACATCACGGGGTGGTGCGCATTGTATGGGTGTGTGTTACATTACATTCACTAGTAGGAGTGAGAAAAACATCACGGGGTGGTGCGCATTGTATGGGTGTGTGTCACATTAGATTCACTAGTAGCAGTGAGAAAAACATCACGGGGTGGTGCGCATTGTATGGGTGTGTGTTACATTAGATTCACTAGTAGGAGTGAGAAAAACATCACGGGGTGGTGCGCATTGTATGGGTGTGTGTTACATTAGATTCACTAGTAGGAGTGAGAAAAACATCACGGGGTGGTGCGCATTGTATGGGTGTGTGTTACATTACATTCACTAGTAGGAGTGAGAAAAACATCACGGGGTGGTGCGCATTGTATGGGTGTGTGTTACATTACATTCACTAGTAGGAGTGAGAAAAACATCACGGGGTGGTGCGCATTGTATGGGTGTGTGTTACATTACATTCACTAGTAGGAGTGAGAAAAACATCACGGGGTGGTGGGCATTGTATGGGTGCGTGTTACATTAGATTCACTAGTAGGAGTGAGAAAAACATCACGGGGTGGTGCGCATTATATGGGTGTGTGTTACATTAGATTCACTAGTAGGAGTGAGAAAAACATCACGGGGTGGTGCGCATTGTATGGGTGTGTGTTACATTAGATTCACTAGTAGGAGTGAGAAAAACATCACGGGGTGGTGCGCATTGTATGGGTGTCTGTTACATTAGATTCACTAGTAGGAGTGAGAAAAACATCACGGGGTGGTGCGCATTGTATGGGTGTCTGTTACATTAGATTCACTAGTAGGAGTGAGAAAAACATCACGGGGTGGTGCGCATTGTATGGTTGTCTGTTACATTAGATTCACTAGTAGGAGTGAGAAAAACATCACGGGGTGGTACGCCTTGTATCGGTGTGTGTTACATTAGATTCACTAGTAGGAGTGAGAAAAACATCACGGCGTGGTGCGCCTTGTATGGGTGTGTGTTACATTACATTCACTAGTAGGAGTGAGAAAAACATCACGGGGTGGTGCGCATTGTATGGGTGTGTGTTACATTATATTCACTAGTAGGAGTGAGAAAAACATCACGGGGTGGTGCGCATTGTATGGGTGTGTGTTACATTACATTCACTAGTAGGAGTGAGAAAAACATCACGGGGTGGTGCGCATTGTATGGGTGTGTGTTACATTACATTCACTAGTAGGAGTGAGAAAAACATCACGGGGTGGTGCGCATTGTATGGGTGTGTGTTACATTACATTCACTAGTAGGGGTGAGAAAAACATCACGGGGTGGTGCGCATTGTATGGGTGTGTGTTACATTAGATTCACTAGTAGCAGTGAGAAAAACATCACGGGGTGGTGCGCATTGTATGGGTGTGTGTCACATTACATTCACTAGTAGCAGTGAGAAAAACATCACGGGGTGGTGCGCATTGTATGGGTGTGTGTCTCATTACATTCACTAGCAGCAGTGAGAAAAACATCACGGGGTGGTGCGCATTGTATGGGTGTGTGTCTCATTACATTCACTAGCAGCAGTGAGAAAAACATCACGGGGTGGTGCGCATTGTTTTGGTGTGTGTCACATTACATTCACTAGTAGGAGTGAGAAAAACATCACGGGGTGGTGCGCATTGTATGGGTGTGTGTCTCATTACATTCACTAGTAGCAGTGAGAAAAACATCACGGGGTGGTGCGCATTGTATGGGTGTGTGTCACATTAGATTCACTAGTAGCAGTGAGAAAAACATCACGGGGTGGTGCGCATTGTATGGGTGTGTGTCACATTAGATTCACTAGTAGGAGTGAGAAAAACATCACGGGGTGGTGCGCATTGTATGGGTGTGTGTTACATTAGATTCACTAGTAGGAGTGAGAAAAACATCACGGGGTGGTGCGCATTGTATGGGTGTGTGTTACATTAGATTCACTAGTAGGAGTGAGAAAAACATCACGGGGTGGTGCGCATTGTATGGTTGTCTGTTACATTAGATTCACTAGTAGGAGTGAGAAAAACATCACGGGGTGGTACGCCTTGTATCGGTGTGTGTTACATTAGATTCACTAGTAGGAGTGAGAAAAACATCACGGCGTGGTGCGCCTTGTATGGGTGTGTGTTACATTACATTCACTAGTAGGAGTGAGAAAAACATCACGGGGTGGTGCGCATTGTATGGGTGTGTGTTACATTAGATTCACTAGTAGGAGTGAGAAAAACATCACGGGGTGGTGCGCATTGTATGGGTGTGTGTTACATTACATTCACTAGTAGGAGTGAGAAAAACATCACGGGGTGGTGCGCATTGTATGGGTGTGTGTCACATTAGATTCACTAGTAGCAGTGAGAAAAACATCACGGGGTGGTGCGCATTGTATGGGTGTGTGTTACATTAGATTCACTAGTAGGAGTGAGAAAAACATCACGGGGTGGTGCGCATTGTATGGGTGTGTGTTACATTAGATTCACTAGTAGGAGTGAGAAAAACATCACGGGGTGGTGCGCATTGTATGGGTGTGTGTTACATTACATTCACTAGTAGGAGTGAGAAAAACATCACGGGGTGGTGCGCATTGTATGGGTGTGTGTTACATTACATTCACTAGTAGGAGTGAGAAAAACATCACGGGGTGGTGCGCATTGTATGGGTGTGTGTTACATTACATTCACTAGTAGGAGTGAGAAAAACATCACGGGGTGGTGGGCATTGTATGGGTGTGTGTTACATTAGATTCACTAGTAGGAGTGAGAAAAACATCACGGGGTGGTGCGCATTGTATGGGTGTCTGTTACATTAGATTCACTAGTAGGAGTGAGAAAAACATCACGGGGTGGTGCGCATTGTATGGGTGTCTGTTACATTAGATTCACTAGTAGGAGTGAGAAAAACATCACGGGGTGGTGCGCATTGTATGGTTGTCTGTTACATTAGATTCACTAGTAGGAGTGAGAAAAACATCACGGGGTGGTACGCCTTGTATCGGTGTGTGTTACATTAGATTCACTAGTAGGAGTGAGAAAAACATCACGGCGTGGTGCGCCTTGTATGGGTGTGTGTTACATTACATTCACTAGTAGGAGTGAGAAAAACATCACGGGGTGGTGCGCATTGTATGGGTGTGTGTTACATTATATTCACTAGTAGGAGTGAGAAAAACATCACGGGGTGGTGCGCATTGTATGGGTGTGTGTTACATTACATTCACTAGTAGGAGTGAGAAAAACATCACGGGGTGGTGCGCATTGTATGGGTGTGTGTTACATTACATTCACTAGTAGGAGTGAGAAAAACATCACGGGGTGGTGCGCATTGTATGGGTGTGTGTTACATTACATTCACTAGTAGGGGTGAGAAAAACATCACGGGGTGGTGCGCATTGTATGGGTGTGTGTTACATTAGATTCACTAGTAGCAGTGAGAAAAACATCACGGGGTGGTGCGCATTGTATGGGTGTGTGTCACATTACATTCACTAGTAGCAGTGAGAAAAACATCACGGGGTGGTGCGCATTGTATGGGTGTGTGTCTCATTACATTCACTAGCAGCAGTGAGAAAAATATCACGGGGTGGTGCGCATTGTATGGGTGTGTGTCTCATTACATTCACTAGCAGCAGTGAGAAAAACATCACGGGGTGGTGCGCATTGTTTGGGTGTGTGTCACATTACATCACTAGTAGGAGTGAGAAAAACATCACGGGGTGGTGCGCATTGTATGGGTGTGTGTTACCTTACATTCACTAGTAGGAGTGAGAAAAACATCACGGGGTGGTGCGCATTGTATGGGTGTGTGTTACCTTACATTCACTAGTAGGAGTGAGAAAAACATCACGGGGTGGTGCGCATTGTATGGGTGTGTGTTACATTACATTCACTAGTAGGAGTGAGAAAAACATCACGGGGTGGTGCGCATTGTATGGGTGTGTGTTACATTAGATTCACTAGTAGGAGTGAGAAAAACATCATGGGGTTGTGCGCATTATATGGGTGTGTGTTACATTAGATTCACTAGTAGGAGTGAGAAAAACATCACGGGGTGGTGCGCATTGTATGGGTGTGTGTTACATTAGATTCACTAGTAGGAGTGAGAAAAACATCACGGGGTGGTGCGCCTTGTATGGGTGTCTGTAACATTAGATTGACTAGTAGGAGTGAGAAAAACATCACGGGGTGGTGCGCCTTGTATCGGTGTGTGTTACATTAGATTCACTAGTAGGAGTGAGAAAAACATCACGGCGTGGTGCGCATTGTATGGGTGTGTGTTACATTACATTCACTAGTAGGAGTGAGAAAAACATCACGGGGTGGTGCGCATTGTATGGGTGTGTGTTACATTACATTTACTAGTAGCAGTGAGAAAAACATCACGGGGTGGTGCGCATTGTATGGGTGTGTGTTACATTAGATTCACTAGTAGGAGTGAGAAAAACATCACGGGGTGGTGCGCATTGTATGGGTGTGTGTTACATTACATTCACTAGTAGGAGTGAGAAAAACATCACGGGGTGGTGCGCATTGTATGGGTGTGTGTTGCATTAGATACACTAGTAAGAGTGAGAAAAACATCACGGGGTGGTGCGCATTGTATGGGTGTGTGTTTCATTAGATTCACTAGTAGGAGTGAGAAAAACATCACGGGGTGGTGCGCATTGTATGGGTGTGTGTTACAATACATTCACTAGTAGCAGTGAGAAAAACATCACGGGGTGGTGCGCATTGTATGGGTGTGTGTTACATTAGATTCACTAGTAGGAGTGAGAAAAACATCACGGGGTGGTGCGCATTGTATGGGTGTGTGTTACATTACATTCACTAGTAGGAGTGAGAAAAACATCACGGGGTGGTGGGCATTGTATGGGTGTGTATTACATTAGATTCACTAGTAGGAGTGAGAAAATCATCACGGGGTGGTGCGCATTGTATGGGTGTGTGTTACATTAGATTCACTAGTAGGAGTGAGAAAAACATCACGGGGTGGTGCGCATTGTATGGGTGTGTGTTACATTAGATTCACTAGTAGGAGTGAGAAAAACATCACGGGGTGGTGCGCATTGTATGGGTGTGTGTTACATTACATTCACTAGTAGGAGTGAGAAAAACATCACGGGGTGGTGCGCATTGTATGGGTGTGTGTTACATTACATTCACTAGTAGGAGTGAGAAAAACATCACGGGGTGGTGCGCATTGTATGGGTGTGTGTTACATTACATTCACTAGTAGGAGTGAGAAAAACATCACGGGGTGGTGCGCATTGTATGGGTGTGTGTTACAATACATTCACTAGTAGGAGTGAGAAAAACATCACGGGGTGGTGCGCATTGTATGGGTGTGTGTTACATTACATTCACTAGTAGGAGTGAGAAAAACATCACGGGGTGGTGGGCATTGTATGGGTGTTTGTTACATTAGATTCACTAGTAGGAGTGAGAAAAACATCACGGGGTGGTGCGCATTGTATGGGTGTGTGTTACATTAGATTCACTAGTAGGAGTGAGAAAAACATCACGGGGTGGTGCGCATTGTATGGGTGTGTGTTACATTACATTCACTAGTAGGAGTGAGAAAAACATCACGGGGTGGTGCGCATTGTATGGGTGTGTGTTACATTAGATTCACTAGTAGGAGTGAGAAAAACATCACGGGGTGGTGCGCATTGTATGGGTGTCTGTTACATTAGATTCACTAGTAGGAGTGAGAAAAACATCACGGGGTGGTGCGCATTGTATGGGTGTCTGTTACATTAGATTCACTAGTAGGAGTGAGAAAAACATCACGGGGTGGTGCGCATTGTATGGGTGTGTGTTACATTACATTCACTAGTAGGAGTGAGAAAAACATCACGGGGTGGTGCGCATTGTATGGGTGTGTGTTACATTACATTCACTAGTAGGAGTGAGAAAAACATCACGGGGTGGTGCGCATTGTATGGGTGTGTGTTACATTATATTCACTAGTAGGAGTGAGAAAAACATCACGGGGTGGTGCGCATTGTATGGGTGTGTGTTACATTACATTCACTAGTAGGAGTGAGAAAAACATCACGGGGTGGTGCGCATTGTATGGGTGTGTGTTACATTACATTCACTAGTAGGAGTGAGAAAAACATCACGGGGTGGTGCGCATTGTATGGGTGTGTGTTACATTACATTCACTAGTAGGGGTGAGAAAAACATCACGGGGTGGTGCGCATTGTATGGGTGTGTGTTACATTAGATTCACTAGTAGCAGTGAGAAAAACATCACGGGGTGGTGCGCATTGTATGGGTGTGTGTCACATTACATTCACTAGTAGCAGTGAGAAAAACATCACGGGGTGGTGCGCATTGTATGGGTGTGTGTCTCATTACATTCACTAGCAGCAGTGAGAAAAACATCACGGGGTGGTGCGCATTGTATGGGTGTGTGTCTCATTACATTCACTAGCAGCAGTGAGAAAAACATCACGGGGTGGTGCGCATTGTTTTGGTGTGTGTCACATTACATTCACTAGTAGGAGTGAGAAAAACATCACGGGGTGGTGCGCATTGTATGGGTGTGTGTCTCATTACATTCACTAGTAGCAGTGAGAAAAACATCACGGGGTGGTGCGCATTGTATGGGTGTGTGTCACATTAGATTCACTAGTAGCAGTGAGAAAAACATCACGGGGTGGTGCGCATTGTATGGGTGTGTGTCACATTAGATTCACTAGTAGGAGTGAGAAAAACATCACGGGGTGGTGCGCATTGTATGGGTGTGTGTTACATTAGATTCACTAGTAGGAGTGAGAAAAACATCACGGGGTGGTGCGCATTGTATGGGTGTGTGTTACATTAGATTCACTAGTAGGAGTGAGAAAAACATCACGGGGTGGTGCGCATTGTATGGTTGTCTGTTACATTAGATTCACTAGTAGGAGTGAGAAAAACATCACGGGGTGGTACGCCTTGTATCGGTGTGTGTTACATTAGATTCACTAGTAGGAGTGAGAAAAACATCACGGCGTGGTGCGCCTTGTATGGGTGTGTGTTACATTACATTCACTAGTAGGAGTGAGAAAAATATCACGGGGTGGTGCGCATTGTATGGGTGTGTGTTACATTAGATTCACTAGTAGGAGTGAGAAAAACATCACGGGGTGGTGCGCATTGTATGGGTGTGTGTTACATTACATTCACTAGTAGGAGTGAGAAAAACATCACGGGGTGGTGCGCATTGTATGGGTGTGTGTCACATTAGATTCACTAGTAGCAGTGAGAAAAACATCACGGGGTGGTGCGCATTGTATGGGTGTGTGTTACATTAGATTCACTAGTAGGAGTGAGAAAAACATCACGGGGTGGTGCGCATTGTATGGGTGTGTGTTACATTAGATTCACTAGTAGGAGTGAGAAAAACATCACGGGGTGGTGCGCATTGTATGGGTGTGTGTTACATTACATTCACTAGTAGGAGTGAGAAAAACATCACGGGGTGGTGCGCATTGTATGGGTGTGTGTTACATTACATTCACTAGTAGGAGTGAGAAAAACATCACGGGGTGGTGCGCATTGTATGGGTGTGTGTTACATTACATTCACTAGTAGGAGTGAGATAAACATCACGGGGTGGTGGGCATTGTATGGGTGTGTGTTACATTAGATTCACTAGTAGGAGTGAGAAAAACATCACGGGGTGGTGCGCATTATATGGGTGTGTGTTACATTAGATTCACTAGTAGGAGTGAGAAAAACATCACGGGGTGGTGCGCATTGTATGGGTGTCTGTTACATTAGATTCACTAGTAGGAGTGAGAAAAACATCACGGGGTGGTGCGCATTGTATGGGTGTCTGTTACATTAGATTCACTAGTAGGAGTGAGAAAAACATCACGGGGTGGTGCGCATTGTATGGTTATCTGTTACATTAGATTCACTAGTAAGAGTGAGAAAAACATCACGGGGTGGTATGCCTTGTATCGGTGTGTGTTACATTAGATTCACTAGTAGGAGTGAGAAAAACATCACGGCGTGGTGCGCCTTGTATGGGTGTGTGTTACATTACATTCACTAGTAGGAGTGAGAAAAACATCACGGGGTGGTGCGCATTGTATGGGTGTGTGTTACATTATATTCACTAGTAGGAGTGAGAAAAACATCACGGGGTGGTGCGCATTGTATGGGTGTGTGTTACATTACATTCACTAGTAGGAGTGAGAAAAACATCACGGGGTGGTGCGCATTGTATGGGTGTGTGTTACATTACATTCACTAGTAGGAGTGAGAAAAACATCACGGGGTGGTGCGCATTGTATGGGTGTGTGTTACATTACATTCACTAGTAGGGGTGAGAAAAACATCACGGGGTGGTGCGCATTGTATGGGTGTGTGTTACATTAGATTCACTAGTAGGAGTGAGAAAAACATCACGGGGTGGTGCGCATTGTATGGGTGTCTGTTACATTAGATTCACTAGTAGGAGTGAGAAAAACATCACGGGGTGGTGCGCATTGTATGGGTGTCTGTTACATTAGATTCACTAGTAGGAGTGAGAAAAACATCACGGGGTGGTGCGCATTGTATGGGTGTCTGTTACATTAGATTCACTAGTAGGAGTGAGAAAAACATCACGGGGTGGTGCGCATTGTATGGTTGTCTGTTACATTAGATTCACTAGTAGGAGTGAGAAAAACATCACGGGGTGGTACGCATTGTATCGGTGTGTGTTACATTACATTCACTAGTAGGAGTGAGAAAAACATCACGGCGTGGTGCGCCTTGTATGGGTGTGTGTTACATTACATTCACTAGTAGGAGTGAGAAAAACATCACGGGGTGGTGCGCATTGTATGGGTGTGTGTTACATTATATTCACTAGTAGGAGTGAGAAAAACATCACGGGGTGGTGCGCATTGTATGGGTGTGTGTTACATTACATTCACTAGTAGGAGTGAGAAAAACATCACGGGGTGGTGCGCATTGTATGGGTGTGTGTCACATTAGATTCACTAGTAGCAGTGAGAAAAACATCACGGGGTGGTGCGCATTGTATGGGTGTGTGTTACATTAGATTCACTAGTAGGAGTGAGAAAAACATCACGGGGTGGTGCGCATTGTATGGGTGTGTGTTACATTAGATTCACTAGTAGGAGTGAGAAAAACATCACGGGGTGGTGCGCATTGTATGGGTGTGTGTTACATTACATTCACTAGTAGGAGTGAGAAAAACATCACGGGGTGGTGCGCATTGTATGGGTGTGTGTTACATTACATTCACTAGTAGGAGTGAGAAAAACATCACGGGGTGGTGCGCATTGTATGGGTGTGTGTTACATTACATTCACTAGTAGGAGTGAGAAAAACATCACGGGGTGGTGGGCATTGTATGGGTGCGTGTTACATTAGATTCACTAGTAGGAGTGAGAAAAACATCACGGGGTGGTGCGCATTATATGGGTGTGTGTTACATTAGATTCACTAGTAGGAGTGAGAAAAACATCACGGGGTGGTGCGCATTGTATGGGTGTGTGTTACATTAGATTCACTAGTAGGAGTGAGAAAAACATCACGGGGTGGTGCGCATTGTATGGGTGTCTGTTACATTAGATTCACTAGTAGGAGTGAGAAAAACATCACGGGGTGGTGCGCATTGTATGGGTGTCTGTTACATTAGATTCACTAGTAGGAGTGAGAAAAACATCACGGGGTGGTGCGCATTGTATGGTTGTCTGTTACATTAGATTCACTAGTAGGAGTGAGAAAAACATCACGGGGTGGTACGCCTTGTATCGGTGTGTGTTACATTAGATTCACTAGTAGGAGTGAGAAAAACATCACGGCGTGGTGCGCCTTGTATGGGTGTGTGTTACATTACATTCACTAGTAGGAGTGAGAAAAACATCACGGGGTGGTGCGCATTGTATGGGTGTGTGTTACATTATATTCACTAGTAGGAGTGAGAAAAACATCACGGGGTGGTGCGCATTGTATGGGTGTGTGTTACATTACATTCACTAGTAGGAGTGAGAAAAACATCACGGGGTGGTGCGCATTGTATGGGTGTGTGTTACATTACATTCACTAGTAGGAGTGAGAAAAACATCACGGGGTGGTGCGCATTGTATGGGTGTGTGTTACATTACATTCACTAGTAGGGGTGAGAAAAACATCACGGGGTGGTGCGCATTGTATGGGTGTGTGTTACATTAGATTCACTAGTAGCAGTGAGAAAAACATCACGGGGTGGTGCGCATTGTATGGGTGTGTGTCACATTACATTCACTAGTAGCAGTGAGAAAAACATCACGGGGTGGTGCGCATTGTATGGGTGTGTGTCTCATTACATTCACTAGCAGCAGTGAGAAAAACATCACGGGGTGGTGCGCATTGTATGGGTGTGTGTCTCATTACATTCACTAGCAGCAGTGAGAAAAACATCACGGGGTGGTGCGCATTGTTTTGGTGTGTGTCACATTACATTCACTAGTAGGAGTGAGAAAAACATCACGGGGTGGTGCGCATTGTATGGGTGTGTGTCTCATTACATTCACTAGTAGCAGTGAGAAAAACATCACGGGGTGGTGCGCATTGTATGGGTGTGTGTCACATTAGATTCACTAGTAGCAGTGAGAAAAACATCACGGGGTGGTGCGCATTGTATGGGTGTGTGTCACATTAGATTCACTAGTAGGAGTGAGAAAAACATCACGGGGTGGTGCGCATTGTATGGGTGTGTGTTACATTAGATTCACTAGTAGGAGTGAGAAAAACATCACGGGGTGGTGCGCATTGTATGGGTGTGTGTTACATTAGATTCACTAGTAGGAGTGAGAAAAACATCACGGGGTGGTGCGCATTGTATGGTTGTCTGTTACATTAGATTCACTAGTAGGAGTGAGAAAAACATCACGGGGTGGTACGCCTTGTATCGGTGTGTGTTACATTAGATTCACTAGTAGGAGTGAGAAAAACATCACGGCGTGGTGCGCCTTGTATGGGTGTGTGTTACATTACATTCACTAGTAGGAGTGAGAAAAACATCACGGGGTGGTGCGCATTGTATGGGTGTGTGTTACATTAGATTCACTAGTAGGAGTGAGAAAAACATCACGGGGTGGTGCGCATTGTATGGGTGTGTGTTACATTACATTCACTAGTAGGAGTGAGAAAAACATCACGGGGTGGTGCGCATTGTATGGGTGTGTGTCACATTAGATTCACTAGTAGCAGTGAGAAAAACATCACGGGGTGGTGCGCATTGTATGGGTGTGTGTTACATTAGATTCACTAGTAGGAGTGAGAAAAACATCACGGGGTGGTGCGCATTGTATGGGTGTGTGTTACATTAGATTCACTAGTAGGAGTGAGAAAAACATCACGGGGTGGTGCGCATTGTATGGGTGTGTGTTACATTACATTCACTAGTAGGAGTGAGAAAAACATCACGGGGTGGTGCGCATTGTATGGGTGTGTGTTACATTACATTCACTAGTAGGAGTGAGAAAAACATCACGGGGTGGTGCGCATTGTATGGGTGTGTGTTACATTACATTCACTAGTAGGAGTGAGAAAAACATCACGGGGTGGTGGGCATTGTATGGGTGTGTGTTACATTAGATTCACTAGTAGGAGTGAGAAAAACATCACGGGGTGGTGCGCATTATATGGGTGTGTGTTACATTAGATTCACTAGTAGGAGTGAGAAAAACATCACGGGGTGGTGCGCATTGTATGGGTGTGTGTTACATTAGATTCACTAGTAGGAGTGAGAAAAACATCACGGGGTGGTGCGCATTGTATGGGTGTCTGTTACATTAGATTCACTAGTAGGAGTGAGAAAAACATCACGGGGTGGTGCGCATTGTATGGGTGTCTGTTACATTAGCTTCACTAGTAGGAGTGAGAAAAACATCACGGGGTGGTGCGCATTGTATGGTTGTCTGTTACATTAGATTCACTAGTAGGAGTGAGAAAAACATCACGGGGTGGTACGCCTTGTATCGGTGTGTGTTACATTAGATTCACTAGTAGGAGTGAGAAAAACATCACGGCGTGGTGCGCCTTGTATGGGTGTGTGTTACATTACATTCACTAGTAGGAGTGAGAAAAACATCACGGGGTGGTGCGCATTGTATGGGTGTGTGTTACATTATATTCACTAGTAGGAGTGAGAAAAACATCACGGGGTGGTGCGCATTGTATGGGTGTGTGTTACATTACATTCACTAGTAGGAGTGAGAAAAACATCACGGGGTGGTGCGCATTGTATGGGTGTGTGTTACATTACATTCACTAGTAGGAGTGAGAAAAACATCACGGGGTGGTGCGCATTGTATGGGTGTGTGTTACATTACATTCACTAGTAGGGGTGAGAAAAACATCACGGGGTGGTGCGCATTGTATGGGTGTGTGTTACATTAGATTCACTAGTAGCAGTGAGAAAAACATCACGGGGTGGTGCGCATTGTATGGGTGTGTGTCACATTACATTCACTAGTAGCAGTGAGAAAAACATCACGGGGTGGTGCGCATTGTATGGGTGTGTGTCTCATTACATTCACTAGCAGCAGTGAGAAAAATATCACGGGGTGGTGCGCATTGTATGGGTGTGTGTCTCATTACATTCACTAGCAGCAGTGAGAAAAACATCACGGGGTGGTGCGCATTGTTTGGGTGTGTGTCACATTACATTCACTAGTAGGAGTGAGAAAAACATCACGGGGTGGTGCGCATTGTATGGGTGTGTGTTACCTTACATTCACTAGTAGGAGTGAGAAAAACATCACGGGGTGGTGCGCATTGTATGGGTGTGTGTTACCTTACATTCACTAGTAGGAGTGAGAAAAACATCACGGGGTGGTGCGCATTGTATGGGTGTGTGTTACATTACATTCACTAGTAGGAGTGAGAAAAACATCACGGGGTGGTGCGCATTGTATGGGTGTGTGTTACATTAGATTCACTAGTAGGAGTGAGAAAAACATCATGGGGTTGTGCGCATTATATGGGTGTGTGTTACATTAGATTCACTAGTAGGAGTGAGAAAAACATCACGGGGTGGTGCGCATTGTATGGGTGTGTGTTACATTAGATTCACTAGTAGGAGTGAGAAAAACATCACGGGGTGGTGCGCCTTGTATGGGTGTCTGTAACATTAGATTCACTAGTAGGAGTGAGAAAAACATCACGGGGTGGTGCGCCTTGTATCGGTGTGTGTTACATTAGATTCACTAGTAGGAGTGAGAAAAACATCACGGCGTGGTGCGCATTGTATGGGTGTGTGTTACATTACATTCACTAGTAGGAGTGAGAAAAACATCACGGGGTGGTGCGCATTGTATGGGTGTGTGTTACATTACATTTACTAGTAGCAGTGAGAAAAACATCACGGGGTGGTGCGCATTGTATGGGTGTGTGTTACATTAGATTCACTAGTAGGAGTGAGAAAAACATCACGGGGTGGTGCGCATTGTATGGGTGTGTGTTACATTACATTCACTAGTAGGAGTGAGAAAAACATCACGGGGTGGTGCGCATTGTATGGGTGTGTGTTGCATTAGATACACTAGTAAGAGTGAGAAAAACATCACGGGGTGGTGCGCATTGTATGGGTGTGTGTTTCATTAGATTCACTAGTAGGAGTGAGAAAAACATCACGGGGTGGTGCGCATTGTATGGGTGTGTGTTACAATACATTCACTAGTAGCAGTGAGAAAAACATCACGGGGTGGTGCGCATTGTATGGGTGTGTGTTACATTAGATTCACTAGTAGGAGTGAGAAAAACATCACGGGGTGGTGCGCATTGTATGGGTGTGTGTTACATTACATTCACTAGTAGGAGTGAGAAAAACATCACGGGGTGGTGGGCATTGTATGGGTGTGTATTACATTAGATTCACTAGTAGGAGTGAGAAAATCATCACGGGGTGGTGCGCATTGTATGGGTGTGTGTTACATTAGATTCACTAGTAGGAGTGAGAAAAACATCACGGGGTGGTGCGCATTGTATGGGTGTGTGTTACATTAGATTCACTAGTAGGAGTGAGAAAAACATCACGGGGTGGTGCGCATTGTATGGGTGTGTGTTACATTACATTCACTAGTAGGAGTGAGAAAAACATCACGGGGTGGTGCGCATTGTATGGGTGTGTGTTACATTACATTCACTAGTAGGAGTGAGAAAAACATCACGGGGTGGTGCGCATTGTATGGGTGTGTGTTACATTACATTCACTAGTAGGAGTGAGAAAAACATCACGGGGTGGTGCGCATTGTATGGGTGTGTGTTACAATACATTCACTAGTAGGAGTGAGAAAAACATCACGGGGTGGTGCGCATTGTATGGGTGTGTGTTACATTACATTCACTAGTAGGAGTGAGAAAAACATCACGGGGTGGTGGGCATTGTATGGGTGTTTGTTACATTAGATTCACTAGTAGGAGTGAGAAAAACATCACGGGGTGGTGCGCATTGTATGGGTGTGTGTTACATTAGATTCACTAGTAGGAGTGAGAAAAACATCACGGGGTGGTGCGCATTGTATGGGTGTGTGTTACATTACATTCACTAGTAGGAGTGAGAAAAACATCACGGGGTGGTGCGCATTGTATGGGTGTGTGTTACATTAGATTCACTAGTAAGAGTGAGAAAAACATCACGGGGTGGTGCGCATTGTATGGGTGTCTGTTACATTAGATTCACTAGTAGGAGTGAGAAAAACATCACGGGGTGGTGCGCATTGTATGGGTGTCTGTTACATTAGATTCACTAGTAGGAGTGAGAAAAACATCACGGGGTGGTGCGCCTTGTATGGGTGTGTGTTACATTAGATTCACTAGTAGGAGTGAGAAAAACATCACGGGGTGGTGCGCCTTGTATCGGTGTGTGTTACATTACATTCACTAGTAGGAGTGAGAAAAACATCACGGCGTGGTGTGCCTTGTATGGGTGTGTGTTACATTACATTCACTAGTAGGAGTGAGAAAAACATCACGGGGTGGTGCGCATTGTATGGGTGTGTGTTACATTACATTCACTAGTAGGAGTGAGAAAAACATCACGGGGTGGTGCGCATTGTATATGTGTGTGTTACATTACATTCACTAGTAGGAGTGAGAAAAACATCACGGGGTGGTGCGCATTGTATGGGTGTGTGTTACATTACATTCACTAGTAGGAGTGAGAAAAACATCACGGGGTGGTGCGCATTGTATGGGTGTGTGTTACATTAGATTCACTAGTAGGAGTGAGAAAAACATCACGGGGTGGTGCGCATTATATGGGTGTGTGTTACATTAGATTCACTAGTAGCAGTGAGAAAAACATCACGGGGTGGTGCGCATTGTATGGGTGTGTGTCACATTACATTCACTAGTAGCAGTGAGAAAAACATCACGGGGTTGTGCGCATTGTATGGGTGTGTGTCTCATTACATTCACTAGTAGCAGTGAGAAAAACATCACGGGGTGGTGCGCATTGTATGGTTGTGTGTCACATTAGATTCACTAGTAGCAGTGAGAAAAACATCACGGGGTGGTGCGCATTGTATGGGTGTGTGTTACATTACATTCACTAGTAGGAGTGAGAAAAACATCACGGGGTGGTGCGCATTGTATGGGTGTGTGTCACATTAGATTCACTAGTAGCAGTGAGAAAAACATCACGGGGTGGTGCGCATTGTATGGGTGTGTGTTACATTAGATTCACTAGTAGGAGTGAGAAAAACATCACGGGGTGGTGCGCATTGTATGGGTGTGTGTTACATTAGATTTACTAGTAGGAGTGAGAAAAACATCACGGGGTGGTGCGCATTGTATGGGTGTGTGTTACATTACATTCACTAGTAGGAGTGAGAAAAACATCACGGGGTGGTGCGCATTGTATGGGTGTGTGTTACATTACATTCACTAGTAGGAGTGAGAAAAACATCACGGGGTGGTGCGCATTGTATGGGTGTGTGTTACATTACATTCACTAGTAGGAGTGAGAAAAACATCACGGGGTGGTGGGCATTGTATGGGTGTGTGTTACATTAGATTCACTAGTAGGAGTGAGAAAAACATCACGGGGTGGTGCGCATTATATGGGTGTGTTTTACATTAGATTCACTAGTAGGAGTGAGAAAAACATCACGGGGTGGTGCGCATTGTATGGGTGTGTGTTACATTAGATTCACTAGTAGGAGTGAGAAAAACATCACGGGGTGGTGCGCATTGTATGGGTGTCTGTTACATTAGATTCACTAGTAGGAGTGAGAAAAACATCACGGGGTGGTGCGCATTGTATGGGTGTCTGTTACATTAGATTCACTAGTAGGAGTGAGAAAAACATCACGGGGTGGTGCGCATTGTATGGGTGTCTGTTACATTAGATTCACTAGTAGGAGTGAGAAAAACATCACGGGGTGGTGCGCATTGTATGGTTGTCTGTTACATTAGATTCACTAGTAGGAGTGAGAAAAACATCACGGGGTGGTACGCCTTGTATCGGTGTGTGTTACATTAGATTCACTAGTAGGAGTGAGAAAAACATCACGGCGTGGTGCGCCTTGTATGGGTGTGTGTTACATTACATTCACTAGTAGGAGTGAGAAAAACATCACGGGGTGGTGCGCATTGTATGGGTGTGTGTTACATTATATTCACTAGTAGGAGTGAGAAAAACATCACGGGGTGGTGCGCATTGTATGGGTGTGTGTTACATTACATTCACTAGTAGGAGTGAGAAAAACATCACGGGGTGGTGCGCATTGTATGGGTGTGTGTTACATTACATTCACTAGTAGGAGTGAGAAAAACATCACGGGGTGGTGCGCATTGTATGGGTGTGTGTTACATTACATTCACTAGTAGGGGTGAGAAAAACATCACGGGGTGGTGCGCATTGTATGGGTGTGTGTTACATTAGATTCACTAGTAGCAGTGAGAAAAACATCACGGGGTGGTGCGCATTGTATGGGTGTGTGTCACATTACATTCACTAGTAGCAGTGAGAAAAACATCACGGGGTGGTGCGCATTGTATGGGTGTGTGTCTCATTACATTCACTAGCAGCAGTGAGAAAAACATCACGGGGTGGTGCGCATTGTATGGGTGTGTGTCTCATTACATTCACTAGCAGCAGTGAGAAAAACATCACGGGGTGGTGCGCATTGTTTTGGTGTGTGTCACATTACATTCACTAGTAGGAGTGAGAAAAACATCACGGGGTGGTGCGCATTGTATGGGTGTGTGTCTCATTACATTCACTAGTAGCAGTGAGAAAAACATCACGGGGTGGTGCGCATTGTATGGGTGTGTGTCACATTAGATTCACTAGTAGCAGTGAGAAAAACATCACGGGGTGGTGCGCATTGTATGGGTGTGTGTCACATTAGATTCACTAGTAGGAGTGAGAAAAACATCACGGGGTGGTGCGCATTGTATGGGTGTGTGTTACATTAGATTCACTAGTAGGAGTGAGAAAAACATCACGGGGTGGTGCGCATTGTATGGGTGTGTGTTACATTAGATTCACTAGTAGGAGTGAGAAAAACATCACGGGGTGGTGCGCATTGTATGGTTGTCTGTTACATTAGATTCACTAGTAGGAGTGAGAAAAACATCACGGGGTGGTACGCCTTGTATCGGTGTGTGTTACATTAGATTCACTAGTAGGAGTGAGAAAAACATCACGGCGTGGTGCGCCTTGTATGGGTGTGTGTTACATTACATTCACTAGTAGGAGTGAGAAAAACATCACGGGGTGGTGCGCATTGTATGGGTGTGTGTTACATTAGATTCACTAGTAGGAGTGAGAAAAACATCACGGGGTGGTGCGCATTGTATGGGTGTGTGTTACATTACATTCACTAGTAGGAGTGAGAAAAACATCACGGGGTGGTGCGCATTGTATGGGTGTGTGTCACATTAGATTCACTAGTAGCAGTGAGAAAAACATCACGGGGTGGTGCGCATTGTATGGGTGTGTGTTACATTAGATTCACTAGTAGGAGTGAGAAAAACATCACGGGGTGGTGCGCATTGTATGGGTGTGTGTTACATTAGATTCACTAGTAGGAGTGAGAAAAACATCACGGGGTGGTGCGCATTGTATGGGTGTGTGTTACATTACATTCACTAGTAGGAGTGAGAAAAACATCACGGGGTGGTGCGCATTGTATGGGTGTGTGTTACATTACATTCACTAGTAGGAGTGAGAAAAACATCACGGGGTGGTGCGCATTGTATGGGTGTGTGTTACATTACATTCACTAGTAGGAGTGAGAAAAACATCACGGGGTGGTGGGCATTGTATGGGTGTGTGTTACATTAGATTCACTAGTAGGAGTGAGAAAAACATCACGGGGTGGTGCGCATTGTATGGGTGTCTGTTACATTAGATTCACTAGTAGGAGTGAGAAAAACATCACGGGGTGGTGCGCATTGTATGGTTGTCTGTTACATTAGATTCACTAGTAGGAGTGAGAAAAACATCACGGGGTGGTACGCCTTGTATCGGTGTGTGTTACATTAGATTCACTAGTAGGAGTGAGAAAAACATCACGGCGTGGTGCGCCTTGTATGGGTGTGTGTTACATTACATTCACTAGTAGGAGTGAGAAAAACATCACGGGGTGGTGCGCATTGTATGGGTGTGTGTTACATTATATTCACTAGTAGGAGTGAGAAAAACATCACGGGGTGGTGCGCATTGTATGGGTGTGTGTTACATTACATTCACTAGTAGGAGTGAGAAAAACATCACGGGGTGGTGCGCATTGTATGGGTGTGTGTTACATTACATTCACTAGTAGGAGTGAGAAAAACATCACGGGGTGGTGCGCATTGTATGGGTGTGTGTTACATTACATTCACTAGTAGGGGTGAGAAAAACATCACGGGGTGGTGCGCATTGTATGGGTGTGTGTTACATTAGATTCACTAGTAGCAGTGAGAAAAACATCACGGGGTGGTGCGCATTGTATGGGTGTGTGTCACATTACATTCACTAGTAGCAGTGAGAAAAACATCACGGGGTGGTGCGCATTGTATGGGTGTGTGTCTCATTACATTCACTAGCAGCAGTGAGAAAAATATCACGGGGTGGTGCGCATTGTATGGGTGTGTGTCTCATTACATTCACTAGCAGCAGTGAGAAAAACATCACGGGGTGGTGCGCATTGTTTGGGTGTGTGTCACATTACATTCACTAGTAGGAGTGAGAAAAACATCACGGGGTGGTGCGCATTGTATGGGTGTGTGTTACCTTACATTCACTAGTAGGAGTGAGAAAAACATCACGGGGTGGTGCGCCTTGTATGGGTGTGTGTTACCTTACATTCACTAGTAGGAGTGAGAAAAACATCACGGGGTGGTGCGCATTGTATGGGTGTGTGTTACATTACATTCACTAGTAGGAGTGAGAAAAACATCACGGGGTGGTGCGCATTGTATGGGTGTGTGTTACATTAGATTCACTAGTAGGAGTGAGAAAAACATCATGGGGTTGTGCGCATTATATGGGTGTGTGTTACATTAGATTCACTAGTAGGAGTGAGAAAAACATCACGGGGTGGTGCGCATTGTATGGGTGTGTGTTACATTAGATTCACTAGTAGGAGTGAGAAAAACATCACGGGGTGGTGCGCCTTGTATGGGTGTCTGTAACATTAGATTCACTAGTAGGAGTGAGAAAAACATCACGGGGTGGTGCGCCTTGTATCGGTGTGTGTTACATTAGATTCACTAGTAGGAGTGAGAAAAACATCACGGCGTGGTGCGCATTGTATGGGTGTGTGTTACATTACATTCACTAGTAGGAGTGAGAAAAACATCACGGGGTGGTGCGCATTGTATGGGTGTGTGTTACATTACATTTACTAGTAGCAGTGAGAAAAACATCACGGGGTGGTGCGCATTGTATGGGTGTGTGTTACATTAGATTCACTAGTAGGAGTGAGAAAAACATCACGGGGTGGTGCGCATTGTATGGGTGTGTGTTACATTACATTCACTAGTAGGAGTGAGAAAAACATCACGGGGTGGTGCGCATTGTATGGGTGTGTGTTGCATTAGATACACTAGTAAGAGTGAGAAAAACATCACGGGGTGGTGCGCATTGTATGGGTGTGTGTTTCATTAGATTCACTAGTAGGAGTGAGAAAAACATCACGGGGTGGTGCGCATTGTATGGGTGTGTGTTACAATACATTCACTAGTAGCAGTGAGAAAAACATCACGGGGTGGTGCGCATTGTATGGGTGTGTGTTACATTAGATTCACTAGTAGGAGTGAGAAAAACATCACGGGGTGGTGCGCATTGTATGGGTGTGTGTTACATTACATTCACTAGTAGGAGTGAGAAAAACATCACGGGGTGGTGGGCATTGTATGGGTGTGTATTACATTAGATTCACTAGTAGGAGTGAGAAAATCATCACGGGGTGGTGCGCATTGTATGGGTGTGTGTTACATTAGATTCACTAGTAGGAGTGAGAAAAACATCACGGGGTGGTGCGCATTGTATGGGTGTGTGTTACATTAGATTCACTAGTAGGAGTGAGAAAAACATCACGGGGTGGTGCGCATTGTATGGGTGTGTGTTACATTACATTCACTAGTAGGAGTGAGAAAAACATCACGGGGTGGTGCGCATTGTATGGGTGTGTGTTACATTACATTCACTAGTAGGAGTGAGAAAAACATCACGGGGTGGTGCGCATTGTATGGGTGTGTGTTACATTACATTCACTAGTAGGAGTGAGAAAAACATCACGGGGTGGTGCGCATTGTATGGGTGTGTGTTACAATACATTCACTAGTAGGAGTGAGAAAAACATCACGGGGTGGTGCGCATTGTATGGGTGTGTGTTACATTACATTCACTAGTAGGAGTGAGAAAAACATCACGGGGTGGTGGGCATTGTATGGGTGTTTGTTACATTAGATTCACTAGTAGGAGTGAGAAAAACATCACGGGGTGGTGCGCATTGTATGGGTGTGTGTTACATTAGATTCACTAGTAGGAGTGAGAAAAACATCACGGGGTGGTGCGCATTGTATGGGTGTGTGTTACATTACATTCACTAGTAGGAGTGAGAAAAACATCACGGGGTGGTGCGCATTGTATGGGTGTGTGTTACATTAGATTCACTAGTAGGAGTGAGAAAAACATCACGGGGTGGTGCGCATTGTATGGGTGTCTGTTACATTAGATTCACTAGTAGGAGTGAGAAAAACATCACGGGGTGGTGCGCATTGTATGGGTGTCTGTTACATTAGATTCACTAGTAGGAGTGAGAAAAACATCACGGGGTGGTGCGCCTTGTATGGGTGTCTGTTACATTAGATTCACTAGTAGGAGTGAGAAAAACATCACGGGGTGGTGCGCCTTGTATCGGTGTGTGTTACATTACATTCACTAGTAGGAGTGAGAAAAACATCACGGCGTGGTGTGCCTTGTATGGGTGTGTGTTACATTACATTCACTAGTAGGAGTGAGAAAAACATCACGGGGTGGTGCGCATTGTATGGGTGTGTGTTACATTACATTCACTAGTAGGAGTGAGAAAAACATCACGGGGTGGTGCGCATTGTATATGTGTGTGTTACATTACATTCACTAGTAGGAGTGAGAAAAACATCACGGGGTGGTGCGCATTGTATGGGTGTGTGTTACATTACATTCACTAGTAGGAGTGAGAAAAACATCACGGGGTGGTGCGCATTGTATGGGTGTGTGTTACATTAGATTCACTAGTAGGAGTGAGAAAAACATCACGGGGTGGTGCGCATTATATGGGTGTGTGTTACATTAGATTCACTAGTAGCAGTGAGAAAAACATCACGGGGTGGTGCGCATTGTATGGGTGTGTGTCACATTACATTCACTAGTAGCAGTGAGAAAAACATCACGGGGTTGTGCGCATTGTATGGGTGTGTGTCTCATTACATTCACTAGTAGCAGTGAGAAAAACATCACGGGGTGGTGCGCATTGTATGGTTGTGTGTCACATTAGATTCACTAGTAGCAGTGAGAAAAACATCACGGGGTGGTGCGCATTGTATGGGTGTGTGTTACATTACATTCACTAGTAGGAGTGAGAAAAACATCACGGGGTGGTGCGCATTGTATGGGTGTGTGTCACATTAGATTCACTAGTAGCAGTGAGAAAAACATCACGGGGTGGTGCGCATTGTATGGGTGTGTGTTACATTAGATTCACTAGTAGGAGTGAGAAAAACATCACGGGGTGGTGCGCATTGTATGGGTGTGTGTTACATTAGATTTACTAGTAGGAGTGAGAAAAACATCACGGGGTGGTGCGCATTGTATGGGTGTGTGTTACATTACATTCACTAGTAGGAGTGAGAAAAACATCACGGGGTGGTGCGCATTGTATGGGTGTGTGTTACATTACATTCACTAGTAGGAGTGAGAAAAACATCACGGGGTGGTGCGCATTGTATGGGTGTGTGTTACATTACATTCACTAGTAGGAGTGAGAAAAACATCACGGGGTGGTGGGCATTGTATGGGTGTGTGTTACATTAGATTCACTAGTAGGAGTGAGAAAAACATCACGGGGTGGTGCGCATTATATGGGTGTGTTTTACATTAGATTCACTAGTAGGAGTGAGAAAAACATCACGGGGTGGTGCGCATTGTATGGGTGTGTGTTACATTAGATTCACTAGTAGGAGTGAGAAAAACATCACGGGGTGGTGCGCATTGTATGGGTGTCTGTTACATTAGATTCACTAGTAGGAGTGAGAAAAACATCACGGGGTGGTGCGCATTGTATGGGTGTCTGTTACATTAGATTCACTAGTAGGAGTGAGAAAAACATCACGGGGTGGTGCGCATTGTATGGTTGTCTGTTACATTAGATTCACTAGTAGGAGTGAGAAAAACATCACGGGGTGGTACGCCTTGTATCGGTGTGTGTTACATTAGATTCACTAGTAGGAGTGAGAAAAACATCACGGCGTGGTGCGCCTTGTATGGGTGTGTGTTACATTACATTCACTAGTAGGAGTGAGAAAAACCTCACGGGGTGGTGCGCATTGTATGGGTGTGTGTTACATTATATTCACTAGTAGGAGTGAGAAAAACATCACGGGGTGGTGCGCATTGTATGGGTGTGTGTTACATTACATTCACTAGTAGGAGTGAGAAAAACATCACGGGGTGGTGCGCATTGTATGGCTGTGTGTCACATTAGATTCACTAGTAGCAGTGAGAAAAACATCACGGGGTGTTGCGCATTGTATGGGTGTGTGTTACATTAGATTCACTAGTAGGAGTGAGAAAAACATCACGGGGTGGTGCGCATTGTATGGGTGTGTGTTACATTACATTCACTAGTAGGAGTGAGAAAAACATCACGGGGTGGTGCGCATTGTATGGGTGTGTGTTACATTACATTCACTAGTAGGAGTGAGAAAAACATCACGGGGTGGTGCGCATTGTATGGGTGTGTGTTACATTACATTCACTAGTAGGAGTGAGAAAAACATCACGGGGTGGTGCGCATTGTATGGGTGTGTGTTACATTACATTCACTAGTAGGAGTGAGAAAAACATCACGGGGTGGTGGGCATTGTATGGGTGTGTGTTACATTAGATTCACTAGTAGGAGTGAGAAAAACATCACGGGGTGGTCCGCATTATATGGGTGTGTGTTACATTAGATTCACTAGTAGGAGTGAGAAAAACATCACGGGGTGGTGCGCATTGTATGGGTGTGTGTTACATTAGATTCACTAGTAGGAGTGAGAAAAACATCACGGGGTGGTGCGCATTGTATGGGTGTCTGTTACATTAGATTCACTAGTAGGAGTGAGAAAAACATCACGGGGTGGTGCGCATTGTATGGGTGTCTGTTACATTAGATTCACTAGTAGGAGTGAGAAAAACATCACGGGGTGGTGCGCATTGTATGGTTGTCTGTTACATTAGATTCACTAGTAGGAGTGAGAAAAACATCACGGGGTGGTACGCCTTGTATCGGTGTGTGTTACATTAGATTCACTAGTAGGAGTGAGAAAAACATCACGGCGTGGTGCGCCTTGTATGGGTGTGTGTTACATTACATTCACTAGTAGGAGTGAGAAAAACATCACGGGGTGGTGCGCATTGTATGGGTGTGTGTTACATTATATTCACTAGTAGGAGTGAGAAAAACATCACGGGGTGGTGCGCATTGTATGGGTGTGTGTTACATTACATTCACTAGTAGGAGTGAGAAAAACATCACGGGGTGGTGCGCATTGTATGGGTGTGTGTTACATTACATTCACTAGTAGGAGTGAGAAAAACATCACGGGGTGGTGCGCATTGTATGGGTGTGTGTTACATTACATTCACTAGTAGGGGTGAGAAAAACATCACGGGGTGGTGCGCATTGTATGGGTGTGTGTTACATTAGATTCACTAGTAGCAGTGAGAAAAACATCACGGTGTGGTGCGCATTGTATGGGTGTGTGCCACATTACATTCACTAGTAGCAGTGAGAAAAACATCACGGGGTGGTGCGCATTGTATGGGTGTGTGTCTCATTACATTCACTAGCAGCAGTGAGAAAAACATCACGGGGTGGTGCGCATTGTATGGGTGTGTGTCTCATTACATTCACTAGCAGCAGTGAGAAAAACATCACGGGGTGGTGCGCATTGTTTGGGTGTGTGTCACATTACATTCACTAGTAGGAGTGAGAAAAACATCACGGGGTGGTGCGCATTGTATGGGTGTGTGTCTCATTACATTCACTAGTAGCAGTGAGAAAAACATCACGGGGTGGTGCGCATTGTATGGGTGTGTGTCACATTAGATTCACTAGTAGCAGTGAGAAAAACATCACGGGGTGGTGCGCATTGTATGGGTGTGTGTCACATTAGATTCACTAGTAGGAGTGAGAAAAACATCACGGGGTGGTGCGCATTGAATGGGTGTGTGTTACATTAGATTCACTAGTAGGAGTGAGAAAAACATCACGGGGTGGTGCGCATTGTATGGGTGTGTGTTACATTAGATTCACTAGTAGGAGTGAGAAAAACATCACGGGGTGGTGCGCATTGTATGGGTGTCTGTTACATTAGATTCACTAGTAGGAGTGAGAAAAACATCACGGGGTGGTGCGCATTGTATGGGTGTCTGTTACATTAGATTCACTAGTAGGAGTGAGAAAAACATCACGGGGTGGTGCGCATTGTATGGTTGTCTGTTACATTAGATTCACTAGTAGGAGTGAGAAAAACATCACGGGGTGGTACGCCTTGTATCGGTGTGTGTTACATTAGATTCACTAGTAGGAGTGAGAAAAACATCACGGCGTGGTGCGCCTTGTATGGGTGTGTGTTACATTACATTCACTAGTAGGAGTGAGAAAAACATCACGGGGTGGTGCGCATTGTATGGGTGTGTGTTACATTATATTCACTAGTAGGAGTGAGAAAAACATCACGGGGTGGTGCGCATTGTATGGGTGTGTGTTACATTACATTCACTAGTAGGAGTGAGAAAAACATCACGGGGTGGTGCGGATTGTATGGGTGTGTGTCACATTAGATTCACTAGTAGCAGTGAGAAAAACATCAAGGGGTGGTGCGCATTGTATGGGTGTGTGTTACATTAGATTCACTAGTAGGAGTGAGAAAAACATCACGGGGTGGTGCGCATTGTATGGGTGTGTGTTACATTAGATTCACTAGTAGGAGTGAGAAAAACATCACGGGGTGGTGCGCATTGTATGGGTGTGTGTTACATTACATTCACTAGTAGGAGTGAGAAAAACATCACGGGGTGGTGCGCATTGTATGGGTGTGTGTTACATTACATTCACTAGTAGGAGTGAGAAAAACATCACGGGGTGGTGCGCATTGTATGGGTGTGTGTTACATTACATTCACTAGTAGGAGTGAGAAAAACATCACGGGGTGGTGGGCATTGTATGGGTGTGTGTTACATTAGATTCACTAGTAGGAGTGAGAAAAACATCACGGGGTGGTGCGCATTATATGGGTGTGTGTTACATTAGATTCACTAGTAGGAGTGAGAAAAACATCACGGGGTGGTGCGCATTGTATGGGTGTGTGTTACATTAGATTCACTAGTAGGAGTGAGAAAAACATCACGGGGTGGTGCGCATTGTATGGGTGTCTGTTACATTAGATTCACTAGTAGGAGTGAGAAAAACATCACGGGGTGGTGCGCATTGTATGGGTGTCTGTTACATTAGATTCACTAGTAGGAGTGAGAAAAACATCACGGGGTGGTGCGCATTGTATGGTTGTCTGTTACATTAGATTCACTAGTAGGAGTGAGAAAAACATCACGTGGTGGTACGCCTTGTATCGGTGTGTGTTACATTAGATTCACTAGTAGGAGTGAGAAAAACATCACGGCGTGGTGCGCCTTGTATGGGTGTGTGTTACATTACATTCACTAGTAGGAGTGAGAAAAACATCACGGGGTGGTGCGCATTGTATGGGTGTGTGTTACATTACATTCACTAGTAGGAGTGAGAAAAACATCACGGGGTGGTGCGCATTGTATGGGTGTGTGTTACATTACATTCACTAGTAGGAGTGAGAAAAACATCACGGGGTGGTTCGCATTGTATGGGTGTGTGTTACATTACATTCACTAGTAGGGGTGAGAAAAACATCACGGGGTGGTGCGCATTGTATGGGTGTGTGTTACATTAGATTCACTAGTAGCAGTGAGAAAAAAAACACGGGGTGGTGCGCATTGTATGGGTGTGTGTCACATTACATTCACTAGTAGCAGTGAGAAAAACATCACGGGGTGGTGCGCATTGTATGGGTGTGTGTCTCATTACATTCACTAGCAGCAGTGAGAAAAACATCACGGGGTGGTTCGCATTATATGGGTGTGTGTCTCATTACATTCACTAGCAGCAGTGAGAAAAACATCACGGGGTGGTGCGCATTGTTTGGGTGTGTGTCACATTACATTCACTAGTAGGAGTGAGAAAAACATCACGGGGTGGTGCGCATTGTATGGGTGTGTGTCTCATTATATTCACTAGTAGCAGTGAGAAAAACATCACGGGGTGGTGCGCATTGTATGGGTGTGTGTCACATTAGATTCACTAGTAGCAGTGAGAAAAACATCACGGGGTGGTGCGCATTGTATGGGTGTGTGTCACATTAGATTCACTAGTAGGAGTGAGAAAAACATCACGGGGTGGTGCGCATTGTATGGGTGTGTGTTACCTTACATTCACTAGTAGGAGTGAGAAAAACATCACGGGGTGGTGCGCATTGTATGGGTGTGTGTTACCTTACATTCACTAGTAGGAGTGAGAAAAACATCACGGGGTGGTGCGCATTGTATGGGTGTGTGTTACATTACATTCACTAGTAGGAGTGAGAAAAACATCACGGGGTGGTGCGCATTGTATGGGTGTGTGTTACATTAGATTCACTAGTAGGAGTGAGAAAAACATCATGGGGTGGTGCGCATTATATGGGTGTGTGTTACATTAGATTCACTAGTAGGAGTGAGAAAAACATCACGGGGTGGTGCGCATTGTATGGGTGTGTGTTACATTAGATTCACTAGTAGGATTGAGAAAAACATCACGGGGTGGTGCGCCTTGTATGGGTGTCTGTAACATTAGATTCACCAGTAGGAGTGAGAAAAACATCACGGGGTGGTGCGCCTTGTATCGGTGTGTGTTACATTAGATTCACTAGTAGGAGTGAGAAAAACATCACGGCGTGGTGCGCATTGTATGGGTGTGTGTTACATTACATTCACTAGTAGGAGTGAGAAAAACATCACGGGGTGGTGCGCATTGTATGGGTGTGTGTTACATTACATTTACTAGTAGCAGTGAGAAAAACATCACGGGGTGGTGCGCATTGTATGGGTGTGTGTTACATTAGATTCACTAGTAGGAGTGGGAAAAACATCACGGGGTGGTGCGCATTGTATGGGTGTGTGTTACATTACATTCACTAGTAGGAGTGAGAAAAACATCACGGGGTGGTGCACATTGTATGGGTGTGTGTTGCATTAGATACACTAGTAAGAGTGAGAAAAACATCACGGGGTGGTGCGCATTGTATGGGTGTGTGTTTCATTAGATTCACTAGTAGGAGTGAGAAAAACATCACGGGGTGGTGCGCATTGTATGGGTGTGTGTTACATTACATTCACTAGTAGCAGTGAGAAAAACATCACGGGGTGGTGCGCATTGTATGGGTGTGTGTTACATTAGATTCACTAGTAGGAGTGAGGAAAAACATCACGGGGTGGTGCGCATTGTATGGGTGTGTGTTACATTACATTCACTAGTAGGAGTGAGAAAAACATCACGGGGTGGTGGGCATTGTATGGGTGTGTGTTACATTAGATTCACTAGTAGGAGTGAGAAAATCATCACGGGGTGGTGCGCATTGTATGGGTGTGTGTTACATTAGATTCACTAGTAGGAGTGAGAAAAACATCACGGGGTGGTGCGCATTGTATGGGTGTCTGTTACATTAGATTCACTAGTAGGAGTGAGAAAAACATCACGGGGTGGTGCGCATTGTATGGGTGTGTGTTACATTACATTCACTAGTAGGAGTGAGAAAAACATCACGGGGTGGTGCGCATTGTATGGGTGTGTGTTACATTACATTCACTAGTAGGAGTGAGAAAAACATCACGGGGTGGTGCGCATTGTATGGGTGTGTGTTACATTACATTCACTAGTAGGAGTGAGAAAAACATCACGGGGTGGTGCGCATTGTATGGGTGTGTGTTACATTACATTCACTAGTAGGAGTGAGAAAAACATCACGGGGTGGTGCGCATTGTATGGGTGTGTGTTACATTAGATTCACTAGTAAGAGTGAGAAAAACATCACGGGGTGGTGCGCATTGTATGGGTGTGTGTTACATTAGATTCACTAGTAGGAGTGAGAAAAACATCACGGGGTGGTGCGCATTGTATGGGTGTGTGTTACATTACATTCACTAGTAGGAGTGAGAAAAACATACGGGGTGGTGCGCATTGTATGGGTGTGTGTTACATTACATTCACTAGTAAGAGTGAGAAAAACATCACGGGGTGGTGCGCATTGTATGGGTGTGTGTTACATTACATTCACTAGTAGGAGTGAGAAAAACATCACGGGGTGGTGGGCATTGTATGGGTGTTTGTTACATTAGATTCACTAGTAGGAGTGAGAAAAACATCACGGGGTGGTGCGCATTGTATGGTTGTGTGTTACATTAGATTCACTAGTAGGAGTGAGAAAAACATCACGGGGTGGTGCGCATTGTATGGGTGTGTGTTACATTAGATTCACTAGTAGGAGTGAGAAAAACATCACGGGGTGGTGCGCATTATATGGGTGTGTGTTACATTAGATTCACTAGTAGGAGTGAGAAAAACATCACGGGGTGGTGCGCATTGTATGGGTGTGTGTTACATTAGATTCACTAGTAGGAGTGAGAAAAACATCACGGGGTGGTGCGCATTGTATGGGTGTCTGTTACATTAGATTCACTAGTAGGAGTGAGAAAAACATCACGGGGTGGTGCGCATTGTATGGGTGTCTGTTACATTAGATTCACTAGTAGGAGTGAGAAAAACATCACGGGGTGGTGCGCCTTGTATCGGTGTGTGTTACATTAGATTCACTAGTAGGAGTGAGAAAAACATCACGGCGTGGTGCGCCTTGTATGGGTGTGTGTTACATTACATTCACTAGTAGGAGTGAGAAAAACATCACGAGGTGGTGCGCATTGTATGGGTGTGTGTTACATTACATTCACTAGTAGGAGTGAGAAAAACATCACGGGGTGGTGCGCATTGTATGGGTGTGTGTTACATTACATTCACTAGTAGGAGTGAGAAAAACATCACGGGGTGGTGCGCATTGTATGGGTGTGTGTTACATTACATTCACTAGTAGGAGTGAGAAAAACATCACGGGGTGGTGCGCATTGTATGGGTGTGTGTTACATTACATTCACTAGTAGGAGTGAGAAAAACATCACGGGGTGGTGCGCATTGTATGCGTGTGTGTTACATTAGATTCACTAGTAGCAGTGAGAAAAACATCACGGGGTGGTGCGCATTGTATGGGTGTGTGTCACATTACATTCACTAGTAGCAGTGAGAAAAACATCACGGGGTGGTGCGCATTGTATGGGTGTGTGTCTCATTACATTCACTAGTAGCAGTGAGAAAAACATCACGGGGTGGTGCGCATTGTATGGGTGTGTGTCACATTAGATTCACTAGTAGCAGTGAGAAAAACATCACGGGGTGGTGCGCATTGTATGGGTGTGTGTTACATTACTTTCACTAGTAGGAGTGAGAAAAACATCACGGGGTGGTGCGCATTGTATGGGTGTGTGTCTCATTACATTCACAAGTAGCAGTGGGAAAAACATCACGGGGTGGTGCGCATTGTATGGGTGTGTGTCACATTAGATTCACTAGTAGCAGTGAGAAAAACATCACGGGGTGGTGCGCATTGTATGGGTGTGTGTCACATTAAATTCACTAGTAGCAGTGAGAAAAACATCACGGCGTGGTGCGCCTTGTATGGGTGTGTGTTACATTACATTCACTAGTAGGAGTGAGAAAAACATCACGGGGTGGTGCGCATTGTATGGGTGTGTGTTACATTAGATTCTCTAGTAGGAGTGAGAAAAACATCACGGGGTGGTGCGCATTGTATGGGTGTGTGTTACATTAGATTCACTAGTAGGAGTGAGAAAAACATCACGGGGTGGTGCGCATTGTATGGGTGTGTGTTACATTACATTCACTAGTAGGAGTGAGAAAAACATCACGGGGTGGTGCGCATTGTATGGGTGTGTGTTACATTACATTCACTAGTAGGAGTGAGAAAAACATCACGGGGTGGTGCGCATTGTATGGGTGTGTTACATTAGATTCACTAGTAGGAGTGAGAAAAACATCACGGGGTGGTGCGCATTGTATGGGTGTGTGTTACATTAGATTCACTAGTAGGAGTGAGAAAATCATCATGGGGTGGTGCGCATTCTATGGGTGTGTGTTACATTAGATTCACTAGTAGGAGTGAGAAAAACATCACCGGGTGGTGCGCATTTTATGGGTGTGTGTTACATTAGATTCACTAGTAGGAGTGAGAAAAACATCACGGGGTGGTGCGCATTGTATGGGTGTGTGTTACATTAGATTCACTAGTAGGAGTGAGAAAAACATCACGGGGTGGTGCGCCTTGTATCGGTGTGTGTTACATTAGATTCACTAGTAGGAGTGAGAAAAACATCACGGCGTGGTGCGCCTTGTATGGGTGTGTGTTACATTAGATTCACTAGTAGGAGTGAGAAAAACATCACGGGGTGGTGCGCATTGTATGGGTGTGTGTTACATTAGATTCACTAGTAGGAGTGAGAAAAGCATCACGGGGTGGTGGGCATTGTATGGGTGTGTGTTAAATTAGATTCACTAGTAGGAGTGAGAAAAACATCAGGGGTGGTGCGCATTATATGGGTGTGTGTTACATTAGATTCACTAGTAGGAGTGAGAAAAACATCACGGGGTGGTGCGCATTGTATGGGTGTGTGTTACATTAGATTCACTAGTAGGAGTGAGAAAAACATCACGGGGTGGTGCGCATTGTATGGGTGTGTGTTACATTAGATTCACTAGTAGGAGTGAGAAAAACATCACGGGGTGGTGCGCATTGTATGGGTGTCTGTTACATTAGATTCACTAGTAGGAGTGAGAAAAACATCAAGGGGTGGTGCGCCTTGTATGGGTGTGTGTTACATTAGATTCACTAGTAGGAGTGAGAAAAACATCACGGCGTGGTGCGCCTTGTATGGGTGTGTGTTACATTACATTCACTAGTAGGAGTGAGAAAAACATCACGGCGTGGTGCGCCTTGTATGGGTGTGTGTTACATTACATTCACTAGTAGGAGTGAGAAAAACATCACGGGGTGGTGCGCATTGTATGGGTGTGTGTTACATTAGATTCACTAGTAGGAGTGAGAAAAACATCACGGGGTGGTGCGCATTGTATGGGTGTGTGTTACATTAGATTCCCTAGTAGGAGTGAGAAAAACATCACGGGGTGGTGCGCATTGTATGGGTGTGTGTTACATTACATTCACTAGTAGGAGTGAGAAAAACATCACGTGGTGGTGCGCATTGTATGGGTGTGTGTCACATTACATTCACTAGTAGCAGTGAGAAAAACATCACGGGGTGCTGCGCATTGTATGGGTGTGTGTTACATTAGATTCACTAGTAGGAGTGAGAAAAACATCACTGGGTGGTGCGCATTGTATGGGTGTGTGTTACATTAGATTCACTAGTAGCAGTGAGAAAAACATCACGGGGTGGTGCGCATTGTATGGGTGTGTGTTACATTACATTCACTAGTAGGAGTGAGAAAATCATCACAGGGTGGTGCGCATTGTATGGGTGTGTGTCTCATTACATTCACTAGTATCAGTGAGAAAAACATCACGGGGTGGTGCGCATTGTATGGGTGTGTGTTACATTACATTCACTAGTAGCAGTGAGAAAAACATCACGGGGTGGTGCGCATTGTATGGGTGTGTGTTACATTACATTCACTAGTAGGAGTGAGAAAAACATCACGGGGTGGTGCGCATTGTATGGGTGTGTGTTACATTAGATTCACTAGTAGGAGTGAGAAAAACATCACGGGGTGGTGCGCATTGTGTGGGTGTGTGTTACATTAGATTCACTAGTAGGAGTGAGAAAAACATCACGGGGTGGTGCGCATTGTATGGGTGTGTGTTACATTAGATTCACTAGTAGGAGTGAGAAAAACATCACGGGGTGGTGCGCATTGTATGGGTGTGTGTTACATTAGATTCACTAGTAGGAGTGAGAAAAACATCACGGGGTGGTGCGCATTGTATGGGTGTGTGTTACATTAGATACACTAGTAGGAGTGAGAAAAACATCACGGGGTGGTGCGCCTTGTATGGGTGTCTGTTACATTAGATTTACTAGTAGGAGTGAGAAAAACATCACGGGGTGGTGTGCCTTGTATCGGTGTGTGTTACATTAAATTCACTAGTAGGAGTGAGAAAAACATCACGGCGTGGTGCGCCTTGTATGGGTGTGTGTTACATTACATTCACTAGTAGGAGTGAGAAAAACATCACGGGGTGGTGCGCATTGTATGGGTGTGTGTTACAATAGATTCACTAGTAGGAGTGAGAAAAACATCACGGGGTGGTGCGCATTGTATGGGTGTGTGTTTCATTACATTCACTAGTAGGAGTGAGAAAAACATCACGGGGTGGTGCGCATTGTATGTGTGTGTGTTACATTACATTCACTAGTAGGAGTGAGAAAAACATCACGGGGTGGTGCGCATTGTATGGGTGTGTGTTACATTAGATTCACTAGTAGGAGTGAGAAAAACATCACGGGGTGGTGGGCATTGTATGGGTGTGTGTTACATTAGATTCACTAGTAGGAGTGAGAAAAACATCACGGGGTGGTGCGCATTGTATGGGTGTGTGTTACATTGCATTCACTAGTAGGAGTGAGAAAAAAATCACGGGGTGGTGCGCATTGTATGGGTGTGTGTTACATTACATTCACTAGTAGGAGTGAGAAAAACATCACGGGGTGGTGCGCATTGTATGGGTGTGTGTTACATTAGATTCACTAGTAGGAGTGAGAAAAACATCACGGGGTGGTGCGCATTGTATGGGTGTGTGTTACATTAGATTCATTAGTAGGAGTGAGAAAATCATCACGGGGTGGTGCGCATTGTATGGGTGTGTGTTACATTACATTCACTAGTAGGAGTGAGAAAAACATCACGGGGTGGTGCGCATTGTATGGGTGTGTGTTACATTACATTCACTAGTAGGAGTGAGAAAAACATCACGGGGTGGTGCGCATTGTATGGGTGTGTGTTACATTACATTCACTAGTAGGAGTGAGAAAAACATCACGGGGTGGTGCGCATTGTATGGGTGTGTGTTACATTAGATTCACTAGTAGGAGTGAGAAAAACATCACGGGGTGGTGGGCATTGTATGGGTGTGTGTTACATTAGATTCACTAGTAGGAGTGAGAAAAACATCACGGGGTGGTGCGTCTTGTATGGGTGTGTGTTACATTAGATTCACTAGTAGGAGTGAGAAAAACATCACGGGGTGGTGCGCATTGTATGGGTGTGTGTTACATTAGATTCACTAGTAGGAGTGAGAAAAACATCACGGGGTGGTGCGCATTGTATGGGTGTGTGTTACATTACATTCACTAGTAGGAGTGAGAAAAACATCACGGGGTGGTGCGCATTGTATGGGTGTGTGTTACGTTACATTCACTAGTAGGAGTGAGAAAAACATCACGGGGTGGTGCGCATTGTATGGGTGTGTGTTACATTACATTCACTAGTAGGAGTGAGAAAAACATCACGGGGTGGTGCACATTGTATGGGTGTGTGTTACATTAGATTCACTAGTAGGAGTGAGAAAAACATCACGGGGTGGTGGGCATTGTATGGGTGTGTGTTACATTAGATTCACTAGTAGGAGTGAGAAAAACATCACGGGGTGGTGCGCATTGTATGGGTGTGTGTTACATTACATTCACTAGTAGGAGTGAGAAAAACATCACGGGGTGGTGCGCATTGTATGGGTGTGTGTTACATTAGATTCTCTAGTAGGAGTGAGAAAAACATCACGGGGTGGTGCGCATTGTATGGGTGTGTGTTACATTAGATTCACTAGTAGGAGTGAGAAAAACATCACGGGGTGGTGCGCATTGTATGGGTGTGTGTTACATTAGATTCACTAGTAGGAGTGAGAGAAACATCACGGGGTGGTGCGCATTGTATGGGTGTCTGTTACATTAGATTCACTAGTAGGAGTGAGAAAAACATCACGGGGTGGTGCGTCTTATATCGGTGTTTGTTACATTAGATTCACTAGTAGGAGTGAGAAAAACATCACGGCGTGGTGCGCCTTGTATGGGTGTGTGTTAAATTACATTCACTAGTAGGAGTGAGAAAAACATCACGGGGTGGTGCGCATTGTATGGGTGTGTGTTACATTAGATTCACTAGTAGGAGTGAGAAAAACATCACGGGGTGGTGGGCATTGTATGGGTGTGTGTTAAATTAGATTCACTAGTAGGAGTGAGAAAAACAGCACGGGGTGGTGCGCATTGTATGGGTGTGTGTTACATTAGATTCACAAGTAGGAGTGAGAAAAACATCACGGCGTGGTGCGCATTGTATGGGTGTGTGTTACATTGGATTCACTAGTAGGAGTGAGAAAAACATCATGGGGTGGTGCGCATTATATGGGTGTGTGTTACATTAGATTCACTAGTAGGAGTGAGAAAAACATCACGGGGTGGTGCGCATTGTATGGGTGTGTGTTACATTAGATTCACTAGTAGGAGTGAGAAAAACATCACGGGGTGGTGCGCATTGTATGGGTGTGTGTTACATTAGATTCACTAGTAGGAGTGAGAAAAACATCACGTGGTGGTGCGCATTGTATGGGTGTCTGTTACATTAGATTCACTAGTAGGAGTGAGAAAAACATCACGGGGGGGTGCGCCTTGTATCGGTGTGTGTTACTTTAGATTCACTAGTAGGAGTGAGAAAAACATCACGGCGTGGTGCGCATTGTATGGGTGTGTGTTACATTACATTCACTAGTAGGAGTGAGAAAAACATCACGGGGTGGTGCGCATTGTATGGGTGTGTGTTACATTAGATTCACTAGTAGGAGTGAGAAAAACATCACGGGGTGGTGCGCATTGTATGGGTGTGTGTTACATTACATTCACTAGTAGGAGTGAGAAAAACATCACGGGGTGGTGCGCATTGTATGGGTGTGTGTTACATTACATTCACTAGTAGGAGTGAGAAAAACATCACGGGGTGGTGCGCATTGTATGGGTGTGTGTTACATTACATTCACTAGTAGGAGTGAGAAAAACATAACGGGGTGGTGCGCATTGTATGGGTGTGTGTTACATTAGATTCACTAGTAGGAGTGAGAAAAACATCACGGGGTGGTGGGCATTGTATGGGTGTGTGTTAAATTAGATTCACTAGTAGGAGTGAGAAAAACATCAGGGGTGGTGCGCATTGTATGGGTGTGTGTTACGTTACATTCACTAGTAGGAGTGAGAAAAACATCACGGGGTGGTGCGCATTGTATGGGTGTGTGTTACATTACATTCACTAGTAGGAGTGAGAAAAACATCACGGGGTGGTGCGCATTGTATGGGTGTGTTACATTAGATTCACTAGTAGGAGTGAGAAAAACATCACGGGGTGGTGCGCATTGTATGGGTGTGTGTTACATTAGATTCACTAGTAGGAGTGAGAAAAACATCACGGGGTGGTGCGCATTGTATGGGTGTGTGTTACATTAGATTCACTAGTAGGAGTGAGAAAAACATCACGGGGTGGTGCGCATTGTATGGGTGTGTGTTACATTACATTCACTAGTAGGAGTGAGAAAAACAACACGGGGTGGTGCGCATTGTATGGGTGTGTGTTACATTAGATTCACTAGTAGGAGTGAGAAAAACATCACGGGGTGGTGCGCATTGTATGGGTGTGTGTTACATTAGATTCACTACTAGGAGTGAGAAAAACATCACATGGTGGTGCGCATTGTATGTGTGTGTGTTACATTACATTCACTAGTAGGAGTGAGAAAAACATCACGGGGTGGTGCGCATTGTATGGGTGTGTGTTACATTAGATTCACTAGTAGGAGTGTGAAAAACATCACGGGGTGGTGGGCATTGTATGGGTGTGTGTTACATTAGATTCACTAGTAGGAGTGAGAAAAACATCACGGGGTGGTGCGCATTGTATGGGTGTGTGTTACATTGCATTCACTAGTAGGAGTGAGAAAAAAATCACGGGGTGGTGCGCATTGTATGGGTGTGTGTTACATTACATTCACTAGTAGGAGTGAGAAAAACATCACGGGGTGGTGCGCATTGTATGGGTGTGTGTTACATTAGATTCATTAGTAGGAGTGAGAAAATCATCACGGGGTGGTGCGCATTGTATGGGTGTGTGTTACATTACATTCACTAGTAGGAGTGAGAAAAACATCACGGGGTGGTGCGCATTGTATGGGTGTGTGTTACATTAGATTCACTAGTAGGAGTGAGAAAAACATCACGGGGTGGTGGGCATTGTATGGGTGTGTGTTACATTAGATTCACTAGTAGGAGTGAGAAAAACATCACGGGGTGGTGCGTCTTGTATGGGTGTGTGTTACATTAGATTCACTAGTAGGAGTGAGAAAAACATCACGGGGTGGTGCGCATTGTATGGGTGTGTGTTACATTAGATTCACTAGTAGGAGTGAGAAAAACATCACGGGGTGGTGCGCATTGTATGGGTGTGTGTTACATTAGATTCACTAGTAGGAGTGAGAAAAACATCACGGGGTGGTGCGCATTGTATGGGTGTGTGTTACATTAGATTCACTAGTAGGAGTGAGAAAAACATCACGGGGTGGTGCGCATTGTATGGGTGTGTGTTACGTTACATTCACTAGTAGGAGTGAGAAAAACATCACGGGGTGGTGCGCATTGTATGGGTGTGTGTTACATTACATTCACTAGTAGGAGTGAGAAAAACATCACGGGGTGGTGCACATTGTATGGGTGTGTGTTACATTAGATTCACTAGTAGGAGTGAGAAAAACATCACGGGGTCGTGGGCATTGTATGGGTGTGTGTTACATTAGATTCACTAGTAGGAGTGAGAAAAACATCACGGGGTGGTGCGCATTGTATGGGTGTGTGTTACATTAGATTCACTAGTAGGAGTGAGAAAAACATCACGGGGTGGTGCGCATTGTATGGGTGTGTGTTACATTAGATTCACTAGTAGGAGTGAGAAAAACATCACGGGGTGGTGCGCATTGTATGGGTGTGTGTTACATTAGATTCACTAGTAGGAGTGAGAAAAACATCACGGGGTGGTGCGCATTGTATGGGTGTGTGTTACATTAGATTCACTAGTAGGAGTGAGAGAAACATCACGGGGTGGTGCGCATTGTATGGGTGTCTGTTACATTAGATTCACTAGTAGGAGTGACAAAAACATCACCGGGTGGTGCGTCTTGTATCGGTGTGTGTTACATTAGATTCACTAGTAGGAGTGAGAAAAACATCACGGCGTGGTGCGCCTTGTATGGGTGTGTGTTAAATTACATTCACTAGTAGGAGTGAGAAAAACATCACGGGGTGGTGCGCATTGTATGGGTGTGTGTTACATTAGATTCACTAGTAGGAGTGAGAAAAACATCACGGGGTGGTGGGCATTGTATGGGTGTGTGTTAAATTAGATTCACTAGTAGGAGTGAGAAAAACAGCACGGGGTGGTGTGCATTGTATGGGTGTGTGTTACATTAGATTCACAAGTAGGAGTGAGAAAAACATCACGGCGTGGTGCGCATTGTATGGGTGTGTGTTACATTGGATTCACTAGTAGTAGTGAGAAAAACATCATGGGGTGGTGCGCATTATATGGGTGTTTGTTACATTAGATTCACTAGTAGGAGTGAGAAAAACATCACGGGGTGGTGCGCATTGTATGGGTGTGTGTTACATTAGATTCACTAGTAGGAGTGAGAAAAACATCACGGGGTGGTGCGCATTGTATGGGTGTGTGTTACATTACATTCACTAGTAGCAGTGAGAAAAACATCACGTGGTGGTGCGCATTGTATGGGTGTCTGTTACATTAGATTCACTAGTAGGAGTGAGAAAAACATCACGGGGTGGTGCGCCTTGTATCGGTGTGTGTTACATTAGATTCAGTAGTAGGAGTGAGAAAAACATCACGGCGTGGTGCGCCTTGTATGGGTGTGTGTTACATTACATTCACTAGTAGGAGTGAGAAAAACATCACGGGGTGGTGCGCATTGTATGGGTGTGTGTTACATTAGATTCACTAGTAGGAGTGAGAAAAACATCACGGGGTGGTGCGCATTGTATGGGTGTGTGTTACATTAGATTCACTAGTAGGAGTGAGAAAAACATCACGGGGTGGTGCGCATTGTATGGGTGTGTGTTACATTACATTCACTAGTAGGAGTGAGAAAAACATCACGGGGTGGTGCGCATTGTATGGCTGTGTGTTACATTACATTCACTAGTAGGAGTGAGAGAAACATCACGGGGTGGTGCGCATTGTATGGGTGTGTGTCACATTAGATTCACTAGTAGCAGTGAGAAAAACATCACGGTGTGGTGCGCATTGTATGGGTGTGTGTCTCATTACATTCACTAGTAGCAGTGAGAAAAACATCACAGTGTGGTGCGCATTGTATGGGTGTGTGTCTCATTACATTCATTAGTAGCAGTGAGAAAAACATCACGGGGTGGTGCGCATTGTATGGGTGTGTGTTACATTAGATTCACTAGTAGCAGTGAGAAAAACATCACGGGGTGGTGCGCATTGTATGGGTGTGTGTCACATTACATTCACTAGTAGCAGTGAGAAAACCATAACGGGGTGGTGCGCATTGTATGGGTGTGTGTCTCATTGCATTCACTAGTAGCAGTGAGAAAAACATCACGGGGTGGTGCGCATTGTATGAGTGTGTGTTACATTAGATTCACTAGTAGCAGTGAGAAAAACATCACGGGGTGGTGCGCATTGTATGGGTGTGTGTTACATTAGATTCACTAGTAGGAGTGAGAAAAACATCACGGGGTGGTGCGCATTGTATGGGTGTGTGTTACATTAGATTCACTAGTAGGAGTGAGAAAAACATCACGCGGTGGTGCGCATTGTATGGGTGTGTGTTACATTAGATTCACTAGTAGCAGTGAGAAAAACATCACGGGGTGGTGCGCATAGTATGGGTGTGTGTCACATTACATTCACTAGTAGGAGTGAGAAAAACATCACGGGGTGGTGCGCATTGTATGGGTGTGTGTCACATTACATTCACTAGAAGTAGTGAGAAAAACATCACGGGGTGGTGAGCATTGTATGGGTGTGTGTCACATTACATTCACTAGTAGGAGTGAGAAAATCATCACGGGGTGGTGCGCATTGTATGGGTGTGTGTCACATTACATTCACTAGTAGGAGTGAGAAAAACATCATGGTGTGGTGCGCATTGCATGGGTGTGTGTCACATTACATTCACTAGTAGGAGTGAGAAAAACATCACGGGGTGGTGCGCATTGTATGGGTGTGTGTCACATTACATTCACTAGTAGGAGTGAGAAAAACATCACGGGGTGGTGCGCATTGTATGGGTGTGTGTCACATTACTTTCCCTAGTAGGAGTGAGAAAATCATCACGGGGTGGTGCGCATTGTATGGTTGTGTGTTACATTACATTCACTAGTAGGAGTGAGAAAAACATCACGGGGTGGTGCGCATTTTATGGGTGTGTGTTACATTACATTCACTAGTAGGAGTGAGACAAACATCACGGGTTGGTGCGCATTGTATGGGTGTGTGTTACATTACATTCTCTAGTAGGAGTGAGAAAAAAATCACGGGGTGGTGCGCATTGTATGGGTGTGTGTTACATTAGATTCACTAGTAGGAGTGAGACAAACATCACGGGGTGGTGCGCATTGTATGGGTGTGTGTTACATTACATTCACTAGTAGCAGTGAGAAAAACATCAAGGGGTGGTGCGCATTGTATGGGTGTGTGTTACATTAGATTCCCTAGTAGGAGTGAGAAAAACATCACGGGGTTGTGCGCATTCTATGGGTGTGTGTTACATTACATTCCCTAGTATGAGTGAGAAAAACATCACGGGGTGGTGCGCATTGTATGGGTGTGTGTTACATTACATTCCCTAGTATGAGTGAGAAAAACATCATGGGGTGGTGCGCATTGTATGGGTGTGTGTTACATTACATTCCCTAGTAGCAGTGAGAAAAACATCACGGGGTGGTGCGCATTGTATGGGTGTGTGTTACATAACATTCACTAGTAGCAGTGAGAAAATCATCACGGGGTGGTGCGCATTGTATGGGTGTGTGTTACATTAGATTCACTAGTAGGAGTGAGAAAAACGTCACGGGGTGGTGCGCATTGTATGGGTGTGTGCTACATTAGATTCACAAGTAGGAGTGAGAAAAACGTCACGGGGTGGTGCGCATCGTATGGGTGTGTGCTACATTAGATTCACTAGTAGGAGTGAGAAATACATCACGGGGTGGTGCGCCTTGTATGGGTGTGTGTTACATTACATTCACTAGTAAGAGTGAGAAAAACATCAAGGGGTGGTGCGCCTTGTACTGGTGTGTGTTACATTACATTCACTAGTAGGAGTGAGAAAAACATCACGGGGTGGTGCGCCTTGTATGGGTGTGTGTTACATTAGATTCACTAGTAGGAGTGAGAAAATCATCACAGGGTGGTGCGCATTGTATGGGTGTGTGTCACATTACATTCACTAGTAGGAGTGAGAAAAACATCACTGGGTGGTGCGCATTGTATGGGTGTGTGTCACATTACATTCACTAGTAGGAGTGAGAAAAACATCACGGGGTGGTGCGCATTGTATGGGTGTGTGTCACATTACATTCACTAGTAGGAGTGAGAAAAACATCACGGGGTGTTGCGCATTGTATGGGTGTGTGTCACATTACATTCACTAGTAGGAGTGAGAAAAACATCACGGGGTGGTGCGCATTGTATGGGTGTGTGTCACATTACATTCACTAGTAGGAGTGAGAAAAACATCACGGGTCGGTGCGCATTGTATGGGTGTGTGTCACATTACTTTCACTAGTAGGAGTGAGAAAATCATCACGGGGTGGTGCGCATTGTATGGTTGTGTGTTACATTACATTCACTAGTAGGAGTGAGAAAAACATCACGGGGTGGTGCGCATTGTATGGGTGTGTGTTACATTACATTCACTAGTAGGAGTGAGAAAAACATCACGGGTTGGTGCGCATTGTATGGGTGTGTGTTACATTACATTCACTAGTAGGAGTGAGAAAAACATCACGGGGTGGTGCGCATTGTATGGGTGTGTGTTACATTACATTCACTAGTAGGAGTGAGAAAAACATCACGGGGTGGTGCGCATTATATGGGTGTGTGTTACATTAGATTCACTAGTAGGAGTGAGAAAAACATCACGGGGTGGTGCGCATTGTATGGGTGTGTGTTACATTAGATTCACTAGTAGGAGTGAGAAAAACATCACGGGGTGGTGCGCCTTGTATCGGTGTGTGTTACATTAGATTCACTAGTAGGAGTGAGAAAAACATCACGGGGTGGTGCGCCTTGTATCGGTGTGTGTTACATTAGATTCACTAGTAGGAGTGAGAAAAACATCACGGGGTGGTGCGCCTTGTATGGGTGTGTGTTACATTACATTCAATAGTAGGAGTGAGAAAAACATCATGGGGTGGTGCGCATTGTATGGGTGTGTGTTACATTACATTCACTAGTAGGAGTGAGAAAAACATCACGTGGTGGTGTGCATTGTATGGGTGTGTGTTACATTAGATTCACTAGTAGGAGTGAGAAAATCATCACAGGGTGGTGCGCATTGTATGGGTGTGTGTCACATTACATTCACTAGTAGGAGTGAGAAAAACATCACTGGGTGGTGCGCATTGTATGGGTGTGTGTCTCATTACATTCATTAGTCGCAGTGAGAAAAACATCACGGGGTGGTGCGCATTGTATGGGTGTGTGTTACATTAGATTCACTAGTAGCAGTGAGAAAAACATCACGGGGTGGTGCGCATTGTATGGGTGTGTGTCACATTACATTCACTAGTAGCAGTGAGAAAACCATAACGGGGTGGTGCGCATTGTATGGGTGTGTGTCTCATTGCATTCACTAGTAGCAGTGAGAAAAACATCACGGGGTGGTGCGCATTGTATGAGTGTGTGTTACATTAGATTCACTAGTAGCAGTGAGAAAAACATCACAGGGTGGTGCGCATTGTATGGGTGTGTGTTACATTAGATTCACTAGTAGGAGTGAGAAAAACATCACGGGGTGGTGCGCATTGTATGGGTGTGTGTTACATTAGATTCACTAGTAGGAGTGAGAAAAACATCACGCGGTGGTGCGCATTGTATGGGTGTGTGTTACATTAGATTCACTAGTAGCAGTGAGAAAAACATCACGGGGTGGTGCGCATAGTATGGGTGTGTGTCACATTACATTCACTAGTAGGAGTGAGAAAAACATCACGGGGTGGTGCGCATTGTATGGGTGTGTGTCACATTACATTCACTAGAAGTAGTGAGAAAAACATCACGGGGTGGTGAGCATTGTATGGGTGTGTGTCACATTACATTCACTAGTAGGAGTGAGAAAATCATCACAGGGTGTTGCGCATTGTATGGGTGTGTGTCACATTACATTCACTAGTAGGAGTGAGAAAAACATCACGGTGTGGTGCGCATTGTATGGGTGTGTGTCACATTACATTCACTAGTAGGAGTGAGAAAAACATCACGGGGTGGTGCGCATTGTATGGGTGTGTGTCACATTACATTCACTAGTAGGAGTGAGAAAAACATCACGGGGTGGTGCGCATTGTATGGGTGTGTGTCACATTACTTTCCCTAGTAGGAGTGAGAAAATCATCACGGGGTGGTGCGCATTGTATGGTTGTGTGTTACATTACATTCACTAGTACGAGTGAGAAAAACATCACGGGGTGGTGCGCATTTTATGGGTGTGTGTTACATTACATTCACTAGTAGGAGTGAGACAAACATCACGGGTTGGTGCGCATTGTATGGGTGTGTGTTACATTACATTCTCTAGTAGGAGTGAGAAAAAAATCACCGGGTGGTGCGCATTGTATGGGTGTGTGTTACATTAGATTCACTAGTAGGAGTGAGACAAACATCAAGGGGTGGTGCGCATTGTATGGGTGTGTGTTACATTACATTCACTAGTAGCAGTGAGAAAAACATCACGGGGTGGTGCGCATTGTATGGGTGTGTGTTACATTAGATTCCCTAGTAGGAGTGAGAAAAACATCACGGGGTTGTGCGCATTGTATGGGTGTGTGTTACATTACATTCCCTAGTATGAGTGAGAAAAACATCACAGGGTGGTGCGCATTGTATGGGTGTGTGTTACATTACATTCCCTAGTATGAGTGAGAAAAACATCATGGGGTGGTGCGCATTGTATGGGTGTGTGTTACATTACATTCCCTAGTAGCAGTGAGAAAAACATCACGGGGTGGTGCGCATTGTATGGGTGTGTGTTACATAACATTCACTAGTAGCAGTGAGAAAATCATCACGGGGTGGTGCGCATTGTATGGGTGTGTGTTACATTAGATTCACTAGTAGGAGTGAGAAAAACGTCACGGGGTGGTGCGCATTGTATGGGTGTGTGCTACATTAGATTCACAAGTAGGAGTGAGAAAAACGTCACGGGGTGGTGCGCATCGTATGGGTGTGTGCTACATTAGATTCACTAGTAGGAGTGAGAAATACATCACGGGGTGGTGCGCCTTGTATGGGTGTGTGTTACATTACATTCACTAGTAAGAGTGAGAAAAACATCACGGGGTGGTGCGCCTTGTACTGGTGTGTGTTACATTACATTCACTAGTAGGAGTGAGAAAAACATCACGGGGTGGTGCGCCTTGTATGGGTGTGTGTTACATTAGATTCACTAGTAGGAGTGAGAAAATCATCACAGGGTGGTGCGCATTGTATGGGTGTGTGTCACATTACATTCACTAGTAGGAGTGAGAAAAACATCACTGGGTGGTGCGCATTGTATGGGTGTGTGTCACATTACATTCACTAGTAGGAGTGAGAAAAACATCACGGGGTGGTGCGCATTTTATGGGTGTGTGTCACATTACATTCACTAGTAGGAGTGAGAAAAACATCACGGGGTGTTGCGCATTGTATGGGTGTGTGTCACATTACATTCACTAGTAGGAGTGAGAAAAACATCACGGGATGGTGCGCATTGTATGGGTGTGTGTCACATTACATTCACTAGTAGGAGTGAGAAAAACATCACGGGGTGGTGCGCATTGTATGGGTGTGTGTTACATTACATTCACTAGTAGGAGTGAGAAAAACATCACGGGGTGGTGCGCATTGTATGGGTGTGTGTTACATTGCATTCACTAGTAGGAGTGAGAAAAACATCACGGGGTGGTGCGCATTATATGGGTGTGTGTTACATTAGATTCACTAGTAGGAGTGAGAAAAACATCACGGGGTGGTGCGCATTGTATGGGTGTGTGTTACATTAGATTCACTAGTAGGAGTGAGAAAAACATCACGGGGTGGTGCGCCTTGTATCGGTGTGTGTTACATTAGATTCACTAGTAGGAGTGAGAAAAACATCACGGGGTGGTGCGCCTTGTATCGGTGTGTGTTACATTAGATTCACTAGTAGGAGTGAGAAAAACATCACGGGGTGGTGCGCCTTGTATGGGTGTGTGTTACATTACATTCAATATAGGAGTGAGAAAAACATCATGGGGTGGTGCGCATTGTATGGGTGTGTGTTACATTACATTCACTAGTAGGAGTGAGAAAAACATCACGTGGTGGTGTGCATTGTATGGGTGTGTGTTACATTAGATTCACTAGTAGGAGTGAGAAAAACATCACGGGGTGGTGGGCATTGTATGGGTGTGTGTTACATTAGATTCACTAGTAGGAGTGAGAAAAACATCACGTGGTGGTGCGCATTGTATGGGTGTGTGTTACATTAGATTCACTAGTAGGAGTGAGAAAAACATCACGGGGTGGTGCGCATTGTATGGGTGTGTGTTACATTAGATTCACTAGTAGGAGGGAGAAAAACATCACGGGGTGGTGCCCATTATATGGGTGTGTGTTACATTAGATTCACTAGTAGGAGTGAGAAAAACATCACGGGGTGGTGCGCATTGTATGGGTGTGTGTTACATTAGATTCACTAGTAGAAGTGAGAAAAACATCACGGGGTGGTCCGCATTGTATGGGTGTGTGTTACATTAGATTCACTAGTAGGAGTGAGAGAAACATCACGGGGTGGTGCGCATTGTATGGGTGTGTGTTACATTAGATTCACTAGTAGCAGTGAGAAAAACATCACGGGGAGGTGCGCATTGTATGGGTGTGTGTTACATTAGATTCACTAGTAGCAGTGAGAAAAACATCACGGGGTGGTGCGCATTGTATGGGTGTGTGTCACATTACATTCACTAGTAGCAGTGAGAAAAACATCACGGGGTGGTGCGCATTGTATGGGTGTGTGTCTCATTACATTCACTAGTAGCAGTGAGAAAAACATCACGGGGTGGTGCGCATTGTATGGGTGTGTGTTACATTAGATTCACTAGTAGCAGTGAGAAAAACATCACGGGGTGGTGCGCATTGTATGGGTGTGTGTTACATTACATTCACTAGTAGGAGTGAGAAAAACATCACGGGGTGGTGCGCATTGTATGGGTGTGTGTCACATTAGATTCACTAGTAGCAGTGAGAAAAACATCACGGGGTGGTGCGGACTGTATGGGTGTGTGTCTCATTACATTCACTAGTAGCAGTGAGAAAAACATCACGGGGTGGTGCGCATTGCATGGGTGTGTGTTACATTAGATTCACTAGTAGCAGTGAGAAAAACATCACGGGGTGGTGCGCATTGTATGGGTGTGTGTTACATTAGATTCACTAGTAGCAGTGAGAAAAACATCACGGGGTGGTGCGCATTGTATGGGTGTGTGTCTCATTACATTCACTAGTAGCAGTGAGAAAAACATCACGGGGTGGTGCGCATTGTATGGGTGTGTGTTACATTAGATTCACTAGTAGCAGTGAGAAAAACATCACGGGGTGGTGCGCATTGTATGGGTGTGTGTTACATTACATTCACTAGTAGGAGTGAGAAAAACTTCACGGGGTGGTGCGCATTGTATGGGTGTGTGTTACATTACATTCACTAGTAGGAGTGAGAAAAACATCACGGGGTGGTGCGCATTGTATGGGTGTGTGTTACATTAGATTCACTAGTAGGAGTGAGAAAAACATCACGGGGTGGTGCGCATTGTATGGGTGTGTGTTACATTACATTCACTAGTAGGAGTGAGAAAAACATCACGGGGTGGTGCACATTGTAGGGGTGTGTGTTACATTACATTCACTAGTAGGAGTGAGAAAAACATCACGGGGTGGTGCGCATTGTATGGGTGTGTTTTACATTACATTCACTAGTAGCAGTGAGAAAAACATCACTGGGTGGTGCGCATTGTATGGGTGTGTGTTACATTAGATTCACTAGTAGGAGTGAGAAAAACATCACGGGGTGGTGCACATTGTATGGGTGTGTGTTACATTAGATTCCCTAGTAGGAGTGAGAAAAACATCACGGGGTGGTGCGCATTGTATGGGTGTGTGTTACATTACATTCCCTAGTATGAGTGAGAAAAACATCACGGGGTTGTGCGCATTGTATGGGTGTGTGTTACATTACATTCCCTAGTATGAGTGAGAAAAACATCACGGGGGGGTGCGCATTGTATGGGTGTGTGTTACATTACATTCCCTAGTAGCAATGAGAAAAACATCACGGGGTGGTGCGCATTGTATGGGTGTGTGTTACATTACATTCACTACAAGGAGTGAGAAAAACATCACGGGGTGGTGCGCATTGTATGGGTGTGTGTTACATTAGATTCACTAGTAGGAGTGAGAAAAACTTCACGGGGTGGTGCGCATTGTATGGGGGTGTGCTACATTAGATTCACTAGTAGGAGTGAGAAAAACGTCACGGTATGGTGCGCATCATATGGGTGTGTGCTACATTAGATTCACTAGTAGGTGTGAGAAAAACATCACGGGATGGTGCGCCTCGTATGGGTGTGTGTTACATTACATTCACTAGTAGGAGTGAGAAAAACATCACGGGGTGGTGCGCATTGTATGGGTGTGTGTTACATTAGATTCACTAGTAGGAGTGAGAAAAACATCACGGGGTGGTGCGCATTGTATGGGTGTGTGTTACATTACATTCACTAGTAGGAGTGAGAAAAACATCACGGGGTGGTGCGCCTTGTATGGGTGTGTGTTACATTACATTCACTAGTAGGAGTGAGAAAAACACCACGGGGTGGTGCGCCTTGTATGGGTGTGTGTTACATTAGATTCACTAGTAGGAGTGAGAAAAACATCACGGGGTGGTGCGCATTGTATGGGTGTGTGTTACATTAGATTCCCTAGTAGGAGTGAGAAAAACATCACGGGGTGGTGCGCATTGTATGGGTCTGTGTTACATTACATTCCCTAGTATGAGTGAGAAAATCATCACGGGGTTGTGCGCATTGTATGGGTGTGTGTTACATTACATTCCCTAGTATGAGTGAGAAAAACATCACGGGGTGGTGCGCATTGTATGGGTGTGTGTTACATTTCATTCACTAGTAGGAGTGAGAAAAACATCACGGGGTGGTGCGCATTGTATGGGTGTGTGTTACATTACATTCACTACTAGGAGTGAGAAAAACGTCACGGGGTGGTGTGAATCGGGGGGTCTGAATTAGGATATGCAGTGAGTGGCAATGTAGGATGGAGAAAAGCACCGCGTGGTGGTCAGCATGGTGAGGTCAGGGAACATGCAGTGGCAATGTAGGATAGGTTTCTGAAAAACATCACGGAGTGTTGCGCATTGTATGGGTGTGTGTTACATTACATTCACTAGTAGGAGTGAGAAAAACATCACGGGGTGGTGCGCATTGTATGGGTGTGTGTTACATTATATTCACTAGTAGGAGTGAGAAAAACATCACGGGGTGGTGCGCATTGTATGGGTTTGTGTTACATTACGTTCACTAGTAGGAGTGAGAAAAACATCACGGGGTGGTGCGCATTGTATGGGTGTGTGTTACATTACATTCACTAGTAGGAGTGAGAAAAACATCACGGTGTGGTGCGCATTGTATGGGTGTGTGTTACATTACATTCACTAGTAGGAGTGAGAAAAACATCACGGGGTGGGCGCATTGTATGGGTGTGTGTTACATTAGATTCACTAGTAGGAGTGAGAAAAACATCACGGGGTGGTGCGCATTGTATGGGTGTGTGTTACATTACATTCACTAGTAGGAGTGAGAAAAACATCACGGGGTGGTGCGCATTGTATGGGTGTCTGTTACATTAGATTCACTAGTAGGAGTGAGAAAAACATCACGGGGTGGTGCACATTGTATGGGTGTGTGTTACATTACATTCACTCGTAGGAGTGAGAAAAACATCACAGGGTGGTGCGCATTGTATGGGTGTGTGTTACATTACATTCACTAGTACCAGTGAGAAAAACATCACGGGGTGGTGTGCATTGTATGGGTGTGTTTTACATTACATTCACTAGTAGCAGTGAGAAAAACATCACGGCGTGGTGCGCATTCTATGGGTGTGTGTTACATTACATTCACTAGTAGCAGTGAGAAAAACATCACGGGGTGGTGCGCATTGTATGGGTGTGTGTTACATTAGATTCACTAGTAGCAGTGAGAAAAACATCACGGGGTGGTGCGCATTGTATGGGTGTGTGTTACATTAGATTCACTAGTAGCAGTGAGAAAAACATCACAGGGTGGTCGTAATTGTATGGGTGTGTGTTACATTAGATTCACTAGTAGGAGTGAGAAAAACATCACGGGGTGGTGCGCATTGTATGGGTGTGTGTTACATTACATTCACTAGTAGGAGAGAGAAAAACATCATGAGTTGGTGCGCATTGTATGGGTGTGTGTTACATTACTTTCACTAGTAGGAGTGAGAAAAACATCACGGGGTGGTGCGCATTGTATGGGTGTGTGTTACATTAGATTCACTACTAGGAGTGAGAAAAATATCACGTGGTGGTGCGCATTGTATGGGTGTGTGTTACATTAGATTCACTAGTAGGGGTGAGAAAAACATCACGGGGTGGTGCGCATTGTATGGGTGTGTGTTACATTAGATTCACTAGTAGGAGTGAGAAAAACATCACGGGGTGGTGCGCATTGTATGGGTGTGTGTTACATTAGATTCAATAGTAGGAGTGAGAAAAACATCACGGGGTGGTGCGCATTGTATGGGTGTGTGTTACATTAGATTCACTAGTAGGAGTGAGAAAAACATCACGGGGTGGTGCGCATTGTATGGGTGTGTGTTACATTAGATTCACTAGTAGGAGTGAGAAAAACATCACGGGGTGGTGCGCATTGTATGGGTGTGTGTTACATTAGATTCACTAGTAGGAGTGAGAAAAACATCACGGGGTGGTGCGCATTGTATGGGTGTGTGTTACATTAGATTCACTAGTAGGAGTGAGAAAAACATCACGGGGTGGTGCGCATTGTATGGGTGTGTGTTACATTACATTCACTAGGAGGAGTGAGAAAAACATCACGGGGTGGTGCGCATTGTATGGGTGTGTGTTACATTACATTCACTAGTAGGAGTGAGAAAAACATCACGGGGTGGTGCGAATTGTATGGGTGTGTGTTACATTAGATTCACTAGTAGGAGTGAGAAAAACATCACGGGGTGGTGCGCATTGTATGGGTGTGTGTTACATTAGATTCACTAGTAGGAGTGAGAAAAACATCACGGGGTGGTGCGCATTGTATGGGTGTGTGTTACATTAGATTCACTAGTAGGAGTGAGAAAAACATCACGGGGTGGTGCGCATTGTATGGGTGTGTGTTACATTAGATTCACTAGTAGGAGTGAGAAAAACATCACGGGGTGGTGCGCATTGTATCTGTGTGTGTTACATTAGATTCACTAGTAGGAGTGAGAAAAACATCACGGGGTGGTGCGCATTGTATGTTTGTGTGTTACATTAGATTCACTAGTAGGAGTGAGAAAAACATCACGGGGTGGTGCGCATTGTATGGGTGTGTGTTACATTACATTCACTAGTAAGAGTGAGAAAAACATCACGGGGTGGTGCGCATTGTATGGGTGTGTGTTACATTAGATTCACTAGTAGGAGTGAGAAAAACATCACGGGGTGGTGCGCATTGTATGGGTGTGTGTTACATTACATTGACTAGTAGGAGTGAGAAAAACATCACGGGGTGGTGCGCATTGTATGGGTGTGTGTTACATTAGATTCACTAGCAGGAGTGAGAAAAACATCACGGGGTGGTGCGCATTGTATGGGTGTGTGTTACATTAGATTCACTAGCAGGAGTGAGAAAAACATCACGGGGTGGTGCGCATTGTATGGGTGTGTGTTACATTAGATTCGCTAGCAGGAGTGAGAAAAATATCACGGGGTGGTGCGCATTGTATGGGTGTGTGTTACATTACATTCACTAGTAGAAGTGAGAAAAACATCACGGGGTGGTGCGCATTGTATGGGTGTGTGTTACATTACATTCCCTAGTAGGAGAGAGAAAAACATCACGGGGTGGTGTGCATTGTATGGGTGTGTGTTACATTACATTCACTAGTAGGAGTGAGAAAAACATCACGGGGTGGTGCGCATTGTATGGGTGTGTGTTACATTACATTCACTACAAGGAGTGAGAAAAACATCACGGGGTGGTGCGCATTGTATGGGTGTGTGTTACATTACACTCACTAGTAAGAGTGAGAAAAACATCACGGGGTGGTGCGCATTGTATGGGTGTGTGTTACATTACATTCACTAGTAGGAGTGAGAAAAACATCACGGGGTGGTGCGCATTGTATGGGTGTGTGTTACATTACATTCACTAGTAGGAGTGAGAAAAACATCACGGGGTGGTGCGCATTGTATGGGTGTGTGTTACCTTACATTCAATAGTAGGAGTGAGAAAAACATCACGGGGTGGTGCGCATTGTATGGGTGTGTGTTACATTACATTCACTAGTAGGAGTGAGAAAAACATCACGGGGTGGTGCGCATTGTATGGGTGTGTGTTACATTACATTCACTAGTAGGAGTGAGAAAAACATCACGGGGTGGTGCGCATTGTATGGGTGTGTGTTAAATTACATTCACTAGTAGGAGTGAGAAAAACATCACGGGGTGGTGCGCATTGTATGGGTGTGTGTTACATTACATTCACTAGTAGGAGTGAGAAAAACATCACGCCGTGGTGCGCATTGTATGGGTGTGTGTAACATTACATTCACTACTAGGGGTGAGAAAAACGTCACGGGGTGGTGTGAATCGGAGGGTCTGAATTAGGATAGGCAGTGAGTGGCAACGTAGGATGGAGAAAAGCACCGCGTCGTGGTCAGCATGGTGAGGTCACGGAACATGCAGTGGCAATGTAGGATAGGTTTCGGAAAAACATCACGGAGTGGTGCGCATTGTATGGGTGTGTGTTACATTACATTCACTAGTACCAGTGAGAAAAATATCACGGGGTGGTGTGCATTGCATGGGTGTGTTTTACATTACATTCACTAGTAGCAGTGAGAAAAACATCACGGCGTGGTGCGCATTCTATGGGTGTGTGTTACATTACATTCACTAGTAGCAGTGAGAAAAACATCACGGGGTGGTGCGCATTGTATGGGTGTGTGTTACATTAGATTCACTAGTAGCAGTGAGAAAAACATCACGGGGTGGTGCGCATTGTATGGGTGTGTGTTACATTAGATTCACTAGTAGCAGTGAGAAAAACATCACGGGGTGGTCGTCATTGTATGGGTGTTTGTTACATTAGATTCACTAGTACGAGTGAGAAAAACATCACGGGGTGGTGCGCATTGTATGGGAGTGTGTTACATTACATTCACTAGTAGGAGAGAGAAAAACATCACGGGGTGGTGCGCATTGTATGGGTGTGTGTTACATTACTTTCACTAGTAGGAGTGAGAAAAACATCACGGGGTGGTGCGCATTGTATGGGTGTGTGTTACATTACATACACTAGTAGGAGTGAGAAAAACATCACGGGGTGGTGCGCATTGTATGGGTGTGTGTTACATTACATACACTAGTAAGAGTGAGAAAAACATCACGGGGTGGTGCGCATTTTATGGGTGTGTGTTACATTACATTCACTAGTAGGAGTGAGAAAAACATCACGGGGTGGTGCGCATTGTATGGGTGTGTGTTACATTACATTCACTAGTAGGAGTGAGAAAAACATCACGGGGTGGTGCTCATTGTATGGGTGTGTGTTACATTACATTCACTAGTAGGAGTGAGAAAAACATCACGGGGTGGTGCGCATTATATGGGTGTGTGTTACATTACATTCACTAGTAGGAGTGAGAAAAACATCACGGGGTGGTGCGCATTGTATGGGTGTGTGTTACATTACATTCACTAGTAGGAGTGAGAAAAACATCACGGGGTGGTGCGCATTGTATGCGTGTGTGTTACATTACATTCACTAGTAGGAGTGAGAAAAACATCACGGGGTGGTGCGCATTGTATGGGTGTGTGTTACATTACATTCACTAGTAGGAGTGAGAAAAACATCACGCGGTGGTGCGCATTGTATGGGTGTGTGTTACATTACATTCACTACTAGGGGTGAGAAAAACGTCACGGGGTGGTGTGAATCGGAGGGTCTGAATTAGGATAGGCAGTGAGTGGCAATGTAGGATAGAGAAAAGCACCGCGTGGTGGTCAGCATGGTGAGGTCACGGAACATGCAATGGCAATGTAGGATAGGTTTCGGAAAAACATCACGGAGTGGTGCGCATTTTATGGGTGTGTGTTACATTACATTCACTAGTACCAGTGAGAAAAATATCACGGGGTGGTGTGCATTGCATGGGTGTGTTTTACATTACATTCACTAGTAGCAGTGAGAAAAACATCACGGCGTGGTGCGCATTCTATGGGTGTGTGTTACATTACATTGACTAGTAGGAGTGAGAAAAACATCACGGGGTGGTGCGCATTGTATGGGTGTGTGTTACATTAGATTCACTAGTAGGAGTGAGAAAAACATCACGGGGTGGTGCGCATTGTATGGGTGTGTGTTACATTAGATTCACTAGCAGGAGTGAGAAAAACATCACGGGGTGGTGCGCATTGTATGGGTGTGTGTTACATTAGATTCACTAGCAGGAGTGAGAAAAACATCACGGGGTGGTGCGCATTGTATGGGTGTGTGTTACATTAGATTCACTAGCAGGAGTGAGAAAAACATCACGGGGTGGTGCGCATTGTATCGGTGTGTGTTACATTAGATTCACTAGTAGGAGTGAGAAAAACATCACGGGGTGGTGCGCATTGTATGTTTGTGTGTTACATTAGATTCACTAGTAGGAGTGAGAAAAACATCACGGGGTGGTGCGAATTGTATGGGTGTGTGTTACATTAGATTCACTAGTAGGAGTGAGAAAAACATCACGGGCTGGTGCGAATTGTATGGGTGTGTTACATTAGATTCACTAGTAGCAGTGAGAAAAACATCACGGGGTGGTGCGCATTGTATGGGTGTGTGTTACATTAGATTCACTAGTAGGAGTGACAAAAATATCACGGGGTGGTGCGCATTGTATGTTTGTGTGTTACATTACATTCACTAGTAGGAGTGAGAAAAACATCACGGGCTGGTGCGAATTGTATGGGTGTGTGTTACATTAGATTCACTAGTAGCAGTGAGAAAAACATCACGGGGTGGTGCGCATTGTATGGGTGTGTGTTACATTACATTCACTAGTAGGAGTGAGAAAAACATCACGGGCTGGTGCGAATTGTATGGGTGTGTGTTACATTAGATTCACTAGTAGCAGTGAGAAAAACATCACGGGGTGGTGCGCATTGTATGGGTGTGTGTTACATTAGATTCACTAGTAGGAGTGACAAAAACATCACGGGGTGGTGCGCATTGTATGGGTGTGTGTTACATTAGATTCACTAGTAGGATTGAGAAAAACATCACGGGGTGGTGCGCATTGTATGGGTGTGTGTTACATTAGATTCACTAGTAGGAGTGAGAAAAACATCACGGGGTGGTGCGCATTGTATGGGTGTGTGTTACATTAGATTCACTAGTAGGAGTGAGAAAAACATCACGGGGTGGTGCGCATTGTATGGGTGTGTGTTACATTAGATTCACTAGTAGGAGAGAGAAAAACATCACGGGGTGGTGCGCATTGTATGGGTGTGTGTTACATTACATTCACTAGGAGGAGTGAGAAAAACATCACGGAGTGGTGCGCATTGTATGGGTGTGTGTTACATTACATTCACTAGTAGGAGTGAGAAAAACATCACGGGGTGGTGCGAATTGTATGGGTGTGTGTTACATTAGATTCACTAGTAGGAGTGAGAAAAACATCACGGGGTGGTGCGCATTGTATGGGTGTGTGTTACATTAGATTCACTAGTAGGAGTGAGAAAAACATCACGGGGTGGTGCGCATTGTATGGGTGTGTGTTACATTAGATTCACTAGTAGGAGTGAGAAAAACATCACGGGGTGGTGCGCATTGTATGGGTGTGTGTTACATTAGATTCACTAGTAGGAGTGAGAAAAACATCACGGGGTGGTGCGCATTGTATCGGTGTGTGTTACATTAGATTCACTAGTAGGAGTGAGAAAAACATCACGGGGTGGTGCGCATTGTATGTTTGTGTGTTACATTAGATTCACTAGTAGGAGTGAGAAAAACATCACGGGGTGGTGCGCATTGTATGGGTGTGTGTTACATTAGATTCACTAGTAGGAGTGAGAAAAACATCACGGGGTGGTGCGCATTGTATGGGTGTGTGTTACATTAGATTCACTAGTAGGAGTGAGAAAAACATCACGGGGTGGTGCGCATTGTATGGGTGTGTGTTACATTACATTGACTAGTAGGAGTGAGAAAAACATCACGGGGTGGTGCGCATTGTATGGGTGTGTGTTACATTAGATTCACTAGCAGGAGTGAGAAAAACATCACGGGGTGGTGCGCATTGTATGGGTGTGTGTTACATTAGATTCACTAGCAGGAGTGAGAAAAACATCACGGGGTGGTGCGCATTGTATGGGTGTGTGTTACATTAGATTCGCTAGCAGGAGTGAGAAAAATATCACGGGGTGGTGCGCATTGTATGGGTGTGTGTTACATTACATTCACTAGTAGAAGTGAGAAAAACATCACGGGGTGGTGCGCATTGTATGGGTGTGTGTTACATTACATTCCCTAGTAGGAGAGAGAAAAACATCACGGGGTGGTGTGCATTGTATGGGTGTGTGTTACATTACATTCACTAGTAGGAGTGAGAAAAACATCACGGGGTGGTGCGCATTGTATGGGTGTGTGTTACATTACATTCACTACAAGGAGTGAGAAAAACATCACGGGGTGGTGCGCATTGTATGGGTGTGTGTTACATTACACTCACTAGTAAGAGTGAGAAAAACATCACGGGGTGGTGCGCATTGTATGGGTGTGTGTTACATTACATTCACTAGTAGGAGTGAGAAAAACATCACGGGGTGGTGCGCATTGTATGGGTGTGTGTTACATTACATTCACTAGTAGGAGTGAGAAAAACATCACGGGGTGGTGCGCATTGTATGGGTGTGTGTTACATTACATTCACTAGTAGGAGTGAGAAAAACATCACGGGGTGGTGCGCATTGTATGGGTGTGTGTTACATTACATTCACTAGTAGGAGTGAGAAAAACATCACGGGGTGGTGCGCATTGTATGGGTGTGTGTTACATTACATTCACTAGTAGGAGTGAGAAAAACATCACGGGGTGGTGCGCATTGTATGCGTGTGTGTTACATTACATTCACTAGTAGGAGTGAGAAAAACATCACGGGGTGGTGCGCATTGTATGGGTGTGTGTTACATTACATTCACTAGTAGGAGTGAGAAAAACATCACGCCGTGGTGCGCATTGTATGGGTGTGTGTAACATTACATTCACTACTAGGGGTGAGAAAAACGTCACGGGGTGGTGTGAATCGGAGGGTCTGAATTAGGATAGGCAGTGAGTGGCAACGTAGGATGAAGAAAAGCACCGCGTGGTGGTCAGCATGGTGAGGTCACGGAACATGCAGTGGCAATGTAGGATAGGTTTCGGAAAAACATCACGGAGTGGTGCGCATTGTATGGGTGTGTGTTACATTACATTCACTAGTACCAGTGAGAAAAATATCACGGTTGGTGTGCATTGCATGGGTGTGTTTTACATTACATTCACTAGTAGCAGTGAGAAAAACATCACGGCGTGGTGCGCATTCTATGGGTGTGTGTTACATTACATTCACTAGTAGCAGTGAGAAAAACATCACGGGGTGGTGCGCATTGTATGGGTGTGTGTTACATTAGATTCACTAGTAGCAGTGAGAAAAACATCACGGGGTGGTGCGCATTGTATGGGTGTGTGTTACATTAGATTCACTAGTAGCAGTGAGAAAAACATCACGGGGTGGTCGTCATTGTATGGGTGTTTGTTACATTAGATTCACTAGTACGAGTGAGAAAAACATCACGGGGTGGTGCGCATTGTATGGGTGTGTGTTACATTACATACACTAGTAGGAGTGAGAAAAACATCACGGGGTGGTGCGCATTGTAAGGGTGTGTGTTACATTACATACACTAGTAGGAGTGAGAAAAACATCACGGGGTGGTGCGCATTTTATGGGTGTGTGTTACATTACATTCACTAGTAGGAGTGAGAAAAACATCACGGGGTGATGCGCATTGTATGGGTGTGTGTTACATTACATTCACTAGTAGGAGTGAGAAAAACATCACGGGGTGGTGCTCATTGTATGGGTGTGTGTTACATTACATTCACTAGTAGGAGTGAGAAAAACATCACGGGGTGGTGCGCATTATATGGGTGTGTGTTACATTACATTCACTAGTAGGAGTGAGAAAAACATCACGGGGTGGTGCGCATTGTATGGGTGTGTGTTACATTACATTCACTAGTAGGAGTGAGAAAAACATCACGGGGTGGTGCGCATTGTATGCGTGTGTGTTACATTACATTCACTAGTAGGAGTGAGAAAAACATCACGGGGTGGTGCGCATTGTATGGGTGTGTGTTACATTACATTCACTAGTAGGAGTGAGAAAAACATCACGCGGTGGTGCGCATTGTATGGGTGTGTGTTACATTACATTCACTACTAGGGGTGAGAAAAACGTCACGGGGTGGTGTGAATCGGAGGGTCTGAATTAGGATAGGCAGTGAGTGGCAATGTAGGATAGAGAAAAGCACCGCGTGGTGGTCAGCATGGTGAGGTCACGGAACATGCAGTGGCAATGTAGGATAGGTTTCGGAAAAACATCACGGAGTGGTGCGCATTTTATGGGTGTGTGTTACATTACATTCACTAGTACCAGTGAGAAAAATATCACGGGGTGGTGTGCATTGCATGGGTGTGTTTTACATTACATTCACTAGTAGCAGTGAGAAAAACATCACGGCGTGGTGCGCATTCTATGGGTGTGTGTTACATTACATTCACTAGTAGCAGTGAGAAAAACATCACGGGGTGGTGCGCATTGTATTGGTGTGTGTTACATTAGATTCACTAGTAGCAGTGAGAAAAACATCACGGGGTGGTGCGCATTGTATGGGTGTGTGTTACATTAGATTCACTAGTAGGAGTGAGAAAAACATCACGGGGTCGTCGTCATTGTATGGGTGTGTGTTACATTAGATTCACTAGTAGGAGTGAGAAAAACATCACGGGGTGGTGCGCATTGTATGGGTGTGTGTTACATTAGATTCAATAGTAGGAGTGAGAAAAACATCACGGGGTGGTGCGCATTGTACGGGTGTGTGTTACATTACATTCACTAGTAGGAGTGAGAAAAACATCACGGGGTGGTGCGCATTGTACGGGTGTGTGTTACATTACATTCACTAGTAGGAGTGACAAAAACATCACGGGGTGGTGCGCATTGTACGGGTGTGTGTTACACTACATTCACTAGTAGGAGTGAGAAAAACATCACGGGGTGCTGCGCATTGTATGGGTGTGTGTTACATTACATTCACTAGTAGGAGTGAGAAAAACATCACAGGGTGGTGCGCATTTTATGGGTGTGTGTTACATTACATTCACTAGTAGGAGTGAGAAAAACATCACGGGCTGGTGCGAATTGTATGGGTGTGTGTTACATTAGATTCACTAGTAGCAGTGAGAAAAACATCACGGGGTGGTGCGCATTGTATGGGTGTGTGTTACATTAGATTCACTAGTAGGAGTGACAAAAACATCACTGGGTGGTGCGCATTGTATGGGTGTGTGTTACATTAGATTCACTAGTAGGAGTGAGAAAAACATCACGGGGTGGTGCGCATTGTACGGGTGTGTGTTACATTACATTCACTAGTAGGAGTGAGAAAAACATCACGGGGTGGTGCGCATTGTACGGGTGTGTGTTACACTACATTCACTAGTAGGAGTGAGAAAAACATCACGGGGTGCTGCGCATTGTATGGGTGTGTGTTACATTACATTCACTAGTAGGAGTGAGAAAAACATCACAGGGTGGTGTGCATTTTATGGGTGTGTGTTACATTACATTCACTAGTAGGAGTGAGAAAAACATCACGGGCTGGTGCGAATTGTATGGGTGTGTGTTACATTAGATTCACTAGTAGCAGTGAGAAAAACATCACGGGGTGGTGCGCATTGTATGGGTGTGTGTTACATTAGATTCACTAGTAGGAGTGACAAAAACATCACGGGGTGGTGCGCATTGTATGGGTGTGTGTTACATTAGATTCACTAGTAGGAGTGAGAAAAACATCACGGGGTGGTGCGCATTGTATCGGTGTGTGTTACATTAGATTCACTAGTAGGAGTGAGAAAAACATCACGGGGTGGTGCGCATTGTATGTTTGTGTGTTACATTAGATTCACTAGTAGGAGTGAGAAAAATATCACAGGGTGGTGCGCATTTTATGGGTGTGTGTTACATTACATTCACTAGTAGGAGTGAGAAAAACATCACGGGCTGGTGCGAATTGTATGGGTGTGTGTCACATTAGATTCACTAGTAGCAGTGAGAAAAACATCACGGGGTGGTGCGCATTGTATGGGTGTGTGTTACATTAGATTCACTAGTAGGAGTGACAAAAACATCACGGGGTGGTGCGCATTGTATGGGTGTGTGTTACATTAGATTCACTAGTAGGAGTGAGAAAAACATCACGGGGTGGTGCGCATTGTATCGGTGTGTGTTACATTAGATTCACTAGTAGGAGTGAGAAAAACATCACGGGGTGGTGCGCATTGTATGTTTGTGTGTTACATTAGATTCACTAGTAGGAGTGAGAAAAACATCACGGGGTGGTGCGCATTGTATGGGTGTGTGTTACATTAGATTCACTAGTAGGAGTGAGAAAAACATCACGGGGTGGTGCGCATTGTATGGGTGTGTGTTACATTAGATTCACTAGTAGGAGTGAGAAAAACATCACGGGGTGGTGCGCATTGTATGGGTGTGTGTTACATTACATTGACTAGTAGGAGTGAGAAAAACATCACGGGGTGGTGCGCATTGTATGGGTGTGTGTTACATTAGATTCACTAGTAGGAGTGAGAAAAACATCACGGGGTGGTGCGCATTGTATGGGTGTGTGTTACATTAGATTCACTAGCAGGAGTGAGAAAAACATCACGGGGTGGTGCGCATTGTATGGGTGTGTGTTACATTAGATTCACTAGCAGGAGTGAGAAAAACATCACGGGGTGGTGCGCATTGTATGGGTGTGTGTTACATTAGATTCACTAGCAGGAGTGAGAAAAACATCACGGGGTGGTGCGCATTGTATCGGTGTGTGTTACATTAGATTCACTAGTAGGAGTGAGAAAAACATCACGGGGTGGTGCGCATTGTATGTTTGTGTGTTACATTAGATTCACTAGTAGGAGTGAGAAAAACATCACGGGGTGGTGCGAATTGTATGGGTGTGTGTTACATTAGATTCACTAGTAGGAGTGAGAAAAACATCACGGGCTGGTGCGAATTGTATGGGTGTGTTACATTAGATTCACTAGTTGCAGTGAGAAAAACACGGGGTGGTGCGCATTGTATGGGTGTGTGTTACATTAGATTCACTAGTAGGAGTGACAAAAACATCACGGGGTGGTGCGCATTGTATGTTTGTGTGTTACATTACATTCACTAGTAGGAGTGAGAAAAACATCACGGGCTGGTGCGAATTGTATGGGTGTGTGTTACATTAGATTCACTAGTAGCAGTGAGAAAAACATCACGGGGTGGTGCGCATTGTATGGGTGTGTGTTACATTACATTCACTAGTAGGAGTGAGAAAAACATCACGGGCTGGTGCGAATTGTATGGGTGTGTGTTACATTAGATTCACTAGTAGCAGTGAGAAAAACATCACGGGGTGGTGCGCATTGTATGGGTGTGTGTTACATTAGATTCACTAGTAGGAGTGACAAAAACATCACAGGGTGGTGCGCATTGTATGTGTGTGTGTTACATTAGATTCACTAGTAGGAGTGAGAAAAACATCACGGGGTGGTGCGCATTGTATGGGTGTGTGTTACATTACATTCACTAGTAGGAGTGAGAAAAACATCACGCCGTGGTGCGCATTGTATGGGTGTGTGTAACATTACATTCACTACTAGGGGTGAGAAAAACGTCACGGGGTGGTGTGAATCGGAGGGTCTGAATTAGGATAGGCAGTGAGTGGCAACGTAGGATGGAGAAAAGCACCGCGTGGTGGTCAGCATGGTGAGGTCACGGAACATGCAGTGGCAATGTAGGATAGGTTTCGGAAAAACATCACGGAGTGGTGCGCATTGTATGGGTGTGTGTTACATTACATTCACTAGTACCAGTGAGAAAAATATCACGGGGTGGTGTGCATTGCATGGGTGTGTTTTACATTACATTCACTAGTAGCAGTGAGAAAAACATCACGGCGTGGTGCGCATTCTATGGGTGTGTGTTACATTACATTCACTAGTAGCAGTGAGAAAAACATCACGGGGTGGTGCGCATTGTATGGGTGTGTGTTACATTAGATTCACTAGTAGCAGTGAGAAAAACATCACGGGGTGGTGCGCATTGTATGGGTGTGTGTTACATTAGATTCACTAGTAGCAGTGAGAAAAACATCACGGGGTGGTCGTCATTGTATGGGTGTTTGTTACATTAGATTCACTAGTACGAGTGAGAAAAACATCACGGGGTGGTGCGCATTGTATGGGAGTGTGTTACATTACATTCACTAGTAGGAGAGAGAAAAACATCACGGGGTGGTGCGCATTGTATGGGTGTGTGTTACATTACTTTCACTAGTAGGAGTGAGAAAAACATCACGGGGTGGTGCGCATTGTATGGGTGTGTGTTACATTACATACACTAGTAGGAGTAAGAAAAACATCACGGGGTGGTGCGCATTGTATGGGTGTGTGTTACATTAGATTCACTAGCAGGAGTGAGAAAAACATCACGGGGTGGTGCGCATTGTATGGGTGTGTGTTACATTAGATTCACTAGCAGGAGTGAGAAAAACATCACGGGGTGGTGCGCATTGTATCGGTGTGTGTTACATTAGATTCACTAGCAGGAGTGAGAAAAACATCACGGGGTGGTGCGCATTGTATCGGTGTGTGTTACATTAGATTCACTAGTAGGAGTGAGAAAAACATCACGGGGTGGTGCGCATTGTATGTTTGTGTGTTACATTAGATTCACTAGTAGGAGTGAGAAAAACATCACGGGGTGGTGCGAATTGTATGGGTGTGTGTTACATTAGATTCACTAGTAGGAGTGAGAAAAACATCACGGGCTGGTGCGAATTGTATGGGTGTGTTACATTAGATTCACTAGTAGCAGTGAGAAAAACACGGGGTGGTGCGCATTGTATGGGTGTGTGTTACATTAGATTCACTAGTAGGAGTGACAAAAACATCACGGGGTGGTGCGCATTGTATGTTTGTGTGTTACATTACATTCACTAGTAGGAGTGAGAAAAACATCACGGGCTGGTGCGAATTGTATGGGTGTGTGTTACATTAGATTCACTAGTAGCAGTGAGAAAAACATCACGGGGTGGTGCGCATTGTATGGGTGTGTGTTACATTACATTCACTAGTAGGAGTGAGAAAAACATCACGGGCTGGTGCGAATTGTATGGGTGTGTGTTACATTAGATTCACTAGTAGCAGTGAGAAAAACATCACGGGATGGTGCGCATTGTATGGGTGTGTGTTACATTAGATTCACTAGTAGGAGTGACAAAAACATCACAGGGTGGTGCGCATTGTATGTGTGTGTGTTACATTAGATTCACTAGTAGGAGTGAGAAAAACATCACGGGGTGGTGCGCATTGTATGGGTGTGTGTTACATTACATTCACTAGTAGGAGTGAGAAAAACATCACGCCGTGGTGCGCATTGTATGGGTGTGTGTAACATTACATTCACTACTAGGGGTGAGAAAAACGTCACGGGGTGGTGTGAATCGGAGGGTCTGAATTAGGATAGGCAGTGAGTGGCAACGTAGGATGGAGAAAAGCACCGCGTGGTGGTCAGCATGGTGAGGTCACGGAACATGCAGTGGCAATGTAGGATAGGTTTCGGAAAAACATCACGGAGTGGTGCGCATTGTATGGGTGTGTGTTACATTACATTCACTAGTACCAGTGAGAAAAATATCACGGGGTGGTGTGCATTGCATGGGTGTGTTTTACATTACATTCACTAGTAGCAGTGAGAAAAACATCACGGCGTGGTGCGCATTCTATGGGTGTGTGTTACATTACATTCACTAGTAGCAGTGAGAAAAACATCACGGGGTGGTGCGCATTGTATGGGTGTGTGTTACATTAGATTCACTAGTAGCAGTGAGAAAAACATCACGGGGTGGTGCGCATTGTATGGGTGTGTGTTACATTAGATTCACTAGTAGCAGTGAGAAAAACATCACGGGGTGGTCGTCATTGTATGGGTGTTTGTTACATTAGATTCACTAGTACGAGTGAGAAAAACATCACGGGGTGGTGCGCATTGTATGGGAGTGTGTTACATTACATTCACTAGTAGGAGAGAGAAAAACATCACGGGGTGGTGCGCATTGTATGGGTGTGTGTTACATTACTTTCACTAGTAGGAGTGAGAAAAACATCACGGGGTGTTGCGCATTGTATGGGTGTGTGTTACATTACATACACTAGTAGGAGTGAGAAAAACATCACGGGGTGGTGCGCATTGTATGGGTGTGTGTTACATTACATACACTAGTAGGAGTGAGAAAAACATCACGGGGTGGTGCGCATTTTATGGGTGTGTGTTACATTACATTCACTAGTAGGAGTGAGAAAAACATCACGGGGTGGTGCGCATTGTATGGGTGTGTGTTACATTACATTCACTAGTAGGAGTGAGAAAAACATCACGGGGTGGTGCTCATTGTATGGGTGTGTGTTACATTACATTCACTAGTAGGAGTGAGAAAAACATCACGGGGTGGTGCGCATTATATGGGTGTGTGTTACATTACATTCACTAGTAGGAGTGAGAAAAACATCACGGGGTGGTGCGCATTGTATGGGTGTGTGTTACATTACATTCACTAGTAGGAGTGAGAAAAACATCACGGGGTGGTGCGCATTGTATGCGTGTGTGTTACATTACATTCACTAGTAGGAGTGAGAAAAACATCACGGGGTGGTGCGCATTGTATGGGTGTGTGTTATATTACATTCACTAGTAGGAGTGAGAAAAACATCACGGGGTGGTGCGCATTGTATGGGTGTGTGTTACATTACACTCACTAGTAAGAGTGAGAAAAACATCACGGGGTGGTGCGCATTGTATGGGTGTGTGTTACATTAGATTCACTACTAGGAGTAAGGAAAACATCACGGGGTGGTGCGCATTGTATGGGTGTGTGTTACATTAGATTCACTAGTAGGAGTGAGAAAAACATCACGGGGTGGTGCGCATTGTATGGGTGTGTGTTACATTACATTTACTAGTAGGAGTGAGAAAAACATCACGGGGTGGTGCGCATTGTATGGGTGTGTGTTACATTACATTCACTAGTAGGAGTGAGAAAAACATCACGGGGTGGTGCGCATTGTATGGGTGTGTGTTACTTTACATACACTAGTAGGAGTGAGAAAAACATCACGGGGTGTTGCGCATTTTATGGGTGTGTGTTACTTTACATTCACTAGTAGGAGTGAGAAAAACATCACGGGGTGGTGCGCAATGTATGGGTGTGTGTTACATTTCATTCACTAGTAGGAGTGAGAAAAACATCACGGGGTGGTGCGCATTGTATGGGTGTGTGTTACATTACATTCACTACTAGGAGTGAGAAAAAAGTCACGGGGTGGTGTGAATCGGGGGGTCTGAATTAGGATATGCAGTGAGTGGCAATGTAGGATGGAGAAAAGCACCGCGTGGTGGTCAGCATGGTGAGGTCAGGGAACATGCAGTGGCAATGTAGGATAGGTTTCTGAAAAACATCACGGAGTGTTGCGCATTGTATGGGTGTGTGTTACATTACATTCACTAGTAGGAGTGAGAAAAACATCACGGGGTGGTGCGCATTGTATGGGTGTGTGTTACATTATATTCACTAGTAGGAGTGAGAAAAACATCACGGGGTGGTGCGCATTGTATGGGTGTGTGTTACATTACATTCACTAGTAGGAGTGAGAAAAACATCACGGGGTGGTGCGCATTGTATGGGTGTGTGTTACATTACATTCACTAGTAGGAGTGAGAAAAACATCACGGTGTGGTGCGCATTGTATGGGTGTGTGTTACATTACATTCACTAGTAGGAGTGATAAAAACATCACGGGGTGGGCGCATTGTATGGGTGTGTGTTACATTAGATTCACTAGTAGGAGTGAGAAAAACATCACGGGGTGGTGCGCATTGTATGGGTGTGTGTTACATTACATTCACTAGTAGGAGTGAGAAAAACATCACGGGGTGGTGCGCATTGTATGGGTGTCTGTTACATTAGATTCACTAGTAGGAGTGAGAAAAACATCACGGGGTGGTGCACATTGTAAGGGTGTGTGTTACATTACATTCACTCGTAGGAGTGAGAAAAACATCACCGGGTGGTGCGCATTGTATGGGTGTGTGTTACATTACATTCACTAGTACCAGTGAGAAAAACATCACGGGGTGGTGTGCATTGTATGGGTGTGTTTTACATTACATTCACTAGTAGCAGTGAGAAAAACATCACGGCGTGGTGCGCATTCTATGGGTGTGTGTTACATAACATTCACTAGTAGCAGTGAGAAAAACATCACGGGGTGGTGCGCATTGTATGGGTGTGTGTTACATTAGATTCACTAGTAGCAGTGAGAAAAACATCACGGGGTGGTGCGCATTGTATGGGTGTGTGTTACATTAGATTCACTAGTAGCAGTGAGAAAAACATCACAGGGTGGTCGTAATTGTATGGGTGTGTGTTACATTAGATTCACTAGTAGGAGTGAGAAAAACATCACGGGGTGGTGCGCATTGTATGGGTGTGTGTTACATTACATTCACTAGTAGGAGAGAGAAAAACATCACGAGGTGGTGCGCATTGTATGGGTGTGTGTTACATTACTTTCACTAGTAGGAGTGAGAAAAACATCACGGGGTGGTGCGTATTGTATGGGTGTGTGTTACATTACATTCACTAGTAGGAGTGAGAAAAACGTCACGGGGTGGTGCGCATTGTATGGGTGTGTGTTACATTACATTCACTAGTAGGAGTCAGAAAAACATCACGGGGTGGTGCGCATTGTACGGGTGTGTGTTACATTACATTCACTAGTAGGAGTGAGAAAATCATCACGGGGTGGTGCGCATTGTATGGGTGTGTGTTACATTAGATTCACTAGTAGGGGTGAGAAAAACATCACGGGGTGGTGCGCATTGTATGGGTGTGTGTTACATTAGATTCACTACTAGGAGTGAGAAAAACATCACGTGGTGGTGCGCATTGTATGGGTGTGTGTTACATTAGATTCACTAGTAGGAGTGAGAAAAACATCACGGGGTGGTGCGCATTGTATGGGTGTGTGTTACATTAGATTCACTAGTAGGAGTGAGAAAAACATCACGGGGTGGTGCGCATTGTATGGGTGTGTGTTACATTAGATTCAATAGTAGGAGTGAGAAAAACATCACGGGGTGGTGCGCATTGTATGGGTGTGTGTTACATAGATTCACTAGTAGGAGTGAGAAAAACATCACGGGGTGGTGCGCATTGTATGGGTGTGTGTTACATTAGATTCACTAGTAGGAGTGAGAAAAACATCACGGGGTGGTGCGCATTGTATGGGTGTGTGTTACATTACATTCACTAGGAGGAGTGAGAAAAACATCACGGGGTGGTGCGCATTGTATAGGTGTGTGTTACATTACATTCACTAGTAGGAGTGAGAAAAACATCACGGGGTGGTGTGAATTGTATGGGTGTGTGTTACATTAGATTCATTAGTAGGAGTGAGAAAAACATCACGGGGTGGTGCGCATTGTATGGGTGTGTGTTACATTAGATTCACTAGTAGGAGTGAGAAAAACATCACGGGGTGGTGCGCATTGTATGGGTGTGTGTTACATTAGATTCACTAGTAGGAGTGAGAAAATCATCACGGGGTGGTGCGCATTGTATGGGTGTGTGTTACATTAGATTCACTAGTAGGAGTGAGAAAAACATCACGGGGTGGTGAGCATTGTATCGGTGTGTGTTACATTAGATTCACTAGTAGGAGTGAGAAAAACATCACGGGGTGGTGCGCATTGTATGTTTGTGTGTTACATTAGATTCACTAGTAGGAGTGAGAAAAACATCACGGGGTGGTGCGCAGGTGCGCATTGTATGGGTGTGTGTTACATTAGATTCACTAGTAGGGAGAGAAACCTCGGGGTGCGCATTGTATGGGTGTGTGTTACATTAGATTCACTAGTAGGAGTGAGAAAAACATCACGGGGTGGTGCGCATTGTATGGGTGTGTGTTACATTACATTGACTAGTAGGAGTGAGAAAAACATCACGGGGTGGTGCGCATTGTATGGGTGTGTGTTACATTAGATTCACTAGTAGGAGTGAGAAAAACATCACGGGGTGGTGCGCATTGTATGGGTGTGTGTTACATTAGATTCACTAGCAGGAGTGAGAAAAACATCACGGGGTGGTGCGCATTGTATGGGTGTGTGTTACATTAGATTCACTAGCAGGAGTGAGAAAAACATCACGGGGTGGTGCGCATTGTATGGGTGTGTGTTACATTAGATTCACTAGCAGGAGTGAGAAAAATATCACGGGGTGGTGCGCATTGTATGGGTGTGTGTTACATTACATTCACTAGTAGAAGTGAGAAAAACATCACGGGGTGGTGAACATTGTATGGGTGTGTGTTACATTACATTCCCTAGTAGGAGAGAGAAAAACATCACGGGGTGGTGTGCATTGTATGGGTGTGTGTTACATTACATTCACTAGTAGGAGTGAGAAAAACATCACGGGGAGGTGCGCATTGTATGGGTGTGTGTTACATTACATTCACTACAAGGAGTGAGAAAAACATCACGGGGTGGTTCGCATTGTATGGGTGTGTGTTACATTACACTCACTAGTAAGAGTGATTAAAACATCACGGGGTGGTGCGCATTGTATGGGTGTGTGTTACATTAGATTCACTAGTAGGAGTAAGGAAAACATCACGGGGTGGTGCGCATTGTATGGGTGTGTGTTACATTAGATTCACTAGTAGGAGTGAGAAAAACATCACGGGGTGGTGCGCATTGTATGGGTGTGTGTTACATTACATTTACTAGTAGGAGTGAGAAAAACATCACGGGGTGGTGCGCATTGTATGGGTGTGTGTTACATTACATTCACTAGTAGGAGTGAGAAAAACATCACGGGGTGGTGCGCATTGTATGGGTGTGTGTTACATTACATACACTAGTAGGAGTGAGAAAAACATCACGGGGTGGTGCGCATGTTATGGGTGTGTGTTACATTACATTCACTAGTAGGAGTAAGAAAAACATCACGGGGTGGTGCGCATTGTATGGGTGTGTGTTACATTTCATTCACTAGTAGGAGTGAGAAAAACATCACGGGGTGGTGCGCATTGTATGGGTCTGTGTTACATTACATTCACTACTAGGAGTGAGAAAAACGTCACGGGGTGGTGTGAATCGGGGGGTCTGAATTAGGATATGCAGTGAGTGGCAATGTAGGATGGAGAAAAGCACCGCGTGGTGGTAAGCATGGTGAGGTCAGGGAACATGCAGTGGCAATGTAGGATAGGTTTCTGAAAAACATCACGGAGTGTTGCGCATTGTATGGGTGTGTGTTACATTACATTCACTAGTAGGAGTGAGAAAAACATCACGGGGTGGTGCGCATTGTATGGGTGTGTGTTACATTACATTCACTAGTAGGAGTGAGAAAAACATCACGGGGTGGTGCGCATTGTATGGGTGTGTGTTACATTACATTCACTAGTAGGAGTGAGAAAAACATCACGGGGTGGTGCGCATTGTATGGGTGTGTGTTACATTACATTCACTAGTAGGAGTGAGAAAAACATCACGGGGTGGTGCGCATTGTATGGGTGTGTGTTACATTACATTCACTAGTAGGAGTGAGAAAAACATCACGGGGTGGTGCGCATTGTATGTTTGTGTGTTACATTAGATTCACTAGTAGGAGTGAGAAAAACATCACGGGGTGGTGCGCATTGTATGGGTGTGTGTTACATTAGATTCACTAGTAGGAGTGAGAAAAACATCACGGGGTGGTGCGCATTGTATGGGTGTGTGTTACATTAGATTCACTAGTAGGAGTGAGAAAAACATCACGGGGTGGTGCGAATTGTATGGGTGTGTGTTACATTACATTGACTAGTAGGAGTGAGAAAAACATCACGGGGTGGTGCGCATTGTATGGGTGTGTGTTACATTAGATTCATTAGTAGGAGTGAGAAAAACATCACGGGGTGGTGCGCATTGTATGGGTGTGTGTTACATTAGATTCACTAGCAGGAGTGAGAAAAACATCACGGGGTGGTGCGCATTGTATGGGTGTGTGTTACATTAGATTCACTAGCAGGAGTGAGAAAAACATCACGGGGTGGTGCGCATTGTATGGGTGTGTGTTACATTAGATTCACTAGCAGGAGTGAGAAAAATATCACGGGGTGGTGCGCATTGTATGGGTGTGTGTTACATTACATTCACTAGTAGAAGTGAGAAAAACATCACGGGGTGGTGCGCATTGTATGGGTGTGTGTTACATTACATTCCCTAGTAGGAGAGAGAAAAACATCACGGGGTGGTGCGCATTGTATGGGTGTGTGTTACATTACATTCACTAGTAGTAGTGAGAAAAACATCACGGGGTGGTGCGCATTGTATGGGTGTGTGTTACATTACATTCACTACAAGGAGTGAGAAAAACATCACGGGGTGGTTCGCATTGTATGGGTGTGTGTTACATTACACTCACTAGTAAGAGTGAGAAAAACATCACGGGGTGGTGCGCATTGTATGGGTGTGTGTTACATTAGATTCACTAGTAGGAGTAAGGAAAACATCACGGGGTGGTGCGCATTGTATGGGTGTGTGTTACATTAGATTCACTAGTAGGAGTGAGAAAAACATCACGGGGTGGTGCGCATTGTATGGGTGTGTGTTACATTACATTTACTAGTAGGAGTGAGAAAAACATCACGGGGTGGTGCGCATTGTATGGGTGTGTGTTACATTACATTCACTAGTAGGAGTGAGAAAAACATCACGGGGTGGTGCGCATTGTATGGGTGTGTGTTACATTACATACACTAGTAGGAGTGAGAAAAACATCACGGGGTGGTGCGCATTTTATGGCTGTGTGTTACATTACATTCACTAGTAGGAGTGAGAAAAACATCACGGGGTGGTGCGCATTGTATGGGTGTGTGTTACATTTCATTCACTAGTAGGAGTGAGAAAACATCACGGGGTGGTGCGCATTGTATGGGTCTGTGTTACATTACATTCACTACTAGGAGTGAGAAAAACGTCACGGGGTGGTGTGAATCGGGGGGTCTGAATTAGGATATGCAGTGAGTGGCAATGTAGGATGGAGAAAAGCACCGCGTGGTGGTCAGCATGGTGAGGTCAGGGAACATGCAGTGGCAATGTAGGATAGGTTTCTGAAAAACATCACGGAGTGTTGCGCATTGTATGGGTGTGTGTTACATTACATTCACTAGTAGGAGTGAGAAAAACATCACGGGGTGGTGCGCATTGTATGGGTGTGTGTTACATTAGATTCACTAGTAGGAGTGAGAAAAACATCACGGGGTGGTGCGCATTGTATGGGTGTGTGTTACATTACATTCACTAGTAGGAGTGAGAAAAACATCACGGGGTGGTGCGCATTGTATGGGTGTGTGTTACATTACATTCACTAGTAGGAGTGAGAAAAACATCACGGGGTGGTGCGCATTGTATGGGTGTGTGTTACATTACATTCACTAGTAGGAGTGAGAAAAACATCACGGGGTGGGCGCATTGTATGGGTGTGTGTTACATTAGATTCACTAGTAGGAGTGAGAAAAACATCACGGGGTGGTGCGCATTGTATGGGTGTGTGTTACATTACATTCACTAGTAGGAGTGAGAAAAACATCACGGGGTGGTGCGCATTGTATGGGTGTCTGTTACATTAGATTCACTAGTAGGAGTGAGAAAAACATCACGGGGTGGTGTACATTGTATGGGTGTGTGTTACATTACATTCACTCGTAGGAGTGAGAAAAACATCACCGGGTGGTGCGCATTGTATGGGTGTGTGTTACATTACATTCACTAGTACCAGTGAGAAAAACATCACGGGGTGGTGTGCATTGTATGGGTGTGTTTTACATTACATTCACTAGTAGCAGTGAGAAAAACATCACGGCGTGGTGCGCATTCTATGGGTGTGTGTTACATTACATTCACTAGTAGCAGTGAGAAAAACATCACGGGGTGGTGCGCATTGTATGGGTGTGTGTTACATTAGATTCACTAGTAGCAGTGAGAAAAACATCACGGGGTGGTGCGCATTGTATGGGTGTGTGTTACATTAGATTCACTAGTAGCAGGGAGAAAAACATCACAGGGTGGTCGTAATTGTATGGGTGTGTGTTACATTAGATTCACTAGTAGGAGTGAGAAAAACATCACGGGGTGGTGCGCATTGTATGGGTATGTGTTACATTACATTCACTAGTAGGAGAGAGAAAAACATCACGAGGTGGTGCGCATTGTATGGGTGTGTGTTACATTACTTTCACTAGTAGGAGTGAGAAAAACATCACGTGGTGGTGCGTATTGTATGGGTGTGTGTTACATTACATTCACTAGTAGGAGTGAGAAAAACGTCACGGGGTGGTGCGCATTGTATGGGTGTGTGTTACATTACATTCACTAGTAGGAGTCAGAAAAACATCACGGGGTGGTGCGCATTGTACGGGTGTGTGTTACATTACATTCACTAGTAGGAGTGAGAAAATCATCACGGGGTGGAGCGCATTGTATGGGTGTGTGTTACATTAGATTCACTAGTAGGAGTGAGAAAAACATCACGGGGTGGTGCGCATTGTATGGGTGTGTGTTACATTAGATTCACTACTAGGAGTGAGAAAAACATCACATGGTGGTGCGCATTGTATGGGTGTGTGTTACATTACATTCACTAGTAGGAGTGAGAAAAACATCACGGGGTGGTGCGCATTGTATGGGTGTGTGTTACATTAGATTCACTAGTAGGAGTGAGAAAAACATCACGGGGTGGTGCGCATTGTATGGGTGTGTGTTACATTAGATTCACTAGTAGGAGTGAGAAAAACATCACGGGGTGGTGCGCATTGTATGGGTGTGTGTTACATTAGATTCACTAGTAGGAGTGAGAAAAACATCACGGGGTGGTGCGCATTGTATGGGTGTGTGTTACATTAGATTCACTAGTAGGAGTGAGAAAAACATCACGGGGTGGTGCGCATTGTATGGGTGTGTGTTACATTAGATTCACTAGTAGGAGTGAGAAAAACATCACGGGGTGGTGCGCATTGTATGGGTGTGTGTTACATTACATTCACTAGGAGGAGTGAGAAAAACATCACGGGGTGGTGCGAATTGTATGGGTGTGTGTTACATTAGATTCACTAGTAGGAGTGAGAAAAACATCACGGGTTGGTGCGCATTGTATGGGTGTGTGTTACATTAGATTCACTAGTAGGAGTGAGAAAAACATCACGGGGTGGTGCGCATTGTATGGGTGTGTGTTACATTACATTCACGAGTAGGAGTGAGAAAAACATCTCGGGGTGGTGCGCATTGTATGGGTGTGTGTTACATTACATTCACTAGTAGGAGTGAGAAAAACATCACGGGGTGGTGCGCATTATATGGGTGTGTGTTACGTGACATTCTCTAGTAGGAGTGAGAAAAACATCACGGGGTGGTGCGCATTGTATGGGTGTGTGTTACATTAGATTCACTAGTAGGAGTGAGAAAAACATCTCGGGGTGGTGCGCATTGTATGGGTGTGTGTTACATTACATTCACTAGTAGGAGTGAGAAAAACATCACGGGGTGGTGCGCATTATATGGGTGTGTGTTACGTGACATTCTCTAGTAGGAGTGAGAAAAACATCACGGGGTGGTGCGCATTGTATGGGTGTGTGTTACATTACATTCACTAGTAGGAGTGAGAAAAACATCACGGGGTGGTGTGAATCGGAGGGTCTGAATTAGGATAGGCAGTGAGTGGCAATGTAGGATGGAGAAAAGCACCGCGGGGTGGTCAGCATGGTGAGGTCAGGGAACATGCAGTGGCAATGTAGGATAGGTTTCTGAAAAACATCACAGGGTGGTGCGCATTGTATGGGTGTGTGTTACATTACATTCACTAGTAGGAGTGAGAAAAACATCACGGGGTGGTGCGCATTGTATGGGTGTGTGTTACATTATATTCACTAGTAGGAGTGAGAAAAACATCACGGGGTGGTGCGCATTGTATGGGTGTGTGTTACATTACATTCACTAGTAGGAGTGACAAAAACATCACGGGGTGGTGCACATTGTATGGGTGTGTGTTACATTAGATTCACTAGTAGGAGTGAGAAAAACATCACGGGGTGGTGCGCATTGTATCGGTGTGTGTTACATTAAATTCACTAGTAGGAGTGAGAAAAACATCACGGGGTGGTGCGCATTGTATGTTTGTGTGTTACATTAGATTCACTAGTAGGAGTGAGAAAAACATCACTGGGTGGTGCGCATTGTATGGGTGTGTGTTACATTAGATTCACTAGTAGGAGTGAGAAAAACATTACGGGGTGGTGCGCATTGTATGGGTGTGTGTTACATTAGATTCACTAGTAGGAGTGAGAAAAACATCACGGGGTGGTGCGCATTGTATGGGTGTGTGTTACATTACATTGACTAGTAGGAGTGAGAAAAACATCACGGGGTGGTGCGCATTGTATGGGTGTGTGTTACATTAGATTCACTAGTAGGAGTGAGAAAAACATCACGGGGTGGTGCGCATTGTATGGGTGTGTGTTACATTAGATTCACTAGCAGGAGTGAGAAAAACATCACGGGGTGGTGCGCATTGTATGGGTGTGTGTTACATTAGATTCACTAGCAGGAGTGAGAAAAACATCACGGGGTGGTGCGCATTGTATGGGTGTGTGTTACATTAGATTCACTAGCAGGAGTGAGAAAAATATCACGGGGTGGTGCGCATTGTATGGGTGTGTGTTACATTACATTCACTAGTAGAAGTGAGAAAAACATCACGGGGTGGTGCGCATTGTATGGGTGTGTGTTACATTACATTCCCTAGTAGGAGAGAGAAAAACATCACGGGGTGGTGTGCATTGTATGGGTGTGTGTTACATTACATTCACTAGTAGGAGTGAGAAAAACATCACGGGGTGGTGCGCATTGTATGGGTGTGTGTTACATTACACTCACTAGTAAGAGTGAGAAAAACATCACGGGGTGGTGCGCATTGTATGGGTGTGTGTTACATTAGATTCACTACTAGGAGTAAGGAAAACATCACGGGGTGGTGCGCATTGTATGGGTGTGTGTTACATTAGATTCACTAGTAGGAGTGAGAAAAACATCACGGGGTGGTGCGCATTGTATGGGTGTGTGTTACATTACATTTACTAGTAGGAGTGAGAAAAACATCACGGGGTGGTGCGCATTGTATGGGTGTGTGTTACATTACATTCACTAGTAGGAGTGAGAAAAACATCACGGGGTGGTGCGCATTGTATGGGTGTGTGTTACATTACATACACTAGTAGGAGTGAGAAAAACATCACGGGGTGGTGCGCATTTTATGGGTGTGTGTTACATTACATTCACTAGTAGGAGTGAGAAAAACATCACGGGGTGGTGCGCATTGTATGGGTGTGTGTTACATTTCATTCACTAGTAGGAGTGAGAAAAACATCACGGGGTGGTGCGCATTGTATGGGTGTGTGTTACATTACATTCACTACTAGGAGTGAGAAAAACGTCACGGGGTGGTGTGAATCGGGGGGTCTGAATTAGGATATGCAGTGAGTGGCAATGTAGGATGGAGAAAAGCACCGCGTGGTGGTCAGCATGGTGAGGTCAGGGAACATGCAGTGGCAATGTAGGATAGGTTTCTGAAAAACATCACGGAGTGTTGCGCATTGTATGGGTGTGTGTTACATTACATTCACTAGTAGGAGTGAGAAAAACATCACGGGGTGGTGCGCATTGTATGGGTGTGTGTTACATTATATTCACTAGTAGGAGTGAGAAAAACATCACGGGGTGGTGCGCATTGTATGGGTGTGTGTTACATTACGTTCACTAGTAGGAGTGAGAAAAACATCACGGGGTGGTGCGCATTGTATGGGTGTGTGTTACATTACATTCACTAGTAGGAGTGAGAAAAACATCACGGTGTGGTGCGCATTGTATGGGTGTGTGTTACATTACATTCACTAGTAGGAGTGAGAAAAACATCACGGGGTGGGCGCATTGTATGGGTGTGTGTTACATTAGATTCACTAGTAGGAGTGAGAAAAACATCACGGGGTGGTGCGCATTGTATGGGTGTGTGTTACATTACATTCACTAGTAGGAGTGAGAAAAACATCACGGGGTGGTGCGCATTGTATGGGTGTCTGTTACATTAGATTCACTAGTAGGAGTGAGAAAAACATCACGGGGTGGTGCACATTGTATGGGTGTGTGTTACATTACATTCACTCGTAGGAGTGAGAAAAACATCACCGGGTGGTGCGCATTGTATGGGTGTGTGTTACATTACATTCACTAGTACCAGTGAGAAAAACATCACGGGGTGGTGTGCATTGTATGGGTGTGTTTTACATTACATTCACTAGTAGCAGTGAGAAAAACATCACGGCGTGGTGCGCATTCTATGGGTGTGTGTTACATTACATTCACTAGTAGCAGTGAGAAAAACATCACGGGGTGGTGCACATTGTATGGGTGTGTGTTACATTAGATTCACTAGTAGCAGTGAGAAAAACATCACGGGGTGGTGCGCATTGTATGGGTGTGTGTTACATTAGATTCACTAGTAGCAGTGAGAAAAACATCACAGGGTGGTCGTAATTGTATGGGTGTGTGTTACATTAGATTCACTAGTAGGAGTGAGAAAAACATCACGGGGTGGTGCGCATTGTATGGGTGTGTGTTAGATTACATTCACTAGTAGGAGAGAGAAAAACATCATGAGGTGGTGCGCATTGTATGGGTGTGTGTTACATTACTTTCACTAGTAGGAGTGAGAAAAACATCACGGGGTGGTGCGCATTGTATGGGTGTGTGTTACAATAGATTCACTACTAGGAGTGAGAAAAATATCACGTGGTGGTGCGCATTGTATGGGTGTGTGTTACATTAGATTCACTAGTAGGGGTGAGAAAAACATCACGGGGTGGTGCGCATTGTATGGGTGTGTGTTACATTAGATTCACTAGTAGGAGTGAGAAAAACATCACGGGGTGGTGCGCATTGTATGGGTGTGTGTTACATTAGATTCAATAGTAGGAATGAGAAAAACATCACGGGGTGGTGCGCATTGTATGGGTGTGTGTTACATTAGATTCACTAGTAGGAGTGAGAAAAACATCACGGGGTGGTGCGCATTGTATGGGTGTGTGTTACATTAGATTCACTAGTAGGAGTGAGAAAAACATCACGGGGTGGTGCGCATTGTATGGGTGTGTGTTACATTAGATTCACTAGTAGGAGTGAGAAAAACATCACGGGGTGGTGCGCATTGTATGGGTGTGTGTTACATTAGATTCACTAGTAGGAGTGAGAAAAACATCACGGGGTGGTGCGCATTGTATGGGTGTGTGTTACATTACATTCACTAGTAGGAGTGAGAAAAACATCACGGGGTGGTGTGAATCGGAGGGTCTGAATTAGGATAGGCAGTGAGGTGGCAATGTAGGATGAGAAAAGCACCGCGGGGTGGTCAGCATGGTGAGGTCAGGGAACATGCAGTGGCAATGTAGGATAGGTTTCTGAAAAACATCACAGGGTGGTGCGCATTGTATGGGTGTGTGTTACATTACATTCACTAGTAGGAGTGAGAAAAACATCACGGGGTGGTGCGCATTGTATGGGTGTGTGTTACATTATATTCACTAGTAGGAGTGAGAAAAACATCACGGGGTGGTGCGCATTGTATGGGTGTGTGTTACATTACATTCACTAGTAGGAGTGACAAAAACATCACGGGGTGGTGCACATTGTATGGGTGTGTGTTACATTAGATTCACTAGTAGGAGTGAGAAAAACATCACGGGGTGGTGCGCATTGTATCGGTGTGTGTTACATTAAATTCACTAGTAGGAGTGAGAAAAACATCACGGGGTGGTGCGCATTGTATGTTTGTGTGTTACATTAGATTCACTAGTAGGAGTGAGAAAAACATCACTGGGTGGTGCGCATTGTATGGGTGTGTGTTACATTAGATTTACTAGTAGGAGTGAGAAAAACATTACGGGGTGGTGCGCATTGTATGGGTGTGTGTTACATTAGATTCACTAGTAGGAGTGAGAAAAACATCACGGGGTGGTGCGCATTGTATGGGTGTGTGTTACATTACATTGACTAGTAGGAGTGAGAAAAACATCACGGGGTGGTGCGCATTGTATGGGTGTGTGTTACATTAGATTCACTAGTAGGAGTGAGAAAAACATCACGGGGTGGTGCGCATTGTATGGGTGTGTGTTACATTAGATTCACTAGCAGGAGTGAGAAAAACATCACGGGGTGGTGCGCATTGTATGGGTGTGTGTTACATTAGATTCACTAGCAGGAGTGAGAAAAACATCACGGGGTGGTGCGCATTGTATGGGTGTGTGTTACATTAGATTCACTAGCAGGAGTGAGAAAAATATCACGGGGTGGTGCGCATTGTATGGGTGTGTGTTACATTACATTCACTAGTAGAAGTGAGAAAAACATCACGGGGTGGTGCGCATTGTATGGGTGTGTGTTACATTACATTCCCTAGTAGGAGAGAGAAAAACATCACGGGGTGGTGTGCATTGTATGGGTGTGTGTTACATTACATTCACTAGTAGGAGTGAGAAAAACATCACGGGGTGGTGCGCATTGTATGGGTGTGTGTTACATTACACTCACTAGTAAGAGTGAGAAAAACATCACGGGGTGGTGCGCATTGTATGGGTGTGTGTTACATTAGATTCACTACTAGGAGTAAGGAAAACATCACGGGGTGGTGCGCATTGTATGGGTGTGTGTTACATTAGATTCACTAGTAGGAGTGAGAAAAACATCACGGGGTGGTGCGCATTGTATGGGTGTGTGTTACATTACATTTACTAGTAGGAGTGAGAAAAACATCACGGGGTGGTGCGCATTGTATGGGTGTGTGTTACATTACATTCACTAGTAGGAGTGAGAAAAACATCACGGGGTGGTGCGCATTGTATGGGTGTGTGTTACATTACATACACTAGTAGGAGTGAGAAAAACATCACGGGGTGGTGCGCATTTTATGGGTGTGTGTTACATTACATTCACTAGTAGGAGTGAGAAAAACATCACGGGGTGGTGCGCATTGTATGGGTGTGTGTTACATTTCATTCACTAGTAGGAGTGAGAAAAACATCACGGGGTGGTGCGCATTGTATGGGTGTGTGTTACATTACATTCACTACTAGGAGTGAGAAAAACGTCACGGGGTGGTGTGAATCGGGGGGTCTGAATTAGGATATGCAGTGAGTGGCAATGTAGGATGGAGAAAAGCACCGCGTGGTGGTCAGCATGGTGAGGTCAGGGAACATGCAGTGGCAATGTAGGATAGGTTTCTGAAAAACATCACGGAGTGTTGCGCATTGTATGGGTGTGTGTTACATTACATTCACTAGTAGGAGTGAGAAAAACATCACGGGGTGGTGCGCATTGTATGGGTGTGTGTTACATTATATTCACTAGTAGGAGTGAGAAAAACATCACGGGGTGGTGCGCATTGTATGGGTGTGTGTTACATTACGTTCACTAGTAGGAGTGAGAAAAACATCACGGGGTGGTGCGCATTGTATGGGTGTGTGTTACATTACATTCACTAGTAGGAGTGAGAAAAACATCACGGTGTGGTGCGCATTGTATGGGTGTGTGTTACATTACATTCACTAGTAGGAGTGAGAAAAACATCACGGGGTGGGCGCATTGTATGGGTGTGTGTTACATTAGATTCACTAGTAGGAGTGAGAAAAACATCACGGGGTGGTGCGCATTGTATGGGTGTGTGTTACATTACATTCACTAGTAGGAGTGAGAAAAACATCACGGGGTGGTGCGCATTGTATGGGTGTCTGTTACATTAGATTCACTAGTAGGAGTGAGAAAAACATCACGGGGTGGTGCACATTGTATGGGTGTGTGTTACATTACATTCACTCGTAGGAGTGAGAAAAACATCACCGGGTGGTGCGCATTGTATGGGTGTGTGTTACATTACATTCACTAGTACCAGTGAGAAAAACATCACGGGGTGGTGTGCATTGTATGGGTGTGTTTTACATTACATTCACTAGTAGCAGTGAGAAAAACATCACGGCGTGGTGCGCATTCTATGGGTGTGTGTTACATTACATTCACTAGTAGCAGTGAGAAAAACATCACGGGGTGGTGCGCATTGTATGGGTGTGTGTTACATTAGATTCACTAGTAGCAGTGAGAAAAACATCACGGGGTGGTGCGCATTGTATGGGTGTGTGTTACATTAGATTCACTAGTAGCAGTGAGAAAAACATCACAGGGTGGTCGTAATTGTATGGGTGTGTGTTACATTAGATTCACTAGTAGGAGTGAGAAAAACATCACGGGGTGGTGCGCATTGTATGGGTGTGTGTTACATTACATTCACTAGTAGGAGAGAGAAAAACATCATGAGGTGGTGCGCATTGTATGGGTGTGTGTTACATTACTTTCACTAGTAGGAGTGAGAAAAACATCACGGGGTGGTGCGCATTGTATGGGTGTGTGTTACATTAGATTCACTACTAGGAGTGAGAAAAATATCACGTGGTGGTGCGCATTGTATGGGTGTGTGTTACATTAGATTCACTAGTAGGGGTGAGAAAAACATCACGGGGTGGTGCGCATTGTATGGGTGTGTGTTACATTAGATTCACTAGTAGGAGTGAGAAAAACATCACGGGGTGGTGCGCATTGTATGGGTGTGTGTTACATTAGATTCAATAGTAGGAGTGAGAAAAACATCACTGGGTGGTGCGCATTGTATGGGTGTGTGTTACATTAGATTCACTAGTAGGAGTGAGAAAAACATTACGGGGTGGTGCGCATTGTATGGGTGTGTGTTACATTAGATTCACTAGTAGGAGTGAGAAAAACATCACGGGGTGGTGCGCATTGTATGGGTGTGTGTTACATTACATTGACTAGTAGGAGTGAGAAAAACATCACGGGGTGGTGCGCATTGTATGGGTGTGTGTTACATTAGATTCACTAGTAGGAGTGAGAAAAACATCACGGGGTGGTGCGCATTGTATGGGTGTGTGTTACATTAGATTCACTAGCAGGAGTGAGAAAAACATCACGGGGTGGTGCGCATTGTATGGGTGTGTGTTACATTAGATTCACTAGCAGGAGTGAGAAAAACATCACGGGGTGGTGCGCATTGTATGGGTGTGTGTTACATTAGATTCACTAGCAGGAGTGAGAAAAATATCACGGGGTGGTGCGCATTGTATGGGTGTGTGTTACATTACATTCACTAGTAGAAGTGAGAAAAACATCACGGGGTGGTGCGCATTGTATGGGTGTGTGTTACATTACATTCCCTAGTAGGAGAGAGAAAAACATCACGGGGTGGTGTGCATTGTATGGGTGTGTGTTACATTACATTCACTAGTAGGAGTGAGAAAAACATCACGGGGTGGTGCGCATTGTATGGGTGTGTGTTACATTGCACTCACTAGTAAGAGTGAGAAAAACATCACGGGGTGGTGCGCATTGTATGGGTGTGTGTTACATTAGATTCACTACTAGGAGTAAGGAAAACATCACGGGGTGGTGCGCATTGTATGGGTGTGTGTTACATTAGATTCACTAGTAGGAGTGAGAAAAACATCACGGGGTGGTGCGCATTGTATGGGTGTGTGTTACATTACATTTACTAGTAGGAGTGAGAAAAACATCACGGGGTGGTGCGCATTGTATGGGTGTGTGTTACATTACATTCACTAGTAGGAGTGAGAAAAACATCACGGGGTGGTGCGCATTGTATGGGTGTGTGTTACATTACATACACTAGTAGGAGTGAGAAAAACATCACGGGGTGGTGCGCATTTTATGGGTGTGTGTTACATTACATTCACTAGTAGGAGTGAGAAAAACATCACGGGGTGGTGCGCATTGTATGGGTGTGTGTTACATTTCATTCACTAGTAGGAGTGAGAAAAACATCACGGGGTGGTGCGCATTGTATGGGTGTGTGTTACATTACATTCACTACTAGGAGTGAGAAAAACGTCACGGGGTGGTGTGAATCGGGGGGTCTGAATTAGGATATGCAGTGAGTGGCAATGTAGGATGGAGAAAAGCACCGCGTGGTGGTCAGCATGGTGAGGTCAGGGAACATGCAGTGGCAATGTAGGATAGGTTTCTGAAAAACATCACGGAGTGTTGCGCATTGTATGGGTGTGTGTTACATTACATTCACTAGTAGGAGTGAGAAAAACATCACGGGGTGGTGCGCATTGTATGGGTGTGTGTTACATTATATTCACTAGTAGGAGTGAGAAAAACATCACGGGGTGGTGCGCATTGTATGGGTGTGTGTTACATTACGTTCACTAGTAGGAGTGAGAAAAACATCACGGGGTGGTGCGCATTGTATGGGTGTGTGTTACATTACATTCACTAGTAGGAGTGAGAAAAACATCACGGTGTGGTGCGCATTGTATGGGTGTGTGTTACATTACATTCACTAGTAGGAGTGAGAAAAACATCACGGGGTGGGCGCATTGTATGGGTGTGTGTTACATTAGATTCACTAGTAGGAGTGAGAAAAACATCACGGGGTGGTGCGCATTGTATGGGTGTGTGTTACATTACATTCACTAGTAGGAGTGAGAAAAACATCACGGGGTGGTGCGCATTGTATGGGTGTCTGTTACATTAGATTCACTAGTAGGAGTGAGAAAAACATCACGGGGTGGTGCACATTGTATGGGTGTGTGTTACATTACATTCACTCGTAGGAGTGAGAAAAACATCACCGGGTGGTGCGCATTGTATGGGTGTGTGTTACATTACATTCACTAGTACCAGTGAGAAAAACATCACGGGGTGGTGTGCATTGTATGGGTGTGTTTTACATTACATTCACTAGTAGCAGTGAGAAAAACATCACGGCGTGGTGCGCATTCTATGGGTGTGTGTTACATTACATTCACTAGTAGCAGTGAGAAAAACATCACGGGGTGGTGCGCATTGTATGGGTGTGTGTTACATTAGATTCACTAGTAGCAGTGAGAAAAACATCACGGGGTGGTGCGCATTGTATGGGTGTGTGTTACATTAGATTCACTAGTAGCAGTGAGAAAAACATCACAGGGTGGTCGTAATTGTATGGGTGTGTGTTACATTAGATTCACTAGTAGGAGTGAGAAAAACATCACGGGGTGGTGCGCATTGTATGGGTGTGTGTTAGATTACATTCACTAGTAGGAGAGAGAAAAACATCATGAGGTGGTGCGCATTGTATGGGTGTGTGTTACATTACTTTCACTAGTAGGAGTGAGAAAAACATCACGGGGTGGTGCGCATTGTATGGGTGTGTGTTACAATAGATTCACTACTAGGAGTGAGAAAAATATCACGTGGTGGTGCGCATTGTATGGGTGTGTGTTACATTAGATTCACTAGTAGGGGTGAGAAAAACATCACGGGGTGGTGCGCATTGTATGGGTGTGTGTTACATTAGATTCACTAGTAGGAGTGAGAAAAACATCACGGGGTGGTGCGCATTGTATGGGTGTGTGTTACATTAGATTCAATAGTAGGAATGAGAAAAACATCACGGGGTGGTGCGCATTGTATGGGTGTGTGTTACATTAGATTCACTAGTAGGAGTGAGAAAAACATCACGGGGTGGTGCGCATTGTATGGGTGTGTGTTACATTAGATTCACTAGTAGGAGTGAGAAAAACATCACGGGGTGGTGCGCATTGTATGGGTGTGTGTTACATTAGATTCACTAGTAGGAGTGAGAAAAACATCACGGGGTGGTGCGCATTGTATGGGTGTGTGTTACATTAGATTCACTAGTAGGAGTGAGAAAAACATCACGGGGTGGTGCGCATTGTATGGGTGTGTGTTACATTACATTCACTAGTAGGAGTGAGAAAAACATCACGGGGTGGTGTGAATCGGAGGGTCTGAATTAGGATAGGCAGTGAGTGGCAATGTAGGATGGAGAAAAGCACCGCGGGGTGGTCAGCATGGTGAGGTCAGGGAACATGCAGTGGCAATGTAGGATAGGTTTCTGAAAAACATCACAGGGTGGTGCGCATTGTATGGGTGTGTGTTACATTACATTCACTAGTAGGAGTGAGAAAAACATCACGGGGTGGTGCGCATTGTATGGGTGTGTGTTACATTATATTCACTAGTAGGAGTGAGAAAAACATCACGGGGTGGTGCGCATTGTATGGGTGTGTGTTACATTACATTCACTAGTAGGAGTGACAAAAACATCACGGGGTGGTGCACATTGTATGGGTGTGTGTTACATTAGATTCACTAGTAGGAGTGAGAAAAACATCACGGGGTGGTGCGCATTGTATCGGTGTGTGTTACATTAAATTCACTAGTAGGAGTGAGAAAAACATCACGGGGTGGTGCGCATTGTATGTTTGTGTGTTACATTAGATTCACTAGTAGGAGTGAGAAAAACATCACTGGGTGGTGCGCATTGTATGGGTGTGTGTTACATTAGATTCACTAGTAGGAGTGAGAAAAACATTACGGGGTGGTGCGCATTGTATGGGTGTGTGTTACATTAGATTCACTAGTAGGAGTGAGAAAAACATCACGGGGTGGTGCGCATTGTATGGGTGTGTGTTACATTACATTGACTAGTAGGAGTGAGAAAAACATCACGGGGTGGTGCGCATTGTATGGGTGTGTGTTACATTAGATTCACTAGTAGGAGTGAGAAAAACATCACGGGGTGGTGCGCATTGTATGGGTGTGTGTTACATTAGATTCACTAGCAGGAGTGAGAAAAACATCACGGGGTGGTGCGCATTGTATGGGTGTGTGTTACATTAGATTCACTAGCAGGAGTGAGAAAAACATCACGGGGTGGTGCGCATTGTATGGGTGTGTGTTACATTAGATTCACTAGCAGGAGTGAGAAAAATATCACGGGGTGGTGCGCATTGTATGGGTGTGTGTTACATTACATTCACTAGTAGAAGTGAGAAAAACATCACGGGGTGGTGCGCATTGTATGGGTGTGTGTTACATTACATTCCCTAGTAGGAGAGAGAAAAACATCACGGGGTGGTGTGCATTGTATGGGTGTGTGTTACATTACATTCACTAGTAGGAGTGAGAAAAACATCACGGGGTGGTGCGCATTGTATGGGTGTGTGTTACATTACACTCACTAGTAAGAGTGAGAAAAACATCACGGGGTGGTGCGCATTGTATGGGTGTGTGTTACATTAGATTCACTACTAGGAGTAAGGAAAACATCACGGGGTGGTGCGCATTGTATGGGTGTGTGTTACATTAGATTCACTAGTAGGAGTGAGAAAAACATCACGGGGTGGTGCGCATTGTATGGGTGTGTGTTACATTACATTTACTAGTAGGAGTGAGAAAAACATCACGGGGTGGTGCGCATTGTATGGGTGTGTGTTACATTACATTCACTAGTAGGAGTGAGAAAAACATCACGGGGTGGTGCGCATTGTATGGGTGTGTGTTACATTACATACACTAGTAGGAGTGAGAAAAACATCACGGGGTGGTGCGCATTTTATGGGTGTGTGTTACATTACATTCACTAGTAGGAGTGAGAAAAACATCACGGGGTGGTGCGCATTGTATGGGTGTGTGTTACATTTCATTCACTAGTAGGAGTGAGAAAAACATCACGGGGTGGTGCGCATTGTATGGGTGTGTGTTACATTACATTCACTACTAGGAGTGAGAAAAACGTCACGGGGTGGTGTGAATCGGGGGGTCTGAATTAGGATATGCAGTGAGTGGCAATGTAGGATGGAGAAAAGCACCGCGTGGTGGTCAGCATGGTGAGGTCAGGGAACATGCAGTGGCAATGTAGGATAGGTTTCTGAAAAACATCACGGAGTGTTGCGCATTGTATGGGTGTGTGTTACATTACATTCACTAGTAGGAGTGAGAAAAACATCACGGGGTGGTGCGCATTGTATGGGTGTGTGTTACATTATATTCACTAGTAGGAGTGAGAAAAACATCACGGGGTGGTGCGCATTGTATGGGTGTGTGTTACATTACGTTCACTAGTAGGAGTGAGAAAAACATCACGGGGTGGTGCGCATTGTATGGGTGTGTGTTACATTACATTCACTAGTAGGAGTGAGAAAAACATCACGGTGTGGTGCGCATTGTATGGGTGTGTGTTACATTACATTCACTAGTAGGAGTGAGAAAAACATCACGGGGTGGGCGCATTGTATGGGTGTGTGTTACATTAGATTCACTAGTAGGAGTGAGAAAAACATCACGGGGTGGTGCGCATTGTATGGGTGTGTGTTACATTACATTCACTAGTAGGAGTGAGAAAAACATCACGGGGTGGTGCGCATTGTATGGGTGTCTGTTACATTAGATTCACTAGTAGGAGTGAGAAAAACATCACGGGGTGGTGCACATTGTATGGGTGTGTGTTACATTACATTCACTCGTAGGAGTGAGAAAAACATCACCGGGTGGTGCGCATTGTATGGGTGTGTGTTACATTACATTCACTAGTACCAGTGAGAAAAACATCACGGGGTGGTGTGCATTGTATGGGTGTGTTTTACATTACATTCACTAGTAGCAGTGAGAAAAACATCACGGCGTGGTGCGCATTCTATGGGTGTGTGTTACATTACATTCACTAGTAGCAGTGAGAAAAACATCACGGGGTGGTGCGCATTGTATGGGTGTGTGTTACATTAGATTCACTAGTAGCAGTGAGAAAAACATCACGGGGTGGTGCGCATTGTATGGGTGTGTGTTACATTAGATTCACTAGTAGCAGTGAGAAAAACATCACAGGGTGGTCGTAATTGTATGGGTGTGTGTTACATTAGATTCACTAGTAGGAGTGAGAAAAACATCACGGGGTGGTGCGCATTGTATGGGTGTGTGTTACATTACATTCACTAGTAGGAGAGAGAAAAACATCATGAGGTGGTGCGCATTGTATGGGTGTGTGTTACATTACTTTCACTAGTAGGAGTGAGAAAAACATCACGGGGTGGTGCGCATTGTATGGGTGTGTGTTACATTAGATTCACTACTAGGAGTGAGAAAAATATCACGTGGTGGTGCGCATTGTATGGGTGTGTGTTACATTAGATTCACTAGTAGGGGTGAGAAAAACATCACGGGGTGGTGCGCATTGTATGGGTGTGTGTTACATTAGATTCACTAGTAGGAGTGAGAAAAACATCACGGGGTGGTGCGCATTGTATGGGTGTGTGTTACATTAGATTCAATAGTAGGAATGAGAAAAACATCACGGGGTGGTGCGCATTGTATGGGTGTGTGTTACATTAGATTCACTAGTAGGAGTGAGAAAAACATCACGGGGTGGTGCGCATTGTATGGGTGTGTGTTACATTAGATTCACTAGTAGGAGTGAGAAAAACATCACGGGGTGGTGCGCATTGTATGGGTGTGTGTTACATTAGATTCACTAGTAGGAGTGAGAAAAACATCACGGGGTGGTGCGCATTGTATGGGTGTGTGTTACATTAGATTCACTAGTAGGAGTGAGAAAAACATCACGGGGTGGTGCGCATTGTATGGGTGTGTGTTACATTACATTCACTAGGAGGAGTGAGAAAAACATCACGGGGTGGTGCGCATTGTATGGGTGTGTGTTACATTACATTCACTAGTAGGAGTGAGAAAAACATCACGGGGTGGTGCGAATTGTATGGGTGTGTGTTACATTAGATTCACTAGTAGGAGTGAGAAAAACATCACGGGGTGGTGCGCATTGTATGGGTGTGTGTTACATTAGATTCACTAGTAGGAGTGAGAAAAACATCACGGGGTGGTGCGCATTGTATGGGTGTGTGTTACATTAGATTCACTAGTAGGAGTGAGAAAAACATCATGGGGTGGTGCGCATTGTATGGGTGTGTGTTACATTAGATTCACTAGTAGGAGTGAGAAAAACATCACGGGGTGGTGCGCATTGTATCGGTGTGTGTTACATTAGATTCACTAGTAGGAGTGAGAAAAACATCACGGGGTGGTGCGCATTGTATGTTTGTGTGTTACATTAGATTCACTAGTAGGAGTGAGAAAAACATCACGGGGTGGTGCGCATTGTATGGGTGTGTGTTACATTAGATTCACTAGTAGGAGTGAGAAAAACATCACGGGGTGGTGCGCATTGTATGGGTGTGTGTTACATTAGATTCACTAGTAGGAGTGAGAAAAACATCACGGGGTGGTGCGCATTGTATGGGTGTGTGTTACATTACATTGACTAGTAGGAGTGAGAAAAACATCACGGGGTGGTGCGCATTGTATGGGTGTGTGTTACATTAGATTCACTAGCAGGAGTGAGAAAAACATCACGGGGTGGTGCGCATTGTATGGGTGTGTGTTACATTAGATTCACTAGCAGGAGTGAGAAAAACATCACGGGGTGGTGCGCATTGTATGGGTGTGTGTTACATTAGATTCGCTAGCAGGAGTGAGAAAAATATCACGGGGTGGTGCGCATTGTATGGGTGTGTGTTACATTACATTCACTAGTAGAAGTGAGAAAAACATCACGGGGTGGTGCGCATTGTATGGGTGTGTGTTACATTACATTCCCTAGTAGGAGAGAGAAAAACATCACGGGGTGGTGTGCATTGTATGGGTGTGTGTTACATTACATTCACTAGTAGGAGTGAGAAAAACATCACGGGGTGGTGCGCATTGTATGGGTGTGTGTTACATTACATTCACTACAAGGAGTGAGAAAAACATCACGGGGTGGTGCGCATTGTATGGGTGTGTGTTACATTACACTCACTAGTAAGAGTGAGAAAAACATCACGGGGTGGTGCGCATTGTATGGGTGTGTGTTACATTACATTCACTAGTAGGAGTGAGAAAAACATCACGGGGTGGTGCGCATTGTATGGGTGTGTGTTACATTACATTCACTAGTAGGAGTGAGAAAAACATCACGGGGTGGTGCGCATTGTATTGGTGTGTGTTACCTTACATTCACTAGTAGGAGTGAGAAAAACATCACGGGGTGGTGCGCATTGTATGGGTGTGTGTTACATTACATTCACTAGTAGGAGTGAGAAAAACATCACGGGGTGGTGCGCATTGTATGGGTGTGTGTTACATTACATTCACTAGTAGGAGTGAGAAAAACATCACGGGGTGGTGCGCATTGTATGGGTGTGTGTTACATTACATTCACTAGTAGGAGTGAGAAAAACATCACGGGGTGGTGCGCATTGTATGGGTGTGTGTTACATTACATTCACTAGTAGGAGTGAGAAAAACATCACGCCGTGGTGCGCATTGTATGGGTGTGTGTAACATTACATTCACTACTAGGGGTGAGAAAAACGTCACGGGGTGGTGTGAATCGGAGGGTCTGAATTAGGATAGGCAGTGAGTGGCAACGTAGGATGGAGAAAAGCACCGCGTGGTGGTCAGCATGGTGAGGTCACGGAACATGCAGTGGCAATGTAGGATAGGTTTCGGAAAAACATCACGGAGTGGTGCTCATTGTATGGGTGTGTGTTACATTACATTCACTAGTACCAGTGAGAAAAATATCACGGGGTGGTGTGCATTGCATGGGTGTGTTTTACATTACATTCACTAGTAGCAGTGAGAAAAACATCACGGCGTGGTGCGCATTCTATGGGTGTGTGTTACATTACATTCACTAGTAGCAGTGAGAAAAACATCACGGGGTGGTGCGCATTGTATGGGTGTGTGTTACATTAGATTCACTAGTAGCAGTGAGAAAAACATCACGGGGTGGTGCGCATTGTATGGGTGTGTGTTACATTAGATTCACTAGTAGCAGTGAGAAAAACATCACGGGGTGGTCGTCATTGTATGGGTGTTTGTTACATTAGATTCACTAGTACGAGTGAGAAAAACATCACGGGGTGGTGCGCATTGTATGGGAGTGTGTTACATTACATTCACTAGTAGGAGAGAGAAAAACATCACGGGGTGGTGCGCATTGTATGGGTGTGTGTTACATTACTTTCACTAGTAGGAGTGAGAAAAACATCACGGGGTGGTGCGCATTGTATGGGTGTGTGTTACATTACATACACTAGTAGGAGTGAGAAAAACATCACGGGGTGGTGCGCATTGTATGGGTGTGTGTTACATTACATACACTAGTAAGAGTGAGAAAAACATCACGGGGTGGTGCGCATTTTATGGGTGTGTGTTACATTACATTCACTAGTAGGAGTGAGAAAAACATCACGGGGTGGTGCGCATTGTATGGGTGTGTGTTACATTACATTCACTAGTAGGAGTGAGAAAAACATCACGGGGTGGTGCTCATTCTACGGGTGTGTGTTACATTACATTCACTAGTAGGAGTGTGAAAAACATCACGGGGTGGTGCGCATTATATGGGTGTGTGTTACATTACATTCACTAGTAGGAGTGAGAAAAACATCACGGGGTGGTGCGCATTGTATGGGTGTGTGTTACATTACATTCACTAGTAGGAGTGAGAAAAACATCACGGGGTGGTGCGCATTGTATGCGTGTGTGTTACATTACATTCACTAGTAGGAGTGAGAAAAACATCACGGGGTGGTGCGCATTGTATGGGTGTGTGTTACATTACATTCACTAGTAGGAGTGAGAAAAACATCACGCGGTGGTGCGCATTGTATGGGTGTGTGTTACATTACATTCACTACTAGGGGTGAGAAAAACGTCACGGGGTGGTGTGAATCGGAGGGTCTGAATTAGGATAGGCAGTGAGTGGCAATGTAGGATAGAGAAAAGCACCGCGTGGTGGTCAGCATGGTGAGGTCACGGAACATGCAGTGGCAATGTAGGATAGGTTTCGGAAAAACAACACGGAGTGGTGCGCATTTTATGGGTGTGTGTTACATTACATTCACTAGTACCAGTGAGAAAAATATCACGGGGTGGTGTGCATTGCATGGGTGTGTTTTACATTACATTCACTAGTAGCAGTGAGAAAAACATCACGGCGTGGTGCGCATTCTATGGGTGTGTGTTACATTACATTGACTAGTAGTAGTGAGAAAAACATCACGGGGTGGTGCGCATTGTATGGGTGTGTGTTACATTAGATTCACTAGCAGGAGTGAGAAAAACATCACGGGGTGGTGCGCATTGTATGGGTGTGTGTTACATTAGATTCACTAGCAGGAGTGAGAAAAACATCACGGGGTGGTGCGCCTTGTATGGGTGTGTGTTACATTAGATTCACTAGCAGGAGTGAGAAAAACATCACGGGGTGGTGCGCATTGTATGGGTGTGTGTTACATTAGATTCACTAGCAGGAGTGAGAAAAACATCACGGGGTGGTGCGCATTGTATCGGTGTGTGTTACATTAGATTCACTAGTAGGAGTGAGAAAAACATCACGGGGTGGTGCGCATTGTATGTTTGTGTGTTACATTAGATTCACTAGTAGGAGTGAGAAAAACATCACGGGGTGGTGCGAATTGTATGGGTGTGTGTTACATTAGATTCACTAGTAGGAGTGAGAAAAACATCACGGGCTGGTGCGAATTGTATGGGTGTGTTACATTAGATTCACTAGTAGCAGTGAGAAAAACATCACGGGGTGGTGCGCATTGTATGGGTGTGTCTTACATTAGATTCACTAGTAGGAGTGACAAAAACATCACGGGGTGGTGCGCATTGTATGTTTGTGTGTTACATTACATTCACTAGTAGGAGTGAGAAAAACATCACGGGCTGGTGCGAATTGTATGGGTGTGTGTTACATTAGATTCACTAGTAGCAGTGAGAAAAACATCACGGGGTGGTGCGCATTGTATGGGTGTGTGTTACATTACATTCACTAGTAGGAGTGAGAAAAACATCACGGGCTGGTGCGAATTGTATGGGTGTGTGTTACATTAGATTCACTAGTAGCAGTGAGAAAAACATCACGGGGTGGTGCGCATTGTATGGGTGTGTGTTACATTAGATTCACTAGTAGGAGTGACAAAAACATCACGGGGTGGTGCGCATTGTATGGGTGTGTGTTACATTAGATTCACTAGTAGGAGTGAGAAAAACATCACGGAGTGGTGCGCATTGTATGGGTGTGTGTTACATTAGATTCACTAGTAGGAGTGAGAAAAACATCACGGGGTGGTGCGCATTGTATGGGTGTGTGTTACATTAGATTCACTAGTAGGAGTGAGAAAAACATCACGGGGTGGTGCGCATTGTATGGGTGTGTGTTACATTAGATTCACTAGTAGGAGAGAGAAAAACATCACGGGGTGGTGCGCATTGTATGGGTGTGTGTTACATTACATTCACTAGGAGGAGTGAGAAAAACATCACGGGGTGGTGCGCATTGTATGGGTGTGTGTTACATTAGATTCACTAGTAGGAGTGAGAAAAACATCACGGGGTGGTGCGCATTGTATGGGTGTGTGTTACATTAGATTCACTAGTAGGAGTGAGAAAAACATCACGGGGTGGTGCGCATTGTATGGGTGTGTGTTACATTAGATTCACTAGTAGGAGTGAGAAAAACATCACGGGGTGGTGCGCATTGTATCGGTGTGTGTTACATTAGATTCACTAGTAGGAGTGAGAAAAACATCAAGGGGTGGTGCGCATTGTATGTTTGTGTGTTACATTAGATTCACTAGTAGGAGTGAGAAAAACATCACGGGGTGGTGCGCATTGTATGGGTGTGTGTTACATTAGATTCACTAGTAGGAGTGAGAAAAACATCACAGGGTGGTGCGCATTGTATGGGTGTGTGTTACATTAGATTCACTAGTAGGAGTGAGAAAAACATCACGGGGTGGTGCGCATTGTATGGGTGTGTGTTACATTACATTGACTAGTAGGAGTGAGAAAAACATCACGGGGTGGTGCGCATTGTATGGGTGTGTGTTACATTAGATTCACAAGCAGGAGTGAGAAAAACATCACGGGGTGGTGCGCATTGTATGGGTGTGTGTTACATTAGATTCACTAGCAGGAGTGAGAAAAACATCACGGGGTGGTGCGCATTGTATGGGTGTGTGTTACATTAGATTCGCTAGCAGGAGTGAGAAAAATATCACGGGGTGGTGCGCATTGTATGGGTGTGTGTTACATTACATTCACTAGTAGAAGTGAGAAAAACATCACGGGGTGGTGCGCATTGTATGGGTGTGTGTTACATTACATTCCCTAGTAGGAGAGAGAAAAACATCACGGGGTGGTGTGCATTGTATGGGTGTGTGTTACATTACATTCACTAGTAGGAGTGAGAAAAACATCACGGGGTGGTGCGCATTGTATGGGTGTGTGTTACATTACATTCACTACAAGGAGTGAGAAAAACATCACGGGGTGGTGCGCATTGTATGGGTGTGTGTTACATTACACTCACTAGTAAGAGTGAGAAAAACATCACGGGGTGGTGCGCATTGTATGGGTGTGTGTTACATTACATTCACTAGTAGGAGCGAGAAAAACATCACGGGGTGGTGCGCATTGTATGGGTGTGTGTTACATTAGATTCACTAGTAGGAGTGAGAAAAACATCACGGGGTGGTGCGCATTGTATGGGTGTGTGTTACATTCACTAGTAGGAGTGAGAAAAACATCACGGGGTGGTGCGCATTGTATGGGTGTGTGTTACATTACATTCACTAGTAGGAGTGAGAAAAACATCACGGGGTGGTGCGCATTGTATGGGTGTGTGTTACATTACATTCACTAGTAGGAGTGAGAAAAACATCACGGGGTGGTGCGCATTGTATGCGTGTGTGTTACATTACATTCACTAGTAGGAGTGAGAAAAACATCACGGGGTGGTGCGCATTGTATGGGTGTGTGTTACATTACATTCACTAGTAGGAGTGAGAAAAACATCACGCCGTGGTGCGCATTGTATGGGTGTGTGTAACATTACATTCACTACTAGGGGTGAGAAAAACGTCACGGGGTGGTGTGAATCGGAGGGTCTGAATTAGGATAGGCAGTGAGTGGCAACGTAGGATGGAGAAAAGCACCGCGTGGTGGTCAGCATGGTGAGGTCACGGAACATGCAGTGGCAATGTAGGATAGGTTTCGGAAAAACATCACGGAGTGGTGCGCATTGTATGGGTGTGTGTTACATTACATTCACTAGTACCAGTGAGAAAAATATCACGGTTGGTGTGCATTGCATGGGTGTATTTTACATTACATTCACTAGTAGCAGTGAGAAAAACATCACGGCGTGGTGCGCATTCTATGGGTGTGTGTTACATTACATTCACTAGTAGCAGTGAGAAAAACATCACGGGGTGGTGCGCATTGTATGGGTGTGTGTTACATTAGATTCACTAGTAGCAGTGAGAAAAACATCACGGGGTGGTGCGCATTGTATGGGTGTGTGTTACATTAGATTCACTAGTAGCAGTGAGAAAAACATCACGGGGTGGTCGTCATTGTATGGGTGTTTGTTACATTAGATTCACTAGTACGAGTGAGAAAAACATCACGGGGTGGTGCGCATTGTATGGGAGTGTGTTACATTACATTCACTAGTAGGAGAGAGAAAAACATCACGGGGTGGTGCGCATTGTATGGGTGTGTGTTACATTACTTTCACTAGTAGGAGTGAGAAAAACATCACGGGGTGGTGCGCATTGTATGGGTGTGTGTTACATTACATACACTAGTAGGAGTGAGAAAAACATCACGGGGTGGTGCGCATTGTATGGGTGTGTGTTACATTACATACACTAGTAGGAGTGAGAAAAACATCACGGGGTGGTGCGCATTTTATGGGTGTGTGTTACATTACATTCACTAGTAGGAGTGAGAAAAACATCACGGGGTGGTGCGCATTGTATGGGTGTGTGTTACATTACATTCACTAGTAGGAGTGAGAAAAACATCACGGGGTGGTGCTCATTGTATGGGTGTGTGTTACATTACATTCACTAGTAGGAGTGAGAAAAACATCACGGGGTGGTGCGCATTATATGGGTGTGTGTTACATTACATTCACTAGTAGGAGTGAGAAAAACATCACGGGGTGGTGCGCATTGTATGGGTGTGTGTTACATTACATTCACTATTAGGAGTGAGAAAAACATCACGGGGTGGTGCGCATTGTATGGGTGTGTGTTACATTACATTCACTAGTAGGAGTGAGAAAAACATCACGGGGTGGTGCGCATTGTATGCGTGTGTGTTACATTACATTCACTAGTAGGAGTGAGAAAAACATCACGGGGTGGTGCGCATTGTATGGGTGTGTGTTACATTACATTCACTAGTAGGAGTGAGAAAAACATCACGCGGTGGTGCGCATTGTATGGGTGTGTGTTACATTACATTCACTACTAGGGGTGAGAAAAACGTCACGGGGTGGTGTGAATCGGAGGGTCTGAATTAGGATAGGCAGTGAGTGGCAATGTAGGATAGAGAAAAGCACCGCGTGGTGGTCAGCATGGTGAGGTCACGGAACATGCAGTGGCAATGTAGGATAGGTTTCGGAAAAACATCACGGAGTGGTGCGCATTCTATGGGTGTGTGTTACATTACATTCACTAGTAGCAGTGAGAAAAACATCACGGGGTGGTGCGCATTGTATGGGTGTGTGTTACATTAGATTCACTAGTAGCAGTGAGAAAAACATCACGGGGTGGTGCGCATTGTATGGGTGTGTGTTACATTAGATTCACTAGTAGGAGTGAGAAAAACATCACGGGGTCGTCGTCATTGTATGGGTGTGTGTTACATTAGATTCACTAGTAGGAGTGAGAAAAACATCACGGGGTGGTGCGCATTGTATGGGAGTGTGTTACATTAGATTCACTAGTAGGAGTGAGAAAAACATCACGGGGTGGTGCGCATTGTATGGGTGTGTGTTACATTACATTCACTAGTAGGAGTGAGAAAAACATCACGGGCTGGTGCGCATTGTATGGGTGTGTGTTACATTACATTCACTAGTAGGAGTGAGAAAATCATCACGGGGTGGTGCGCATTGTATGGGTGTGTGTTACATTAGATTCACTAGTAGGAGTGAGAAAAACATCACGGGGTGGTGCGCATTGTATGGGTGTGTGTTACATTAGATTCAATAGTAGGAGTGAGAAAAACATCACGGGGTTGTGCGCATTGTACGGGTGTGTGTTACATTACATTCACTAGTAGGAGTGAGAAAAACATCACGGGGTGGTGCGCATTGTACGGGTGTGTGTTACATTACATTCACTAGTAGGAGTGACAAAAACATCACGGGGTGGTGCGCATTGTACGGGTGTGTGTTACACTACATTCACTAGTAGGAGTGAGAAAAACATCACGGGGTGCTGCGCATTGTATGGGTGTGTGTTACATTACATTCACTAGTAGGAGTGAGAAAAACATCACAGGGTGGTGCGCATTTTATGGGTGTGTGTTACATTACATTCACTAGTAGGAGTGAGAAAAACATCACGGGCTGGTGCGAATTGTATGGGTGTGTGTTACATTAGATTCACTAGTAGCAGTGAGAAAAACATCACGGGGTGGTGCGCATTGTATGGGTGTGTGTTACATTAGATTCACTAGTAGGAGTGACAAAAACATCACGGGGTGGTGCGCATTGTATGGGTGTGTGTTACATTAGATTCACTAGTAGGAGTGAGAAAAACATCACGGGGTGGTGCGCATTGTACGGGTGTGTGTTACATTACATTCACTAGTAGGAGTGAGAAAAACATCACGGGGTGGTGCGCATTGTACGGGTGTGTGTTACACTACATTCACTAGTAGGAGTGAGAAAAACATCACGGGGTGCTGCGCATTGTATGGGTGTGTGTTACATTACATTCACTAGTAGGAGTGAGAAAAACATCACAGGGTGGTGCGCATTTTATGGGTGTGTGTTACATTACATTCACTAGTAGGAGTGAGAAAAACATCACGGGCTGGTGCGAATTGTATGGGTGTGTGTTACATTAGATTCACTAGTAGCAGTGAGAAAAACATCACGGGGTGGTGCGCATTGTATGGGTGTGTGTTACATTAGATTCACTAGTAGGAGTGACAAAAACATCACGGGGTGGTGCGCATTGTATGGGTGTGTGTTACATTAGATTCACTAGTAGGAGTGAGAAAAACATCACGGGGTGGTGCGCATTGTATCGGTGTGTGTTACATTAGATTCACTAGTAGGAGTGAGAAAAACATCACGGGGTGGTGCGCATTGTATGTTTGTGTGTTACATTAGATTCACTAGTAGGAGTGAGAAAAACATCACGGGGTGGTGCGCATTGTATGGGTGTGTGTTACATTAGATTCACTAGTAGGAGTGAGAAAAACATCACGGGGTGGTGCGCATTGTATGGGTGTGTGTTACATTAGATTCACTAGTAGGAGTGAGAAAAACATCACGGGGTGGTGCGCATTGTATGGGTGTGTGTTACATTACATTGACTAGTAGGAGTGAGAAAAACATCACGGGGTGGTGCGCATTGTATGGGTGTGTGTTACATTAGATTCACTAGTAGGAGTGAGAAAAACATCACGGGGTGGTGCGCATTGTATGGGTGTGTGTTACATTAGATTCACTAGCAGGAGTGAGAAAAACATCACGGGGTGGTGCGCATTGTATGGGTGTGTGTTACATTAGATTCACTAGCAGGAGTGAGAAAAACATCACGGGGTGGTGCGCATTGTATGGGTGTGTGTTACATTAGATTCACTAGCAGGAGTGAGAAAAACATCACGGGGTGGTGCGCATTGTATCGGTGTGTGTTACATTAGATTCACTAGTAGGAGTGAGAAAAACATCACGGGGTGGTGCGCATTGTATGTTTGTGTGTTACATTAGATTCACTAGTAGGAGTGAGAAAAACATCACGGGGTGGTGCGAATTGTATGGGTGTGTGTTACATTAGATTCACTAGTAGGAGTGAGAAAAACATCACGGGCTGGTGCGAATTGTATGGGTGTGTTACATTAGATTCACTAGTAGCAGTGAGAAAAACATCACGGGGTGGTGCGCATTGTATGGGTGTGTGTTACATTACATTCACTAGTAGGAGTGAGAAAAACATCACGGGCTGGTGCGAACTGTATGGGTGTGTGTTACATTAGATTCACTAGTAGCAGTGAGAAAAACATCACGGGGTGGTGCGCATTGTATGGGTGTGTGTTACATTAGATTCACTAGTAGGAGTGACAAAAACATCACGGGGTGGTGCGCATTGTATGGGTGTGTGTTACATTAGATTCACTAGTAGGAGTGAGAAAAACATCACGGGGTGGTGCGCATTGTATGGGTGTGTGTTACATTAGATTCACTAGTAGGAGTGAGAAAAACATCACGGGGTGGTGCACATTGTATGGGTGTGTGTTACATTAGATTCACTAGTAGGAGTGAGAAAAACATCACGGGGTGGTGCGCATTGTATGGGTGTGTGTTACATTAGATTCACTAGTAGGAGAGAGAAAAACATCACGTGGTGGTGCGCATTGTATGGGTGTGTGTTACATTACATTCACTAGGAGGAGTGAGAAAAACATCACGGGGTGGTGCGCATTGTATGGGTGTGTGTTACATTACATTCACTAGTAGGAGTGAGAAAAACATCACGGGGTGGTGCGAATTGTATGGGTGTGTGTTACATTAGATTCACTAGTAGGAGTGAGAAAAACATCACGGGGTGGTGCGCATTGTATGTGTGTGTTACATTAGATTCACTAGTAGGAGTGAGAAAAACATCACGGGGTGGTGCGCATTGTATGGGTGTGTGTTACATTAGATTCACTAGTAGGAGTGAGAAAAACATCACGGGGTGGTGCGCATTGTATGGGTGTGTGTTACATTAGATTCACTAGTAGGAGTGAGAAAAACATCACGGGGTGGTGCGCATTGTATCGGTGTGTGTTACATTAGAATCACTAGTAGGAGTGAGAAAAACATCACGGGGTGGTGCGCATTGTATGTTTGTGTGTTACATTAGATTCACTAGTAGGAGTGAGAAAAACATCACGGGGTGGTGCGCATTGTATGGGTGTGTGTTACATTAGATTCACTAGTAGGAGTGAGAAAAACATCACGGGGTGGTGCGCATTGTATGGGTGTGTGTTACATTACATTGACTAGTAGGAGTGAGAAAAACATCACGGGGTGGTGCGCATTGTATGGGTGTGTGTTACATTACATTGACTAGTAGGAGTGAGAAAAACATCACGGGGTGCTGCGCATTGTATGGGTGTGTTACATTACATTCACTACAAGGAGTGAGAAAAACCTCACGGGGTGGTGCGCATTGTATGGGTGTGTGTTACATTACACTCACTAGTAAGAGTGAGAAAAACATCACGGGGTGGTGCGCATTGTATGGGTGTGTGTTACATTACATTCACTAGTAGGAGTGAGAAAAACATCACGGGGTGGTGCGCATGTATGGGTGTGTGTTACATTACATTCACTAGTAGGAGTGAGAAAAACATCACGGGGTGGTGCGCATTGTATGGGTGTGTGTTACATTACATTCACTAGTAGGAGTCAGAAAAACATCACGGGGTGGTGCGCATTGTATGGGTGTGTGTTACATTACATTCACTAGTAGGAGTGAGAAAAACATCACGGGGTGGTGCGCATTGTATGGGTGTGTGTTACATTACATTCACTAGTAGGAGTGAGAAAAACATCACGGGGTGGTGCGCATTGTATGCGTGTGTGTTACATTACATTCACTAGTAGGAGTGAGAAAAACATCACGGGGTGGTGCGCATTGTATGGGTGTGTGTTACATTACATTCACTAGTAGGAGTGAGAAAAACATCACGCCGTGGTGCGCATTGTATGGGTGTGTGTAACATTACATTCACTACTAGGGGTGAGAAAAACGTCACGGGGTGGTGTGAATCGGAGGGTCTGAATTAGGATAGGCAGTGAGTGGCAACGTAGGATGGAGAAAAGCACCGCGTGGTGGTCAGCATGGTGAGGTCACGGAACATGCAGTGGCAATGTAGGATAGGTTTCGGAAAAACATCACGGAGTGGTGCGCATTGTATGGGTGTGTGTTACATTACATTCACTAGTACCAGTGAGAAAAATATCACGGGGTGGTGTGCATTGCATGGGTGTGTTTTACATTACATTCACTAGTAGCAGTGAGAAAAACATCACGGCGTGGTGCGCATTCTATGGGTGTGTGTTACATTACATTCACTAGTAGCAGTGAGAAAAACATCACGGGGTGGTGCGCATTGTATGGGTGTGTGTTACATTAGATTCACTAGTAGCAGTGAGAAAAACATCACGGGGTGGTGCGCATTGTATGGGTGTGTGTTACATTAGATTCACTAGTAGCAGTGAGAAAAACATCACGGGGTGGTCGTCATTGTATGGGTGTTTGTTACATTAGATTCACTAGTACGAGTGAGAAAAACATCACGGGGTGGTGCGCATTGTATGGGAGTGTGTTACATTACATTCACTAGTAGGAGAGAGAAAAACATCACGGGGTGGTGCGCATTGTATGGGTGTGTGTTACATTACTTTCACTAGTAGGAGTGAGAAAAACATCACGGGGTGGTGCGCATTGTATGGGTGTGTGTTACATTACATACACTAGTAGGAGTGAGAAAAACATCACGGGGTGGTGCGCATTGTATGGGTGTGTGTTACATTACATACACTAGTAGGAGTGAGAAAAACATCACGGGGTGGTGCGCATTTTATGGGTGTGTGTTACATTACATTCACTAGTAGGAGTGAGAAAAACATCACGGGGTGGTGCGCATTGTATGGGTGTGTGTTACATTACATTCACTAGTAGGAGTGAGAAAAACATCACGGGGTGGTGCTCATTGTATGGGTGTGTGTTACATTACATTCACTAGTAGGAGTGAGAAAAACATCACGGGGTGGTGCGCATTATATGGGTGTGTGTTACATTACATTCACTAGTAGGAGTGAGAAAAACATCACGGGGTGGTGCGCATTGTATGGGTGTGTGTTACATTACATTCACTAGTAGGAGTGAGAAAAACATCACGGGGTGGTGCGCATTGTATGCGTGTGTGTTACATTACATTCACTAGTAGGAGTGAGAAAAACATCACGGGGTGGTGCGCATTGTATGGGTGTGTGTTACATTACATTCACTAGTAGGAGTGAGAAAAACATCACGGGGTGGTGCGCATTGTATGGGTGTGTGTTACATTACACTCACTAGTAAGAGTGAGAAAAACATCACGGGGTGGTGCGCATTGTATGGGTGTGTGTTACATTAGATTCACGACTAGGAGTAAGGAAAACATCACGGGGTGGTGCGCATTGTATGGGTGTGTGTTACATTAGATTCACTAGTAGGAGTGAAAAAAACATCACGGGGTGGTGCGCATTGTATGGGTGTGTGTTACATTACATTTACTAGTAGGAGTGAGAAAAACATCACGGGGTGGTGCGCATTGTATGGGTGTGTGTTACATTACATTCACTAGTAGGAGTGAGAAAAACATCACGGGGTGGTGCGCATTGTATGGGTGTGTGTTACATTACATACACTAGTAGGAGTGAGAAAAACATCACGGGGTGGTGCGCATTTTATGGGTGTGTGTTACATTACATTCACTAGTAGGAGTGAGAAAAACATCACGGGGTGGTGCGCATTGTATGGGTGTGTGTTACATTTCATTCACTAGTAGGAGTGAGAAAAACATCACGGGGTGGTGCGCATTGTATGGGTGTGTGTTACATTACATTCACTACTAGGAGTGAGAAAAAAGTCACGGGGTGGTGTGAATCGGGGGGTCTGAATTAGGATATGCAGTGAGTGGCAATGTAGGATGGAGAAAAGCACCGCGTGGTGGTCAGCATGGTGAGGTCAGGGAACATGCAGTGGCAATGTAGGATAGGTTTCTGAAAAACATCACGGAGTGTTGCGCATTGTATGGGTGTGTGTTACATTACATTCACTAGTAGGAGTGAGAAAAACATCACGGGGTGGTGCGCATTGTATGGGTGTGTGTTACATTACATTCACTAGTAGGAGTGAGAAAAACATCACGGGGTGGTGCGCATTGTATGGGTGTGTGTTACATTACATTCACTAGTAGGAGTGAGAAAAACATCACGGTGTGGTGCGCATTGTATGGGTGTGTGTTACATTACATTCACTAGTAGGAGTGAGAAAAACATCACGGGGTGGGCGCATTGTATGGGTGTGTGTTACATTAGATTCACTAGTAGGAGTGAGAAAAACATCACGGGGTGGTGCGCATTGTATGGGTGTGTGTTACATTACATTCACTAGTAGGAGTGAGAAAAACATCACGGGGTGGTGCGCATTGTATGGGTGTCTGTTACATTAGATTCACTAGTAGGAGTGAGAAAAACATCACGGGGTGGTGCACATTGTATGGGTGTGTGTTACATTACATTCACTCGTAGGAGTGAGAAAAACATCACCGGGTGGTGCGCATTGTATGTTTGTGTGTTACATTAGATTCACTAGTAGGAGTGAGAAAAACATCACGGGGTGGTGCGCATTGTATGGGTGTGTGTTACATTAGATTCACTAGTAGGAGTGAGAAAAACATCACGGGGTGGTGCGCATTGTATGGGTGTGTGTTACATTAGATTCACTAGTAGGAGTGAGAAAAACATCACGGGGTGGTGCGCATTGTATGGGTGTGTGTTACATTACATTGACTAGTAGGAGTGAGAAAAACATCACGGGGTGGTGCGCATTGTATGGGTGTGTGTTACATTAGATTCATTAGTAGGAGTGAGAAAAACATCACGGGGTGGTGCGCATTGTATGGGTGTGTGTTACATTAGATTCACTAGCAGGAGTGAGAAAAACATCACGGGGTGGTGCGCATTGTATGGGTGTGTGTTACATTAGATTCACTAGCAGGAGTGAGAAAAACATCACGGGGTGGTGCGCATTGTATGGGTGTGTGTTACATTAGATTCACTAGCAGGAGTGAGAAAAATATCACGGGGTGGTGTGCATTGTATGAGTGTGTGTTACATTACATTCACTAGTAGAAGTGAGAAAAACATCACGGGGTGGTGCGCATTGTATGGGTGTGTGTTACATTACATTCCCTAGTAGGAGAGAGAAAAACATCACGGGGTGGTGTGCATTGTATGGGTGTGTGTTACATTACATTCACTAGTAGTAGTGAGAAAAACATCACGGGGTGGTGCGCACTGTATGGGTGTGTGTTACATTACATTCACTACAAGGAGTGAGAAAAACATCACGGGGTGGTTCGCATTGTATGGGTGTGTGTTACATTACACTCACTAGTAAGAGTGAGAAAAACATCACGGGGTGGTGCGCATTGTATGGGTGTGTGTTACATTAGATTCACTAGTAGGAGTAAGGAAAACATCACGGGGTGGTGCGCATTGTATGGGTGTGTGTTACATTAGATTCACTAGTAGGAGTGAGAAAAACATCACGGGGTGGTGCGCATTGTATGGGTGTGTGTTACATTACATTTACTAGTAGGAGTGAGAAAAACATCACGGGGTGGTGCGCATTGTATGGGTGTGTGTTACATTAGATTCACTAGTAGGAGTGAGAAAAACATCACGGGGTGGTGCGCATTGTATGGGTGTGTGTTACATTACATACACTAGTAGGAGTGAGAAAAACATCACGGGGTGGTGCGCATTTTATGGGTGTGTGTTACATTACATTCACTAGTAGGAGTGAGAAAAACATCACGGGGTGGTGCGCATTGTATGGGTGTGTGTTACATTTCATTCACTAGTAGGAGTGAGAAAAACATCACGGGGTGGTGCGCATTGTATGGGTCTGTGTTACATTACATTCACTACTAGGAGTGAGAAAAACGTCACGGGGTGGTGTGAATCGGGGGGTCTGAATTACGATATGCAGTGAGTGGCAATGTAGGATGGAGAAAAGCACCGCGTGGTGGTCAGCATGGTGAGGTCAGGGAACATGCAGTGGCAATGTAGGATAGGTTTCTGAAAAACATCACGGAGTGTTGCGCATTGTATGGGTGTGTGTTACATTACATTCACTAGTAGGAGTGAGAAAAACATCACGGGGTGGTGCGCATTGTATGGGTGTGTGTTACATTAGATTCACTAGTAGGAGTGAGAAAAACATCACGGGGTGGTGCGCATTGTATGGGTGTGTGTTACATTACATTCACTAGTAGGTGTGAGAAAAACATCACGGGGTGGTGCGCATTGTATGGGTGTGTGTTACATTACATTCACTAGTAGGAGTGAGAAAAACATCACGGGGTGGTGCGCATTGTATGGGTGTGTGTTACATTACATTCACTAGTAGGAGTGAGAAAAACATCACGGGGTGGGCGCATTGTATGGGTGTGTGTTACATTAGATTCACTAGTAGGAGTGAGAAAAACATCACGGGGTGGTGCGCATTGTATGGGTGTGTGTTACATTACATTCACTAGTAGGAGTGAGAAAAACATCACGGGGTGGTGCGCATTGTATGGGTGTCTGTTACATTAGATTCACTAGTAGGAGTGAGAAAAACATCACAGGGTGGTGCACATTGTATGGGTGTGTGTTACATTACATTCACTCGTAGGAGTGAGAAAAACATCACCGGGTGGTGCGCATTGTATGGGTGTGTGTTACATTACATTCACTAGTACCAGTGAGAAAAACATCACGGGGTGGTGTGCATTGTATGGGTGTGTTTTACATTACATTCACTAGTAGCAGTGAGAAAAACATCACGGCGTGGTGCGCATTCTATGGGTGTGTGTTACATTACATTCACTAGTAGCAGTGAGAAAAACATCACGGGGTGGTGCGCATTGTATGGGTGTGTGTTACATTAGATTCACTAGTAGCAGTGAGAAAAACATCACGGGGTGGTGCGCATTGTATGGGTGTGTGTTACATTAGATTCACTAGTAGCAGGGAGAAAAACATCACAGGGTGGTCGTAATTGTATGGGTGTGTGTTACATTAGATTCACTAGTAGGAGTGAGAAAAACATCACCGGGTGGTGCGCATTGTATGGGTGTGTGTTACATTACATTCACTAGTAGGAGAGAGAAAAACATCACGAGGTGGTGCGCATTGTATGGGTGTGTGTTACATTACTTTCACTAGTAGGAGTGAGAAAAACATCACGTGGTGGTGCGTATTGTATGGGTGTGTGTTACATTACATTCACTAGTAGGAGTGAGAAAAACGTCACGGGGTGGTGCGCATTGTATGGGTGTGTGTTACATTACATTCACTAGTAGGAGTCAGAAAAACATCACGGGGTGGTGCGCATTGTACGGGTGTGTGTTACATTACATTCACTAGTAGGAGTGAGAAAATCATCACGGGGTGGAGCGCATTGTATGGGTGTGTGTTACATTAGATTCACTAGTAGGAGTGAGAAAAACATTACGGGGTGGTGCGCATTGTATGGGTGTGTGTTACATTAGATTCACTACTAGGAGTGAGAAAAACATCACATGGTGGTGCGCATTGTATGGGTGTGTGTTACATTACATTCACTAGTAGGAGTGAGAAAAACATCACGGGGTGGTGCGCATTGTATGGGTGTGTGTTACATTAGATTCACTAGTAGGAGTGAGAAAAACATCACGGGGTGGTGCGCATTGTATGGGTGTGTGTTACATTAGATTCACTAGTAGGAGTGAGAAAAACATCACGGGGTGGTGCGCATTGTATGGGTGTGTGTTACATTAGATTCACTAGTAGGAGTGAGAAAAACATCACGGGGTGGTGCGCATTGTATGGGTGTGTGTTACATTAGATTCACTAGTAGGAGTGAGAAAAACATCACGGGGTGGTGCGCATTGTATGGGTGTGTGTTACATTAGATTCACTAGTAGGAGTGAGAAAAACATCACGGGGTGGTGCGCATTGTATGGGTGTGTGTTACATTAGATTCACTAGTAGGAGTGAGAAAAACATCACGGGGTGGTGCGCATTGTATGGGTGTGTGTTACATTACATTCACTAGGAGGAGTGAGAAAAACATCACGGGGTGGTGCGAATTGTATGGGTGTGTGTTACATTAGATTCACTAGTAGGAGTGAGAAAAACATCACGGGTTGGTGCGCATTGTATGGGTGTGTGTTACATTAGATTCACTAGTAGGAGTGAGAAAAACATCACGGGGTGGTGCGCATTGTATGGGTGTGTGTTACATTACATTCACTAGTAGGAGTGAGAAAAACATCTCGGGGTGGTGCGCATTGTATGGGTGTGTGTTACATTACATTCACTAGTAGGAGTGAGAAAAACATCACGGGGTGGTGCGCATTATATGGGTGTGTGTTACGTGACATTCTCTAGTAGGAGTGAGAAAAACATCACGGGGTGGTGCGCATTGTATGGGTGTGTGTTACATTAGATTCACTAGTAGGAGTGAGAAAAACATCTCGGGGTGGTGCGCATTGTATGGGTGTGTGTTACATTACATTCACTAGTAGGAGTGAGAAAAACATCACGGGGTGGTGCGCATTATATGGGTGTGTGTTACGTGACATTCTCTAGTAGGAGTGAGAAAAACATCACGGGGTGGTGCGCATTGTATGGGTGTGTGTTACATTACATTCACTAGTAGGAGTGAGAAAAACATCACGGGGTGGTGTGAATCGGAGGGTCTGAATTAGGATAGGCAGTGAGTGGCAATGTAGGATGGAGAAAAGCACCGCGGGGTGGTCAGCATGGTGAGGTCAGGGAACATGCAGTGGCAATGTAGGATAGGTTTCTGAAAAACATCACAGGGTGGTGCGCATTGTATGGGTGTGTGTTACATTACATTCACTAGTAGGAGTGAGAAAAACATCACGGGGTGGTGCGCATTGTATGGGTGTGTGTTACATTATATTCACTAGTAGGAGTGATAAAAACATCACGGGGTGGTGCGCATTGTATGGGTGTGTGTTACATTACATTCACTAGTAGGAGTGAGAAAAACATCAAGGGGTGGTGCGCATTGTATGGGTGTGTATTACATTACATTCACTAGTAGGAGTGAGAAAAACATCACGGGGTGGTGCGCATTGTATGGGTGTGTGTTACATTAGATTCACTAGTAGGAGTGAGAAAAACATCACGGGGTGGTGCGCATTGTATGGGTGTGTGTTACATTAGATTCACTAGTAGGAGTGAGAAAAACATCACGGGGTGGTGCGCATTGTATGGGTGTGTGTTACATTAGATTCACTAGTAGGAGTGAGAAAAACATCACGGGGTGGTGCGCATTGTATGGGTGTGTGTTACATTAGATTCACTAGTAGGAGTGAGAAAAACATCACGGGGTGGTGCGCATTGTATGGGTGTGTGTTACATTAGATTCACTAGTAGGAGTGAGAAAAACATCACGGGGTGGTGCGCATTGTATGGGTGTGTGTTACATTACATTCACTAGTAGGAGTGAGAAAAACATCACGGGGTGGTGCGAATTGTATGGGTGTGTGTTACATTAGATTCACTAGTAGGAGTGAGAAAAACATCACGGGTTGGTGCGCATTGTATGGGTGTGTGTTACATTAGATTCACTAGTAGGAGTGAGAAAAACATCACGGGGTGGTGCGCATTGTATGGGTGTGTGTTACATTACATTAACTAGTAGGAGTGAGAAAAACATCTCGGGGTGGTGCGCATTGTATGGGTGTGTGTTACATTACATTCACTAGTAGGAGTGAGAAAAACATCACGGGGTGGTGCGCATTATATGGGTGTGTGTTACGTGACATTCTCTAGTAGGAGTGAGAAAAACATCACGGGGTGGTGCGCATTGTATGGGTGTGTGTTACATTACATTCACTACTAGGAGTGAGAAAAACATCACGGGGTGGTGTGAATCGGAGGGTCTGAATTAGGATAGGCAGTGAGTGGCAATGTAGGATGGAGAAAAGCACCGCGGGGTGGTCAGCATGGTGAGGTCAGGGAACATGCAGTGGCAATGTAGGATAGGTTTCTGAAAAACATCACAGGGTGGTGCGCATTGTATGGGTGTGTGTTACATTACATTCACTAGTAGGAGTGTGAAAAACATCACGCGGTGGTGCGCATTGTATAGGTGTGTGTTACATTACATTCACTAGTAGGAGTGAGAAAAGCATCACGGGGTGGTGCGCATTGTATGGGTGTGTGTTACATTATATTCACTAGTATGAGTGAGAAAAACATCACGGGGTGGTGCGCATTGTATGGGTGTGTGTTACATTACATTCACTAGTAGGAGTGAGAAAAACATCAAGGGGTGGTGCGCATTGTATGGGTGTGTGTTACATTACTTTCACTAGTAGGAGTGAGAAAAACATCACGGGGTGGTGCGCACTGTATGGGAGTGTGTTACATTACATTTACTAGTAGGAGTGAGAAAAACATCATGGGGTGGTGCGCATTGTATGGGTGTGTGTTACATTAGATTCACTAGTAGGAGTGAGAAAAACATCACGGGGTGGTGCGCATAGTATGGGTGTGTGTTACATTAGATTCACTAGTAGGAGTGAGAAAAACATCACGAAGTGGTGCGCATTGTATGGGTGTGTGTTACATTACATTCACTAGTAGGAGTGAGAAAAACATCACGGGGTCGTGCGCATTGTATGGGTGTGTGTTACATTACATTCACTAGTAGCAGTGAGAAAATCATCACGGGGTGGTGCGCATTGTATGGGTGTGTGTTACATTACATTCACTAGTAGGAGTGAGAAAAACATCACGGGGTGGTGCGCATTCTATAGGTGTGTGTTACATTACATTCACTAGTAGCAGTGAGAAAAACATCACGGGGTGGTGCGCATTGTATGGGTGTGTGTTACATTAGATTCACTAGTAGCAGTGAGAAAAACATCACGGGGTGGTGCGCATTGTATGGGTGTGTGTTACATTAGATTCACTAGTAGGAGTGAGAAAAACATCACGGGGTGGTGCGCATTGTATGGGTGTGTGTTACATTAGATTCACTAATAGGAGTGAGAAAAACATCACGGTGTGGTGTGCATTGTATGGGTGTGTGTTACATTAGATTCACTAGTAGGAGTGAGAAAAACATCACGGGGTGGTGCGCATTGTATGGGTGTGTGTTACATTACATTCACTAGTAGGAGTGAGAAAAACATCACAGGGTGGTGCGCATTTTATGGGTGTGTGTTACATTACATTCACTAGTAGGAGTGAGAAAAACATCACGGGGTGGTGCGAATTGTATGGGTGTGTGTTACATTAGATTCACTAGTAGGAGTGAGAAAAACATCACGGGGTGGTGCGCATTGTATGGGTGTGTGTTACATTAGATTCACTAGTAGGAGTGAGAAAAACATCACGGGGTGGTGCGCATTGTATGGGTGTGTGTTACATTAGATTCACTAGTAGGAGTGAGAAAAACATCACGGGGTGGTGCGCATTGTATCGGTGTGTGTTACATTAGATTCACTAGTAGGAGTGAGAAAAACATCACGGGGTGGTGCGCATTGTATGTTTGTGTGTTACATTAGATTCACTAGTAGGAGTGAGAAAAACATCACGGGGTGGTGCGCATTGTATGGGTGTGTGTTACATTAGATTCACTAGTAGGAGTGAGAAAAACATCACGGGGTGGTGCGCATTGTATGGGTGTGTGTTACATTAGATTCACTAGTAGGAGTGAGAAAAACATCACGGGGTGGTGCGCATTGTATGGGTGTGTGTTACATTACATTGACTAGTAGGAGTGAGAAAAACATCACGGGGTGGTGCGCATTGTATGGGTGTGTGTTACATTAGATTCACTAGTAGGAGTGAGAAAAACATCACGGGATGGTGCGCATTGTATGGGTGTGTGTTACATTAGATTCACTAGCAGGAGTGAGAAAAACATCACGGGGTGGTGCGCATTGTATGGGTGTGTGTTACATTACATTCACTAGTAGAAGTGAGAAAAACATCACGGGGTGGTGCGCATTGTATGGGTGTGTGTTACATTACATTCCCTAGTAGGAGAGAGAAAAACATCACGGGGTGGTGCGCATTGTATGGGTGTGTGTTACATTACATTCACTAGTAGGAGTGAGAAAAACATCACGGGGTGGTGCGCATTGTATGGGTGTGTGTTACATTACATTCACTACAAGGAGTGAGAAAAACATCACCGGGTGGTGCGCATTGTATGGGTGTGTGTTACATTACACTCACTAGTAAGAGTGAGAAAAACATCACGGGGTGGTGCGCACTGTATGGGTGTGTGTTACATTAGATTCACTAGTAGGAGTAAGGAAAACATCACAGGGTGGTGCGCATTGTATGGGTGTGTGTTACATTAGATTCACTAGTAGGAGTGAGAAAAACATCACGGGGTGGTGCGCATTGTATGGGTGTGTGTTACATTACATTTACTAGTAGGAGTGAGAAAAACATCACGGGGTGGTGCGCATTGTATGCGTGTGTGTTACATTACATTCACTAGTAGGAGTGAGAAAAACATCACGGGGTGGTGCGCATTGTATGGGTGTGTGTTACATTACATACACTAGTAGGAGTGAGAAAAACATCACGGGGTGGTGCGCATTTTTTGGGTGTGTGTTACATTACATTCACTAGTAGGAGTGAGAAAAACATCACGGGGTGGTGCACATTGTATGCGTGTGTGTTACATTACATTCACTAGTAGGAGTGAGAAAAACATCACGGGGTGGTGCGCATTGTATGGGTGTGTGTTACATTACATTCACTAGTAGGAGTGAGAAAAACATCACGCGGTGGTGCGCATTGTATGGGTGTGTGTTACATTACATTCACTACTAGGGGTGAGACAAACGTCACGGGGTGGTGTGAATCGGAGGGTCTGAATTAGGATAGGCAGTGAGTGGCAATGTAGGATGGAGAAAAGCACCGCGTGGTGGTCAGCATGGTGAGGTCACGGAACATGCAGTGGCAATGTAGGATAGGTTTCGGAAAAACATCACGGAGTGGTGCGCATTGTATGGGTGTGTGTTACATTACATTCACTAGTACCAGTGAGAAAAATATCACGGGGTGGTGTGCATTGCATGGGTGTGTTTTACATTACATTCACTAGTAGCAGTGAGAAAAACATCACGGCGTGGTGCGCATTCTATGGGTGTGTGTTACATTACATTCACTAGTAGCAGTGAGAAAAACATCACGGGGTGGTGCGCATTGTATGGGTGTGTGTTACATTAGATTCACTAGTAGCAGTGAGAAAAACATCACGGGGTGGTGCGCATTGTATGGGTGTGTGTTACATTAGATTCACTAGTAGCAGTGAGAAAAACATCACGGGGTGGTCGTCATTGTATGGGTGTGTGTTACATTAGATTCACTAGTAGGAGTGAGAAAAACATCACGGGGTGGTGCGCATTGTATGGGAGTGTGTTACATTACATTCACTAGTAGGAGAGAGAAAAACATCACGGGGTGGTGCGCATTGTATGGGTGTGTGTTACATTACTTTCACTAGTAGGAGTGAGAAAAACCTCACGGGGTGGTGCGCATTGTATGGGTGTGTGTTACATTACATTCACTAGTAGGAGTGAGAAAAACATCACGGGGTGGTGCGCATTGTATGGGTGTGTGTTACATTACATTCACTAGTAGGAGTGAGAAAAACATCACGGGCTGGTGCGCATTGTATGGGTGTGTGTCACATTACATTCACTAGTAGGAGTGAGAAAATCATCACGGGGTGGTGCGCATTGTATGGGTGTGTGTTACATTAGATTCACTAGTAGGAGTGAGAAAAACATCACGGGGTGGTGCGCATTGTATGGGTGTGTGTTACATTAGATTCAATAGTAGGAGTGAGAAAAACATCACGGGGTGGTGCGCATTGTACGGGTGTGTGTTACATTACATTCACTAGTAGGAGTGAGAAAAACATCACGGGGTGGTGCGCATTGTACGGGTGTGTGTTACATTACATTCACTAGTAGGAGTGAGAAAAACATCACGGGGTGGTGCGCATTGTACGGGTGTGTGTTACACTACATTCACTAGTAGGAGTGAGAAAAACATCACGGGGTGGTGCGCATTGTATGGGTGTGTGTTACATTACATTCACTAGTAGGAGTGAGAAAAACATCACGGGGTGGTGCGCATTTTATGGGTGTGTGTTACATTACATTCGCTAGTAGGAGTGAGAAGAACATCACGGGGTGGTGCGAATTGTATGGGTGTGTGGTACATTAGATTCACTAGTAGGAGTGAGAAAAACATCACGGGGTGGTGCGCATTGTATGGGTGTGTGTTACATTAGATTCACTAGTAGGAGTGAGAAAAACATCACGGGGTGGTGCGCATTGTATGGATGTGTGTTACATTAGATTCACTAGTAGGAGTGAGAAAAACATCACGGGGTGGTGCGCATTGTATCGGTGTGTGTTACATTAGATTCACTAGTAGGAGTGAGAAAAACATCACGGGGTGGTGTGCATTGTATGTTTGTGTGTTACATTAGATTCACTAGTAGGAGTGAGAAAAACATCATGGGGTGGTGCGCATTGTATGGGTGTGTGTTACATTAGATTCACTAGTAGGAGTGAGAAAAACATCACGGGGTGGTGCGCATTGTATGGGTGTGTGTTACATTAGATTCACTAGTAGGAGTGAGAAAAACATCACGGGGTGGTGCGCATTGTATGGGTGTGTGTTACATTACATTGACTAGTATGAGTGAGAAAAACATCACGGGGTGGTGCGCATTGTATGGGTGTGTGTTACATTAGATTCACTAGTAGGAGTGAGAAAAACATCACGGGGTGGTGCGCATTGTATGGGTGTGTGTTACATTAGATTCACTAGCAGGAGTGAGAAAAACATCACGGGGCGGTGCGCATTGTATGGGTGTGTGTTACATTAGATTCACTAGCAGGAGTGAGAAAAACATCACGGGGTGGTGCGCATTGTATGGGTGTGTGTTACATTAGATTCACTAGCAGGAGTGAGAAAAACATCACGGGGTGGTGCGCATTGTATGGGTGTGTGTTACATTACATTCACTAGTAGGAGAGAGAAAAACATCACGGGGTTGTGCGCATTGTATGGGTGTGTGTTACATTACATTCCCTAGTAGGAGAGAGAAAAACATCACGGGGTGGTGCACATTGTATGGGTGTGTGTTACATTACATTCACTAGTAGGAGTGAGAAAAACATCACGGGGTGGTGCGCATTGTATGGGTGTGTGTTACATTACATTCACTACAAGGAGTGAGAAAAACATCACGGGGTGGTGCGCATTGTATGGGTGTGTGTTACATTACACTCACTAGTAAGAGTGAGAAAAACATCACGGGGTGGTGCGCATTGTATGGGTGTGAGTTACATTAGATTCACTAGTAGTAGTAAGGAAAACATCACGGGGTGGTGCGCATTGTATGGGTGTGTGTTACATTAGATTCACTAGTAGGAGTGAGAAAAACATCACGGGGTGGTGCGCATTGTATGGGTGTGTGTTACATTACATTTACTAGTAGGAGTGAGAAAAACATCACGGGGTGGTGCGCATTGTATGGGTGTGTGTTACATTACATTCACTAGTAGGAGTGAGAAAAACATCACGGGGTGGTGCACATTGTATGGGTGTGTGTTACATTACATACACTAGTAGGAGTGAGAAAAACATCACGGGGTGGTGCGCATTTTATGGGTGTGTGTTACATTACATTCACTAGTAGGAGTGAGAAAAACATCACGGGGTGGTGCGCATTGTATGGGTGTGTGTTACATTACATTCACTAGTAGGAGTGAGAAAAACATCACGGGGTGGTGCGCATTGTATGGGTGTGTGTTACATTACAATCACTAGTAGGAGTGAGAAAAACATCACGGGGTGGTGCGCATTGTATGGGTGTGTGTTACATTACATTCACTAGTAGGAGTGAGAAAAACATCACGGGGTGGTGCGCATTGTATGGGTGTGTGTTACATTACATTCACTAGTAGGAGTGAGAAAAACATCACGGGGTGGTGCGCATTGTATGCGTGTGTGTTACATTACATTCACTAGTCGGAGTGAGAAAAGCATCACGGGGTGGTGCGCATTGTATGGGTGTGTGTTACATTACATTCACTACTAGGAGTGAGAAAAACATCACGCCGTGGTGCGCATTGTATGGGTGTGTGTTACATTACATTCACTACTAGGGGTGAGAAAAACGTCACGGGGTGGTGTGAATCGGAGGGTCTGAATTAGGATAGGCAGTGAGTGGCAACGTAGCATGGAGAAAAGCACCACGTGGTGGTCAGCATGGTGAGGTCACGGAACATGCAGTGGCAATGTAGGATAGGTTTCGGAAAAACATCACGGAGTGGTGCGCATTGTATGGGTGTGTGTTACATTACATTCACTAGTACCAGTGAGAAAAATATCACGGGGTGGTGTGCATTGCATGGGTGTGTTTTACATTACATTCACTAGTAGCAGTGAGAAAAACATCACGGCATGGTGCGCATTCTATGGGTGTGTGTTACATTACATTCACTAGTAGCAGTGAGAAAAACATCACGGGGTGGTGCGCATTGTATGGGTGTGTGTTACATTAGATTCACTAGTAGCAGTGAGAAAAACATCACGGGGTGGTGCGCATTGTATGGGTGTGTGTTACATTAGATTCACTAGTAGCAGTGAGAAAAACATCACGGGGTGGTCGTCATTGTATGGGAGTGTGTTACATTAGATTCACTAGTAGGAGTGAGAAAAACATCACGGGGTGGTGCGCATTGTATGGGAGTGTGTTACATTACATTCACTAGTAGGAGAGAGAAAAACATCACGGGGTGGTGCGCATTGTATGGGTGTGTGTTACATTACATTCACTAGTAGGAGTGAGAAAAACATCACGGGGTGGTGCGCATTCTATAGGTGTGTGTTACATTACATTCACTATTAGCAGTGAGAAAAACATCACGGGGTGGTGCGCATTGTATGGGTGTGTGTTACATTAGATTCACTAGTAGCAGTGAGAAAAACATCACGGGGTGGTGCGCATTGTATGGGTGTGTGTTACATTAGATTCACTAGTAGGAGTGAGAAAAACATCACGGGGTGGTGCGCATTGTATGGGTGTGTGTTACATTAGATTCACTAATAGGAGTGAGAAAAACATTACGGGGTGTTGTGCATTGTATGGGTGTGTGTTACATTAGATTCACTAGTAGGAGTGAGAAAAACATCACGGGGTGGTGCGCATTGTATGGGTGTGTGTTACATTACATTCACTAGTAGGAGTGAGAAAAACATCACAGGGTGGTGCGCATTTTATGGGTGTGTGTTACATTACATTCACTAGTAGGAGTGAGAAAAACATCACGGGGTGGTGCGAATTGTATGGGTGTGTGTTACATTAGATTCACTAGTAGGAGTGAGAAAAACATCACGGGGTGGTGCGCATTGTATTGGTGTGTGTTACATTAGATTCACTAGTAGGAGTGAGAAAAACATCACGGGGTGGTGCGCATTGTATGGGTGTGTGTTACATTAGATTCACTAGTAGGAGTGAGAAAAACATCACGGGGTGGTGCACATTGTATCGGTGTGTGTTACATTAGATTCACTAGTAGGAGTGAGAAAAACATCACGGGGTGGTGCGCATTGTATGGGTGTGTGTTACATTACACTCACTAGTAAGAGTGAGAAAAACATCACGGGGTGGTGCGCATTGTATGGGTGTGAGTTACATTAGATTCACTAGTAGTAGTAAGGAAAACATCACGGGGTGGTGCGCATTGTATGGGTGTGTGTTACATTAGATTCACTAGTAGGAGTGAGAAAAACATCACGGGGTGGTGCGCATTGTATGGGTGTGTGTTACATTACATTTACTAGTAGGAGTGAGAAAAACATCACGGGGTGGTGCGCATTGTATGGGTGTGTGTTACCTTACATTCACTACTAGGAGTGAGAAAAACATCTCGCCGTGGTGCACATTGTATGGGTGTGTGTTACATTACATTCACTACTAGGGGTGAGAAAAACGTCACGGGGTGGTGTGAATCGGAGGGTCTGAATTAGGATAGGCAGTGAGTGGCAACGTAGCATGGAGAAAAGCACCGCGTGGTGGTCAGCATGGTGAGGTCACGGAACATGCAGTGGCAATGTAGGATAGGTTTCGGAAAAACATCACGGAGTGGTGCGCATTGTATGGGTGTGTGTTACATTACATTCACTACTACCAGTGAGAAAAATATCACGGGGTGGTGTGCATTGCATGGGTGTGTTTTACATTACATTCACTAGTAGCAGTGAGAAAAACATCACGGCATGGTGCGCATTCTATGGGTGTGTGTTACATTACATTCACTAGTAGCAGTGAGAAAAACATCACGGGGTGGTGCGCATTGTATGGGTGTGTGTTACATTAGATTCACTAGTAGCAGTGAGAAAAACATCACGGGGTGGTGCGCATTGTATGGGTGTGTGTTACATTAGATTCACTAGTAGCAGTGAGAAAAACATCACGGGGTGGTCGTCATTGTATGGGTGTGTGTTACATTAGATTCACTAGTAGGAGTGAGAAAAACATCACGGGGTGGTGCGCATTGTATGGGTGTGTGTTACATTAGATTCACTAATAGGAGTGAGAAAAACATCACGGGGTGGTGTGCATTGTATGGGTGTGTGTTACATTAGATTCACTAGTAGGAGTGAGAAAAACATCACGGGGTGGTGCGCATTGTATGGGTGTGTGTTACATTACATTCACTAGTAGGAGTGAGAAAAACATCACAGGGTGGTGCGCATTTTATGGGTGTGTGTTACATTAGATTCACTAGTAGGAGTGAGAAAAACATCACGGGGTGGTGCGAATTGTATGGGTGTGTGTTACATTAGATTCACTAGTAGGAGTGAGAAAAACATCACGGGGTGGTGCGCATTGTATGGGTGTGTGTTACATTAGATTCACTAGTAGGAGTGAGAAAAACATCACGTGGTGGTGCGCATTGTATTGGTGTGTGTTACATTAGATTCACTAGTAGGAGTGAGAAAAACATCACGGGGTGGTGCGCATTATATCGGTGTGTGTTACATTAGATTCACTAGTAGGAGTGAGAAAAACATCACGGGGTGGTGCGCATTGTATGTTTGTGTGTTACATTAGATTCACTAGTAGGAGTGAGAAAAACATCACGGGGTGGTGCGCATTGTATGGGTGTGTGTTACATTAGATTCACTAGTAGGAGTGAGAAAAACATCACGGGGTGGTGCGCATTGTATGGGTGTGTGTTACATTAGATTCACTAGTAGGAGTGAGAAAAACATCACGGGGTGGTGCGCATTGTATGGGTGTGTGTTACATTAGATTCACTAGTAGGAGTGAGAAAAACATCACGGGGTGGTGCGCATTGTATTGGTGTGTGTTACATTAGATTCACTAGTAGGAGTGAGAAAAACATCACGGGGTGGTGCGCATTATATCGGTGTGTGTTACATTAGATTCACTAGTAGGAGTGAGAAAAACATCACGGGGTGGTGCGCATTGTATGTTTGTGTGTTACATTAGATTCACTAGTAGGAGTGAGAAAAACATCACGGGGTGGTGCGCATTGTATGGGTGTGTGTTACATTAGATTCACTAGTAGGAGTGAGAAAAACATCACGGGGTGGTGCGCATTGTATGGGTGTGTGTTACATTAGATTCACTAGTAGGAGTGAGAAAAACATCACGGGGTGGTGCGCATTGTATGGGTGTGTGTTACATTACATTGACTAGTAGGAGTGAGAAAAACATCACGGGGTGGTGCGCATTGTATGGGTGTGTGTTACATTAGATTCACTAGTAGGAGTGAGAAAAACATCACGGGATGGTGCGCATTGTATGGGTGTGTGTTACATTAGATTCACTAGCAGGAGTGAGAAAAACATCACGGGGTGGTGCGCATTGTATGGGTGTGTGTTACATTACATTCACTAGTAGAAGTGAGAAAAACATCACGGGGTGGTGCGCATTGTATGGGTGTGTGTTACATTACATTCCCTAGTAGGAGAGAGAAAAACATCACGGGGTGGTGCGCATTGTATGGGTGTGTGTTACATTACATTCACTAGTAGGAGTGAGAAAAACATCACGGGGTGGTGCGCATTGTATGGGTGTGTGTTACATTACATTCACTACAAGGAGTGAGAAAAACATCACGGGGTGGTGCGCATTGTATGGGTGTGTGTTACATTACACTCACTAGTAAGAGTGAGAAAAACATCACGGGTGGTGCGCATTGTATGGGTGTGTGTTACATTAGATTCACTAGTAGGAGTAAGGAAAACATCACAGGGTGGTGCGCATTGTATGGGTGTGTGTTACATTAGATTCACTAGTAGGAGTGAGAAAAACATCACGGGGTGGTGCGCATTGTATGGGTGTGTGTTACATTACATTTACTAGTAGGAGTGAGAAAAACATCACGGGGTGGTGCGCATTGTATGGGTGTGTGTTACATTACATTCACTAGTAGGAGTGAGAAAAACATCACGGGGTGGTGCGCATTGTATGGGTGTGTGTTACATTACATACACTATTAGGAGTGAGAAAAACATCACGGGGTGGTGCGCATTTTATGGGTGTGTGTTACATTACATTCACTAGTAGGAGTGAGAAAAACATCACGGGGTGGTGCGCATTGTATGCGTGTGTGTTACATTACATTCACTAGTAGGAGTGAGAAAAACATCACGGGGTGGTGCGCATTGTATGGGTGTGTGTTACATTACATTCACTAGTAGGAGTGAGAAAAACATCACGGGGTGGTGCGCATTGTATGGGTGTGTGTTACATTACATTCACTACTAGGGGTGAGAAAAACGTCACGGGGTGGTGTGAATCGGAGGGTCTGAATTAGGATAGGCAGTGAGTGGCAATGTAGGATGGAGAAAAGCACCGCGTGGTGGTCAGCATGGTGAGGTCACGGAACATGCAGTGGCAATGTAGGATAGGTTTCGGAAAAACATCACGGAGTGGTGCGCATTGTATGGGTGTGTGTTACATTACATTCACTAGTACCAGTGAGAAAAATATCACGGGGTGGTGTGCATTGCATGGGTGTGTTTTACATTACATTCACTAGTAGCAGTGAGAAAAACATCACGGCGTGGTGCGCATTCTATGGGTGTGTGTTACATTACATTCACTAGTAGCAGTGAGAAAAACATCACGGGGTGGTGCGCATTGTATGGGTGTGTGTTACATTAGATTCACTAGTAGCAGTGAGAAAAACATCACGGGGTGGTGCGCATTGTATGGGTGTGTGTTACATTAGATTCACTAGTAGCAGTGAGAAAAACATCACGGGGTGGTCGTCATTGTATGGGTGTGTGTTACTTTAGATTCACTAGTAGGAGTGAGAAAAACATCACGGGGTGGTGCGCATTGTATGGGAGTGTGTTACATTACATTCACTATTAGGAGAGAGAAAAACATCACGGGGTGGTGCGCATTGTATGGGTGTGTGTTACATTACTTTCACTAGTAGGAGTGAGAAAAACCTCACGGGGTGGTGCGCATTGTATGGGTGTGTGTTACATTACATTCACTAGTAGGAGTGAGAAAAACATCACGGGGTGGTGCGCATTGTATGGGTGTGTGTTACATTAGATTCACTAGTAGGAGTGAGAAAAACATCACGGGGTGGTGCGCATTGTATGGGTGTGTGTTACATTAGATTCACTAGTAGGAGTGAGAAAAACATCACGGGGTGGTGCGCATTGTATGGGTGTGTGTTACATTAGATTCACTATTAGGAGTGAGAAAAACATCACGGGGTGGTGCGCATTGTATTAGTGTGTGTTACATTAGATTCACTAGTAGGAGTGAGAAAAACATCACGGGGTGGTGCGCATTATATCGGTGTGTGTTACATTAGATTCACTAGTAGGAGTGAGAAAAACATCACGGGGTGGTGCGCATTGTATGTTTGTGTGTTACATTAGATTCACTAGTAGGAGTGAGAAAAACATCACGGGGTGGTGCGCATTGTATGGGTGTGTGTTACATTAGATTCACTAGTAGGAGTGAGAAAAACATCACGGGGTGGTGCGCATTGTATGGGTGTGTGTTACATTAGATTCACTAGTAGGAGTGAGAAAAACATCACGGGGTGGTGCGCATTGTATGGGTGTGTGTTACATTACATTGACTAGTAGGAGTGAGAAAAACATCACGGGGTGGTGCGCATTGTATGGGTTGTGTTACATTAGATTCACTAGTAGGAGTGAGAAAAACATCACGGGATGGTGCGCATTGTATGGGTGTGTGTTACATTAGATTCACTAGCAGGAGTGAGAAAAGCATCACGGGGTGGTGCGCATTGTATGGGTGTGTGTTACATTACATTCACTAGTAGAAGTGAGAAAAACATCACGGGGTGGTGCGCATTGTATGGGTGTGTGTTACATTACATTCCCTAGTAGGAGAGAGAAAAACATCACGGGGTGGTGCGCATTGTATGGGTGTGTGTTACATTACATTCACTAGTAGGAGTGAGAAAAACATCACGGGGTGGTGCGCATTGTATGGGTGTGTGTTACATTACATTCACTACAAGGAGTGAGAAAAACATCACGGGGTGGTGCGCATTGTATGGGTGTGTGTTACATTACACTCACTAGTAAGAGTGAGAAAAACATCACGGGGTGGTGCGCATTGTATGGGTGTGTGTTACATTAGATTCACTAGTAGGAGTAAGGAAAACATCACAGGGTGGTGCGCATTGTATGGGTGTGTGTTACATTAGATTCACTAGTAGGAGTGAGAAAAACATCACGGGGTGGTGCGCATTGTATGGGTGTGTGTTACATTACATTTACTAGTAGGAGTGAGAAAAACATCACGGGGTGGTGCGCATTGTATGGGTGTGTGTTACATTACATTCACTAGTAGGAGTGAGAAAAACATCACGGGGTGGTGCGCATTGTATGGGTGTGTGTTACATTACATACACTAGTAGGAGTGAGAAAAACATCACGGGGTGGTGCGCATTTTATGGGTGTGTGTTACATTACATTCACTAGTAGGAGTGAGAAAAACATCACGGGGTGGTGCGCATTGTATGCGTGTGTGTTACATTACATTCACTAGTAGGAGTGAGAAAAACATCACGGGGTGGTGCGCATTGTATGGGTGTGTGTTACATTACATTCACTAGTAGGAGTGAGAAAAACATCACGGGGTTGTGCGCATTGTATGGGTGTGTGTTACATTACATTCACTACTAGGGGTGAGAAAAACGTCACGGGGTGGTGTGAATCGGAGGGTCTGAATTAGGATAGGCAGTGAGTGGCAATGTAGGATGGAGTAAAGCACCGCGTGGTGGTCAGCATGGTGAGGTCACGGAACATGCAGTGGCAATGTAGGATAGGTTTCGGAAAAACATCACGGAGTGGTGCGCATTGTATGGGTGTGTGTTACATTACATTCACTAGTACCAGTGAGAAAAATATCACGGGGTGGTGTGCATTGCATGGGTGTGTTTTACATTACATTCACTAGTAGCAGTGAGAAAAACATCACGGCGTGGTGCGCATTCTATGGGTGTGTGTTACATTACATTCACTAGTAGCAGTGAGAAAAACATCACGGGGTGGTGCGCATTGTATGGGTGTGTGTTACATTAGATTCACTAGTAGCAGTGAGAAAAACATCACGGGGTGGTGCGCATTGTATGGGTGTGTGTTACATTAGATTCACTAGTAGCAGTGAGAAAAACATCACGGGGTGGTCGTCATTGTATGGGTGTGTGTTACTTTAGATTCACTAGTAGGAGTGAGAAAAACATCACGGGATGGTGCGCATTGTATGGGAGTGTGTTACATTACATTCACTAGTAGGAGAGAGAAAAACATCACGGGGTGGTGCGCATTGTATGGGTGTGTGTTACATTACTTTCACTAGTAGGAGTGAGAAAAACCTCACGGGGTGGTGCGCATTGTATGGGTGTGTGTTACATTACATTCACTAGTAGGAGTGAGAAAAACATCACGGGGTGGTGCGCATTGTATGGGTGTGTGTTACATTACATTCACTAGTAGGAGTGAGAAAAACATCACGGGCTGGTGCGCATTGTATGGGTGTGTGTTACATTACATTCACTAGTAGGAGTGAGAAAATCATCACGGGGTGGTGCGCATTGTATGGGTGTGTGTTACATTAGATTCACTAGTAGGAGTGAGAAAAACATCACGGGGTGGTGCGCATTGTATGGGTGTGTGTTACATTAGATTCAATAGTAGGAGTGAGAAAAACATCACGGGGTGGTGCGCATTGTACGGGTGTGTGTTACATTACATTCACTAGTAGGAGTGAGAAAAACATCACGGGGTGGTGCGCATTGTACGGGTGTGTGTTACATTACAATCACTAGTAGGAGTGAGAAAAACATCACGGGGTGGTGCGCATTGTACGGGTGTGTGTTACACTACATTCACTAGTAGGAGTGAGAAAAACATCACGGGGTGGTGCGCATTGTATGGTTGTGTGTTACATTACATTCACTAGTAGGAGTGAGAAAAACATCACGGGGTGGTGCGCATTTTATGGGTGTGTGTTACATTACATTCGCTAGTAGGAGTGAGAAAAACATCACGGGGTGGTGCGAATTGTATGGGTGTGTGTTACATTAGATTCACTAGTAGGAGTGAGAAAAACATCACGGGGTGGTGCGCATTGTATGGGTGTGTGTTACATTAGATTCACTAGTAGGAGTGAGAAAAACATCACGGGGTGGTGCGCATTGTATGGGTGTGTGTTACATTAGATTCACTAGTAGGAGTGAGAAAAACATCACGGGGTGGTGCGCATTGTATCGGTGTGTGTTACATTAGATTCACTAGTAGGAGTGAGAAAAACATCACGGGGTGGTGCGCATTGTATGGGTGTGTGTTACATTAGATTCACTAGTAGGAGTGAGAAAAATATCACGGGGTGGTGCGCATTGTATGGGTGTGTGTTACATTACATTCACTAGTAGGAGTGAGAAAAACATCACGGGGTGGTGCGCATTTTATGGGTGTGTGTTACATTACATTCGCTAGTAGGAGTGAGAAAAACATCACGGGGTGGTGCGAATTGTATGGGTGTGTGTTACATTAGATTCACTAGTAGGAGTGAGAAAAACATCACGGGGTGGTGCGCATTGTATGGGTGTGTGTTACATTAGATTCACTAGTAGGAGTGAGAAAAACATCACGGGGTGGTGCGCATTGTATGGGTGTGTGTTACATTAGATTCACTAGTAGGAGTGAGAAAAACATCACGGGGTGGTGCGCATTGTATGGGTGTGTGTTACATTACATTGACTAGTATGAGTGAGAAAAACATCACGGGGTGGTGCGCATTGTATGGGTGTGTGTTACATTAGATTCAATAGTAGGAGTGAGAAAAACATCACGGGGTGGTGCGCATTGTATGGGTGTGTGTTACATTAGATTCACTAGCAGGAGTGAGAAAAACATCACGGGGTGGTGCGCATTGTATGGGTGTGTGTTACATTAGATTCACTAGCAGGAGTGAGAAAAACATCACGGGGTGGTGCGCATTGTATGGGTGTGTGTTACATTAGATTCACTAGCAGGAGTGAGAAAAATATCACGGGGTGGTGCGCATTGTATGGGTGTGTGTTACTTTACATTCACTAGTAGAAGTGAGAAAAACATCACGGGGTGGTGCGCATTGTATGGGTGTGTGTTACATTACATTCCCTAGTAGGAGAGAGAAAAACATCACGGGGTGGTGCACATTGTATGGGTGTGTGTTACATTACATTCACTAGTAGGAGTGAGAAAAACATCACGGGGTGGTGCGCATTGTATGGGTGTGTGTTACATTACATTCACTACAAGGAGTGAGAAAAACATCACGGGGTGGTGCGCATTGTATGGGTGTGTGTTACATTACACTCACTAGTAAGAGTGAGAAAAACATCACGGGGTGGTGCGCATTGTATGGGTGTGAGTTACATTAGATTCACTAGTAGTAGTAAGGAAAACATCACGGGGTGGTGCGCATTGTATGGGTGTGTGTTACATTAGATTCACTCGTAGGAGTGAGAAAAACATCACGGGGTGGTGCGCATTGTATGGGTGTGTGTTACATTACATTTACTAGTAGGAGTGAGAAAAACATCACGGGGTGGTGCGCATTGTATGGGTGTGTGTTACATTACATTCACTAGTAGGAGTGAGAAAAACATCACGGGGTGGTGCGCATTGTATGGGTGTGTGTTACATTACATACACTAGTAGGAGTGAGAAAAACATCACGGGGTGGTGCGCATTTTATGGGTGTGTGTTACATTACATTCACTAGTAGGAGTGAGAAAAACATCACGGGGTGGTGCGCATTGTATGGGTGTGTGTTACATTACATTCACTAGTAGGAGTGAGAAAAACATCACGGGGTGGTGCGCATTGTATGTTTGTGTGTTACATTAGATTCACTAGAAGGAGTGAGAAAAACATCACGGGGTGGTGCGCATTGTATGGGTGTGTGTTACATTACATTCACTAGTAGGAGTGAGAAAAACATCACGGGGTGGTGCGCATTGTATGGGTGTGTGTTACATTACATTCACTAGTAGGAGTGAGAAAAACATCACGGGGTGGTGCGCATTGTATGGGTGTGTGTTACATTACATTCACTAGTAGGAGTGAGAAAAACATCACGGGGTGGTGCGCATTGTATGGGTGTGTGTTACATTAGATTCACTAGTAGGAGTGAGAAAAACATCACGGGGTGGTGCGCATTGTATGGGTGTGTGTTACATTACATTCACTAGTAGGAGTGAGAAAAACATCACGGGGTGGTGCGCATTGTATGGGTGTGTGTTACATTACATTCACTAGTAGGAGTGAGAAAAACATCACGGGGTGGTGCGCATTGTATGGGTGTGTGTTACATTACATTCACTAGTAGGAGTGAGAAAAACATCACGGGGTGGTGCGCATTGTATGGGTGTGTGTTACATTACATTCACTAGTAGGAGTGAGAAAAACATCACGGGGTGGTGCGCATTGTATGGGTGTGTGTTACATTACATTCACTAGTAGGAGTGAGAAAAACATCACGGGGTGGTGCGAATTGTATGGGTGTGTGTTACATTAGATTCACTAGTAGGAGTGAGAAAAACATCACGGGGTGGTGCGCATTGTATGGGTGTGTGTTACATTAGATTCACTAGGAGGAGTGAGAAAAACATCACGGGGTGGTGCGCATTGTATGGGTGTGTGTTACATTAGATTCACTAGGAGGAGTGAGAAAAACATCACGGTGTGGTGTGCATTGTATGGGTGTGTGTTACATTAGATTCACTAGTAGGAGTGAGAAAAACATCTCGGGGTGGTGCGCATTGTATGGGTGTGTGTTACATTACATTCACTAGTAGGAGTGAGAAAAACATCACGGGGTGGTGCGCATTGTATGGGTGTGTGTTACATTACATTCACTAGTAGCAGTGAGAAAACCATCACGGGGTGGTGCGCATTGTATGGGTGTGTGTTACATTAGATTCACTAGTAGCAGTGAGAAAAACATCACGGGGTGGTGCGCATTGTATGGGTGTGTGTTACATTACATACACTACTAGGAGTGAGAAAAACATCACGGGGTGGTGCGCATTGTATGGGTGTGTGTTACATTAGATTCACTAGTAGGAGTGAGAAAAACATCACGGGGTGGTGCGCATTGTATGGGTGTGTGTTACATTAGATTCACTAGTAGGAGTGAGAAAAACATCACGGGGTGGTGCGCATTGTATGGGTGTGTGTTACATTACATTCACTATTAGGAGTGAGAAAAACATCACGGGGTGGTGCGCATTTTATGGGTGTGTGTTACATTACATTCACTAGTAGGAGTGAGAAAAACATCACGGGGTGGTGCGAATTGTATGGGTGTGTGTTACATTAGATTCACTAGTAGGAGTGAGAAAAACATCACGGGGTGGTGCGCATTGTATGGGTGTGTGTTACATTAGATTCACTAGTAGCAGTGAGAAAAACATCACGGGGTGGTGCGCATTGTATGGGTGTGTGTTACATTACATTCACTAGTACCAGTGAGAAAAACATCACGGGGTGGTGCGCATTGTATCGGTGTGTGTTACATTAGATTCACTAGTAGGAGTGAGAAAAACATCACGGGGTGGTGCGCATTGTATGTTTGTGTGTTACATTAGATTCACTAGTAGGAGTGAGAAAAACATCACGGGGTGGTGCGCATTGTATGGGTGTGTGTTACATTAGATTCACTAATAGGAGTGAGAAAAACATCACGGGGTGGTGCGCATTGTATGGGTGTGTGTTACATTAGATTCACTAGTAGGAGTGAGAAAAACATCACGGGGTGGTGCGCATTGTATGGGTGTGTGTTACATTACATTGACTAGTAGGAGTGAGAAAAACATCACGGGGTGGTGCGCATTGTATGGGTGTGTGTTACATTAGATTCACTAGTAGGAGTGAGAAAAACATCACGGGGTGGTGCGCATTGTATGGGTGTGTGTTAAATTAGATTCACTAGCAGGAGTGAGAAAAACATCACGGGGTGGTGCGCATTGTATGGGTGTGTGTTACATTAGATACACTAGCAGGAGTGAGAAAAACATCACGGGGTGGTGCGCATTGTATGGGTGTGTGTTACATTAGATTCACTAGCAGGAGTGAGAAAAATATCACGTTGTGGTGCGCATTGTATGGGTGTGTGTTACATTACATTCACTAGTAGAAGTGAGAAAAACATCACGGGGTGGTGCGCATTGTATGGCTGTGTGTTACATTACATTCACTAGTAGGAGTGAGAAAAACATCACGGGGTGGTGCGCATTGTATGGGTGTGTGTTACATTACATTCACTAGTAGGAGTGAGAAAAACATCACGGGGTGGTGCGCATTGTATGGGTGTGTGTTACATTACATTCACTACAAGGAGTGAGAAAAACATCACGGGGTGGTGCGCATTGTATGGGTGTGTGTTACATTACACTCACTAGTAAGAGTGAGAAAAACATCACGGGGTGGTGCGCATTGTATGGGTGTGTGTTACATTAGATTAACTAGTAGGAGTGAGAAAATCATCTCGGGGTGGTGCGCATTGTATGGGTGTGTGTTACATTAGATTCACTAGTAGGAGTGAGAAAAACATCACGGGGTGGTGCGCATTCTATGGGTGTGTGTTACATTACATTCACTAGTAGCAGTGAGAAAAACATCACGGGGTGGTGCGCATTGTATGGGTGTGTGTTACATTAGATTCACTAGTAGCAGTGAGAAAAACATCACGGGGTGGTGCGCATTGTATGGGTGTGTGTTACATTAGATTCACTAGTAGGAGTGAGAAAAACATCACGGGGTGGTGCGCATTGTATGGGTGTGTGTTACATTAGATTCACTAGTAGGAGTGAGAAAAACATCACGGGGTGGTGCGCATTGTATGGGTGTGTGTTACATTAGATTCAATAGTAGGAGTGAGAAAAACATCACGGGGTGGTGCGCATTGTATGGGTGTGTGTTACATTAGATTCACTAGTAGGAGTGAGAAATACATCACGGGGTGGTGCGCATTGTATGGGTGTGTGTTACATTACATTCACTAGTAGGAGTGAGAAAAACATCACGGGCTGGTGCGCATTGTATGGGTGTGTGTTACATTAGATTCACTAGTAGGAGTGAGAAAATCATCACGGGGTGGTGCGCATTGTATGGGTGTGTGTTACATTAGATTCACTAGTAGGAGTGAGAAAAACATCACGGGGTGGTGCGCATTGTATGGGTGTGTGTTACATTAGATTCAATAGTAGGAGTGAGAAAAACATCACGGGGTGGTGCGCATTGTATGGGTGTGTGTTACATTAGATTCAATAGTAGGAGTGAGAAAAACATCACGGGGTGGTGCGCATTGTACGGGTGTGTGTTACATTACATTCACTAGTAGGAGTGAGAAAAACATCACGGGGTGGTGCGCATTGTATGGGTGTGTGTTACATTAGATTCACTAGCAGGAGTGAGAAAAACATCACGGGGTGGTGCGCATTGTATGGGTGTGTGTTACATTAGATTCACTAGCAGGAGTGAGAAAAATATCACGGGGTGGTGCGCATTGTATGGGTGTGTGTTACATTACATTCACTAGTAGAAGTGAGAAAAACATCACGGGGTGGTGCGCATTGTATGGGTGTGTGTTACATTACATTCCCTAGTAGGAGAGAGAAAAACATCACGGGGTGGTGCACATTGTATGGGTGTGTGTTACATTACATTCACTAGTAGGAGTGAGAAAAACATCACGGGGTGGTGCGCATTGTATGGGTGTGTGTTACATTACATTCACTACAAGGAGTGAGAAAAACATCACGGGGTGGTGCGCATTGTATGGGTGTGTGTTACATTACACTCACTAGTAAGAGTGAGAAAAACATCACGGGGTGGTGCGCATTGTATGGGTGTGAGTTACATTAGATTCACTAGTAGTAGTAAGGAAAACATCACGGGGTGGTGCGCATTGTATGGGTGTGTGTTACATTAGATTCACTCGTAGGAGTGAGAAAAACATCACGGGGTGGTGCGCATTGTATGGGTGTGTGTTACATTACATTCACTAGTAGGAGTGAGAAAAACATCACGGGGTGGTGCGCATTGTATGGGTGTGTGTTACATTACATACACTAGTAGGAGTGAGAAAAGCATCACGGGGTGGTGCGCATTTTATGGGTGTGTGTTACATTACATTCACTAGTAGGAGTGAGAAAAACATCACGTGGTGGTGCGCATTGTATGGGTGTGTGTTACATTACATTCACTAGTAGGAGTGAGAAAAACATCACGGGGTGGTGCGCATTGTATGTTTGTGTGTTACATTAGATTCACTAGAAGGAGTGAGAAAAACATCACGGGGTGGTGCGCATTGTATGGGTGTGTGTTACATTACATTCACTAGTAGGAGTGAGAAAAACATCACGGGTTGGTGCGCATTGTATGGGTGTGTGTTACATTAGATTCACTAGTAGGAGTGAGAAAAACATCACGGGGTGGTGCGCATTGTATGGGTGTGTGTTACATTACATTCACTAGTAGGAGTGAGAAAAACATCACGGGGTGGTGCGCATTGTATGGGTGTGTGTTACATTACATTCACTAGTAGGAGTGAGAAAAACATCACGGGGTGGTGCGAATTGTATGGGTGTGTGTTACATTAGATTCACTAGTAGGAGTGAGAAAAACATCACGGGGTGGTGCGCATTGTATGGGTGTGTGTTACATTAGATTCACTAGGAGGAGTGAGAAAAACATCACGGGGTGGTGCGCATTGTATGGGTGTGTGTTACATTAGATTCACTAGCAGGAGTGAGAAAAACATCACGGGGTGGTGTGCATTGTATGGGTGTGTGTTACATTAGATTCACTAGTAGGAGTGAGAAAAACATCTCGGGGTGGTGCGCATTGTATGGGTGTGTGTTACATTACATTCACTAGTAGGAGTGAGAAAAACATCACGGGGTGGTGCGCATTGTATGGGTGTGTGTTACATTACATTCACTAGTAGCAGTGAGAAAACCATCACGGGGTGGTGCGCATTGTATGGGTGTGTGTTACATTAGATTCACTAGTAGCAGTGAGAAAAACATCACGGGGTGGTGCGCATTGTATGGGTGTGTGTTACATTACATACACTACTAGGAGTGAGAAAAACATCACGGGGTGGTGCGCATTGTATGGGTGTGTGTTACATTACATACACTACTAGGAGTGAGAAAAACATCACGGGGTGGTGCGCATTGTATGGGTGTGTGTTACATTAGATTCACTAGTAGGAGTGAGAAAAACATCACGGGGTGGTGCGCATTGTATGGGTGTGTGTTACATTAGATTCACTAGTAGGAGTGAGAAAAACATCACGGGGTGGTGCGCATTGTATGGGTGTGTGTTACATTACATTCACTATTAGGAGTGAGAAAAACATCACGGGGTGGTGCGCATTTTATGGGTGTGTGTTACATTACATTCACTAGTAGGAGTGAGAAAAACATCACGGGGTGGTGCGAATTGTATGGGTGTGTGTTACATTAGATTCACTAGTAGGAGTGAGAAAAACATCACGGGGTGGTGCGCATTGTATGGGTGTGTGTTACATTAGATTCACTAGTAGCAGTGAGAAAAACATCACGGGGTGGTGCGCATTGTATGGGTGTGTGTTACATTACATTCACTAGTACCAGTGAGAAAAACATCACGGGGAGGTGCGCATTGTATCGGTGTGTGTTACATTAGATTCACTAGTAGGAGTGAGAAAAACATCACGGGGTGGTGCGAATTGTATGTTTGTGTGTTACATTAGATTCACTAGTAGGAGTGAGAAAAACATCACGGGGTGGTGCGCATTGTATGGGTGTGTGTTACATTAGATTCACTAGTAGGAGTGAGAAAAACATCACGGGGTGGTGCGCATTGTATGGGTGTGTGTTACATTAGATTCACTAGTAGGAGTGAGAAAAACATCACGGGGTGGTGCGCATTGTATGGGTGTGTGTTACATTACATTGACTAGTAGGAGTGAGAAAAACATCACGGGGTGGTGCGCATTGTATGGGTGTGTGTTACATTAGATTCACTAGTAGGAGTGAGAAAAACATCACGGGGTGGTGCGCATTGTATGGGTGTGTGTTAAATTAGATTCACTAGCAGGAGTGAGAAAAACATCACGGGGTGGTGCGCATTGTATGGGTGTGTGTTACATTAGATACACTAGCAGGAGTGAGAAAAACATCACGGGGTGGTGCGCATTGTATGGGTGTGTGTTACATTAGATTCACTAGCAGGAGTGAGAAAAATATCACGTGGTGGTGCGCATTGTATGGGTGTGTGTTACATTACATTCACTAGTAGAAGTGAGAAAAACATCACGGGGTGGTGCGCATTGTATGGGTGTGTGTTACATTACATTCACTAGTAGGAGTGAGAAAAACATCACGGGGTGGTGCGCATTGTATGGGTGTGTGTTACATTACATTCACTAGTAGGAGTGAGAAAAACATCACGGGGTGGTGCGCATTGTATGGGTGTGTGTTACATTACATTCACTACAAGGAGTGAGAAAAACATCACGGGGTGGTGCGCATTGTATGGGTGTGTGTTACATTACACTCACTAGTAAGAGTGAGAAAAACATCACGGGGTGGTGCGCATTGTATGGGTGTGTGTTACATTACATTCACTAGTAGGAGTGAGAAAATCATCTCGGGGTGGTGCGCATTGTATGGGTGTGTGTTACATTAGATTCACTAGTAGGAGTGAGAAAAACATCACGGGGTGGTGCGCATTCTGTGGGTGTGTGTTACATTAGATTCACTAGTAGGAGTGAGAAAAACATCACGGGGTGGTGCGCATTGTATGGGTGTGTGTTACATTAGAATCAATAGTAGGAGTGAGAAAAACATCACGGGGTGGTGCGCATTGTATGGGTGTGTGTTACATTAGATTCACTAGTAGGAGTGAGAAAAACTTCACGGGGTGGTGCGCATTGTATGGGTGTGTGTTACATTACATTCACTAGTAGGAGTGAGAAAAACATCACGGGCTGGTGCGCATTGTATGGGTGTGTGTTACATTACATTCACTAGTAGGAGTGAGAAAATCATCACGGGGTGGTGCGCATTGTATGGGTGTGTGTTACATTAGATTCACTAGTAGGAGTGAGAAAAACATCACGGGGTGGTGCGCATTGTATGGGTGTGTGTTACATTAGATTCAATAGTAGGAGTGAGAAAAACATCACGGGGTGGTGCGCATTGTATGGGTGTGTGTTACATTAGATTCAATAGTAGGAGTGAGAAAAACATCACGGGGTGGTGCGCATTGTACGGGTGTGTGTTACATTACATTCACTAGTAGGAGTGAGAAAAACATCACGGGGTGGTGCGCATTGTACGGGTGTGTGTTACATTACATTCACTAGTAGGAGTGAGAAAAACATCACGGGGTGGTGCGCATTGTACGGGTGTGCGTTACACTACATTCACTAGTAGGAGTGAGAAAAACATCACGGGGTGGTGCGCATTGTATGGGTGTGCGTTACATTACATTCACTAGTAGGAGTGAGAAAAACATCACGGGGTGGTGCGCATTGTATGGGTGTGTGTTACATTACATTCACTAGTAGGAGTGAGAAAAACATCACGGGGTGGTGCGCATTGTATGGGTGTGTGATACATTAGATTCACTAGTAGGAGTGAGAAAAACATCACGGGGTGGTGCGCATTGTATGTTTGTGTGTTACATTAGATTCACTAGTAGGAGTGAGAAAAACATCACGGGGTGGTGCGCATTGTATGGGTGTGTGTTACATTAGATTCACTAGTAGGAGTGAGAAAAACATCACGGGGTGGTGCGCATTGTATGGGTGTGTGTTACATTAGATTCACTAGTAGGAGTGAGAAAAACATCACGGGGTGGTGCGCATTGTATGGGTGTGTGTTACATTACATTCACTAGTAGGAGTGAGAAAAACATCACGGGGTGGTGCGCATTGTATGGTTGTGTGTTACATTACATTCACTAGTAGGAGTGAGAAAAACATCACGGGGTGGTGCGCATTGTATGGGTGTGTGTTACATTACATTCACTAGTAGGAGTGAGAAAAACATCACGGGGTGGTGCGCATTGTATGGGTGTGTGTTACATTACATTCACTAGTAGGAGTGAGAAAAACATCACGGGGTGGTGCGCATTGTATGGGTGTGTGTTACATTACATTCACTAGTAGGAGTGAGAAAAACATCACGGGGTGGTGCGAATTGTATTGGTGTGTGTTACATTAGATTCACTAGTAGGAGTGAGAAAAACATCACGGGGTGGTGCGCATTGTATGGGTGTGTGTTACATTAGATTCACTAGAAGGAGTTAGAAAAACATCACGGGGTGGTTCGCATTGTATGGGTGTGTGTTACATTAGATTCACTAGTAGGAGTGAGAAAAACATCACGGGGTGGTGTGCATTGTATGGGTGTGTGTTACATTAGTTTCACTAGTAGGAGTGAGAAAAATATCTCGGGGTGGTGCGCATTGTATGGGTGTGTGTTACATTATATTCACTAGTAGGAGTGAGAAAAACATCACGGGGTGGTTCGCATTATATGGGTGTGTGTTACGTGACATTCTCTAGTAGGAGTGAGAAAAACATCACGGGGTGGTGCGCATTGTATGGGTGTGTGTTACATTAGATTCACTAGTAGGAGTGAGAAAAACATCACGGGGTGGTGCGCATTGTATGGGTGTGTGTTACATTATATTCACTACTAGGAGTGAGAAAAACATCACGGGGTGGTGTGAATCGGAGGGTCTGAATTAGGATAGGCAGTGAGTGGCAATGTAGGATGGAGAAAAGCACCGCGGGGTGGTCAGCATGGTGAGGTCAGGAAACATGCAGTGAAAATGTAGGATAGGTTTCTGAAAAACATCACGGGGTGGTGCGCATTGTATGGGTGTGTGTTACATTACATTCACTAGTAGGAGTGAGAAAAACATCACGCGGTGGTGCGCATTGTATGGGTGTGTGTTACATTACATTCACTAGTAGGAGTGAGAAAAACATCACGGGGTGGTGCGCATTGTATGGGTGTGTGTTACATTACATTCACTAGTAGGAGTGAGAAAAACATCACGGGGTGGTGCGCATTGTATGGGTGTGTGTTACATTACATTCACTAGTAGGAGTGAGAAAAACATCACGGGGTGGTGCGCATTGTATGGGTGTGTGTTACATTACATTCACTAGTAGGAGTGAGAAAAACATCACCGGGTGGTGCGCATTGTATGGGTGTGTGTTACATTACATTCACTAGTAGGAGTGAGAAAAACATCACGGGGTGGTGCGCATTGTATGGGTGTGTGTTACATTAGATTCACTAGTAGGAGTGAGAAAAACATCACGGGGTGGTGCGCATTGTATGGGTGTGTGTTACATTAGATTCACTAGTAGGAGTGAGAAAAACATCACGGGGTGGTGCGCATTGTATGGGTGTGTGTTACATTAGATTCACTAGTAGGAGTGAGAAAAACATCACGGGGTGGTGCGCATTGTATGGGTGTGTGTTACATTAGATTCACTAGTAGGAGTCGAAAAACATCACGGGGTGGTGCGCATTGTATGGGTGTGTGTTACTTTAGATTCACTAGTAGGAGTGAGAAAAACATCACGGGGTGGTGCGCATTGTATGGGTGTGTGTTACATTACATTCACTAGTAGGAGTGAGAAAAACATCACGGGGTGGTGCGCATTGTATGGGTGTGTGTTACATTACATTCACTAGTAGGAGTGAGAAAAACATCACGGGGTGGTGCGCATTGTATGGGTGTGTGTTACATTACATTCACTAGTAGGAGTGAGAAAAACATCACGGGGTGGTGCGAATTGTATGGGTGTGTGTTACATTAGATTCACTAGTAGGAGTGAGAAAAACATCACGGGGTGGTGCGCATTGTATGTGTGTGTGTTACATTAGATTCACTAGTAGGAGTGAGAAAAACATCACGGGGTGGTGCGCATTGTATGGGTGTGTGTTACATTAGATTCACTAGTAGGATTGAGAAAATTATCACGGGGTGGTGCGCATTGTATGGGTGTGTGTTACATTAGATTCACTAGTAGGAGTGAGAAAAACATCACGGGTTGGTGCGCATTGTATGGGTGTGTGTTACATTAGATTCACTAGTAGGATTGAGAAAAACATCACGGTGTGGTGCGCATTGTATGGGTGTGTGTTACATTACATTCACTAGTAGCAGTGAGAAAAACATCACGGTGTGGTGCGCATTGTATGGGTGTGTGTTACATTAGATTCACTAGCAGGAGTGAGAAAAACATCACGGGGTGGTGCGCATTGTATGGGTGTGTGTTACATTAGATTCACTAGTAGGAGTGAGAAAAATATCACGGGGTGGTGCGCATTGTATGGGTGTGTGTTACATTACATTCACTAGTAGCAGTGAGAAAATCATCACGGGGTGGTGCGCATTGTATGGGTGTGTGTTACATTACATTCACTAGTAGGAGAGAGAAAAACATCACGGGGTGGTGCGCATTGTATGGGTGTGTGTTTCATTACATTCACTAGTAGGAGTGAGAAAAACATCATGGGGTGGTGCGCATTGTATGGGTGTGTGTTCCATTACATTCACTACAAGGAGTGAGAAAAACATCACGGGGTGGTGCGCATTGTATGGGTGTGTGTTACATTACACTCACTAGTAGGAGTGAGAAAAACATCACGGGGTGGTGCGCATTGTATGGGTGTGTGTTACATTACATTCACTAGTAGGAGTGAGAAAAACATCATGGGGTGGTGCGCATTGTATGGGTGTGTGTTCCATTACATTCACTACAAGGAGTGAGAAAAACATCACGGGGTGGTGCGCATTGTATGGGTGTGTGTTACATTACACTCACTAGTAAGAGTGAGAAAAACATCACGGGGTGGTGCGCATTGTATGGGTGTGTGTTACATTACATTCACTAGTAGGAGTGAGAAAAACATCACGGGGTGGTGCGAATTGTATGGGTGTGTGTTACATTAGATTCACTAGTAGGAGTGAGAAAAACATCACGGGGTGGTGCGCATTGTATGGGTGTGTGTTACATTAGATTCACTAGTAGGAGTGAGAAAAACATCACGGGGTGGTGCGCATTGTATGGGTGTGTGTTACATTACATTTACTAGTAGGAGTGAGAAAAACATCACGGGGTGGTGCGCATTGTATGGGTGTGTGTTACATTACATTCACTAGTAGGAGTGAGAAAAACATCACGGGGTGGTGCGCATTGTATGGGTGTGTGTTATATTACATTCACTAGTAGGAGTGAGAAAAACATCACGGGGTGGTGCGCATTGTATGGGTGTGTGTTACATTACATTCACTAGTAGGAGTGAGAAAAACATCACGGGGTGGTGCGCATTGTATCGGTGTGTGTTACATTAGATTCACTAGTAGGAGTGAGAAAAACATCACGGGGTGGTGCGCATTGTATGTTTGTGTGTTACATTAGATTCACTAGTAGGAGTGAGAAAAACATCACGGGGTGGTGCGCATTGTATGGGTGTGTGTTACATTAGATTCACTAGTAGGAGTGAGAAAAACATCACGGGGTGGTGCGCATTGTATGGGTGTGTGTTACATTAGATTCACTAGTAGGAGTGAGAAAAACATCACGGGGTGGTGCGCATTGTATGGGTGTGTGTTACATTACATTGACTAGTAGGAGTGAGAAAAACATCACGGGGTGGTGCGCATTGTATGGGTGTGTGTTACATTAGATTCACTAGTAGGAGTGAGAAAAACATCACGGGGTGGTGCGCATTGTATGGGTGTGTGTTAAATTAGATTCACTAGCAGGAGTGAGAAAAACATCACGGGGTGGTGCGCATTGTATGGGTGTGTGTTACATTAGATACACTAGCAGGAGTGAGAAAAACATCACGGGGTGGTGCGCATTGTATGGGTGTGTGTTACATTAGATTCACTAGCAGGAGTGAGAAAAATATCACGTGGTGGTGCGCATTGTATGGGTGTGTGTTACATTACATTCTCTAGTAGAAGTGAGAAAAACATCACGGGGTGGTGCGCATTGTATGGGTGTGTGTTACATTACATTCACTAGTAGGAGTGAGAAAAACATCACGGGGTGGTGCGCATTGTATGGGTGTGTGTTACATTACATTCACTAGTAGGAGTGAGAAAAACATCACGGGGTGGTGCGCATTGTATGGGTGTGTGTTACATTACATTCACTACAAGGAGTGAGAAAAACATCACGGGGTGGTGCGCATTGTATGGGTGTGTGTTACATTACACTCACTAGTAAGAGTGAGAAAAACATCACGGGGTGGTGCGCATTGTATGGGTGTGTGTTACATTACATTCACTAGTAGGAGTGAGAAAATCATCTCGGGGTGGTGCGCATTGTATGGGTGTGTGTTACATTAGATTCACTAGTAGGAGTGAGAAAAACATCACGGGGTGGTGCGCATTCTATGGGTGTGTGTTACATTACATTCACTAGTAGCAGTGAGAAAAACATCACGGGGTGGTGCGCATTGTATGGGTGTGTGTTACATTAGATTCACTAGTAGCAGTGAGAAAAACATCACGGGGTGGTGCGCATTTTATGGGTGTGTGTTACATTAGATTCACTAGTAGGAGTGAGAAAAACATCACGGGGTGGTGCGCATTGTATGGGTGTGTGTTACATTAGATTCACTAGTAGGAGTGAGAAAAACATCACGGGGTGGTGCGCATTGTATGGGTGTGTGTTACATTAGATTCACTAGTAGGAGTGAGAAAAACATAACGGGCTGGTGCGCATTGTATGGGTGTGTGTTACATTACATTCACTAGTAGGAGTGAGAAAATCATCACGGGGTGGTGCGCATTGTATGGGTGTGTGTTACATTAGATTCACTAGTAGGAGTGAGAAAAACATCACGGGGTGGTGCGCATTGTATGGGTGTGTGTTACATTAGATTCAATAGTAGGAGTGAGAAAAACATCACGGGGTGGTGCGCATTGTATGGGTGTGTGTTACATTAGATTCAATAGTAGGAGTGAGAAAAACATCACGGGGTGGTGCGCATTGTACGGGTGTGTGTTACATTACTTTCACTAGTAGGAGTGAGAAAAACATCACGGGGTGGTGCGCATTGTACGGGTGTGTGTTACATTACATTCACTAGTAGGAGTGAGAAAAACATCACGGGGTGGTGCGCATTGTACGGGTGTGCGTTACAATACATTCACTAGTAGGAGTGAGAAAAACATCACGGGGTGGTGCGCATTGTATGGGTGTGCGTTACATTACATTCCCTAGTAGGAGTGAGAAAAACATCACGGGGTGGTGCGCATTGTATGGGTGTGTGTTACATTACATTCACTAGTAGGAGTGAGAAAAACATCACGGGGTGGTGCGCATTGTATGGGTGTGTGATACATTAGATTCACTAGTAGGAGTGAGAAAAACATTACGGGGTGGTGCGCATTGTATGTTTGTGTGTTACATTAGATTCACTAGTAGGAGTGAGAAAAACATCACGGGGTGGTGCGCATTGTATGGGTGTGTGTTACATTAGATTCACTAGTAGGAGTGAGAAAAACATCACGGGGTGGTGCGCATTGTATGGGTGTGTGTTACATTAGATTCACTAGTAGGAGTGAGAAAAACATCACGGGGTGGTGCGCATTGTATGGGTGTGTGTTACATTACATTCACTAGTAGGAGTGAGAAAAACATCACGGGGTGGTGCGCATTGTATGGGTGTGTGTTACATTACATTCACTAGTAGGAGTGAGAAAAACATCACGGGGTGGTGCGCATTGTATGGGTGTGTGTTACATTACATTCACTAGTAGGAGTGAGAAAAACATCACGGGGTGGTGCGCATTGTATGGGTGTGTGTTACATTACATTCACTAGTAGGAGTGAGAAAAACATCACGGGGTGGTGCGCATTGTATGGGTGTGTGTTACATTACATTCACTAGTAGGAGTGAGAAAAACATCACGGGGTGGTGCGAATTGTATTGGTGTGTGTTACATTAGATTCACTAGTAGGAGTGAGAAAAACATCACGGGGTGGTGCGCATTGTATGGGTGTGTGTTACATTAGATTCACTAGAAGGAGTGAGAAAAACATCACGTGGTGGTTCGCATTGTATGGGTGTGTGTTACATTAGATTCACTAGTAGGAGTGAGAAAAACATCACGGGGTGGTGTGCATTGTATGGGTGTGTGTTACATTAGTTTCACTAGTAGGAGTGAGAAAAACATCTCGGGGTGGTGCGCATTGTATGGGTGTGTGTTACATTACATTCACTAGTAGGAGTGAGAAAAACATCACGGGGTGGTTCGCATTATATGGGTGTGTGTTACGTGACATTCTCTAGTAGGAGTGAGAAAAACATCACGGGGTGGTGCGCATTGTATGGGTGTGTGTTACATTAGATTCACTAGTAGGAGTGAGAAAAACATCACGGGGTGGTGCGCATTGTATGGGTGTGTGTTACATTATATTCACTACTAGGAGTGAGAAAAACATCACGGGGTGGTGTGAATCGGAGGGTCTGAATTAGGATAGGCAGTGAGTGGCAATGTAGGATGGAGAAAAGCACCGCGGGGTGGTCAGCATGGTGAGGTCAGGAAACATGCAGTGAAAATTTAGGATAGGTTTCTGAAAAACATCACGGGGTGGTGCGCATTGTATGGGTGTGTGTTACATTAGATTCCCTAGTAGGAGTGAGAAAAACATCACGGGGTGGTGCGCATTGTATGGGTGTGTGTTACATTAGATTCACTAGTAGGAGTGAGAAAAACATCACGGGGTGGTGCGCATTGTATGGGTGTGTGTTACATTAGATTCACTAGTAGGAGTGAGAAAAACATCACGGGGTGGTGCGCATTGTATGGGTGTGTGTTACATTAGATTCACTAGTAGGAGTGAGAAAAACATCACGGGGTGGTGCGCATTGTATGGGTGTGTGTTACTTTAGATTCACTAGTAGGAGTGAGAAAAACATCACGGTGTGGTGCGCATTGTATGGGTGTGTGTTACATTACATTCACTAGTAGGAGTGAGAAAAACATCACGGGGTGGTGCGCATTGTATGGGTGTGTGTTACATTACATTCACTAGTAGGAGTGAGAAAAACATCACGGGGTGGTGCGCATTGTATGGGTGTGTGTTACATTACATTCACTAGTAGGAGTGAGAAAAACATCACGGGGTGGTGCGAATTGTATGGGTGTGTGTTACATTAGATTCACTAGTAGGAGTGAGAAAAACATCGCGGGGTGGTGCGCATTGTATGTGTGTGTGTTACATTAGATTCACTAGTAGGAGTGAGAAAAACATCACGGGGTGGTGCGCATTGTATGGGTGTGTGTTACATTAGATTCACTAGTAGGAGTGAGAAAATTATCACGGGGTGGTGCGCATTGTATGGGTGTGTGTTACATTAGATTCACTAGTAGGAGTGAGAAAAACATCACGGGTTGGTGCGCATTGTATGGGTGTGTGTTACATTAGATTCACTAGTAGGATTGAGAAAAACATCACGGTGTGGTGCGCATTGTATGGGTGTGTGTTACATTACATTCACTAGTAGCAGTGAGAAAAACATCACGGGGTGGTGCGCATTGTATGGGTGTGTGTTACATTAGATTCACTAGCAGGAGTGAGAAAAACATCACGGGGTGGTGCGCATTGTATGGGTGTGTGTTACATTAGATTCACTAGCAGGAGTGAGAAAAATATCACGGGGTGGTGCGCATTGTATGGGTGTGTGTTACATTACATTCATTAGTAGCAGTGAGAAAATCATCACGGTGTGGTGCGCATTGTATGGGTGTGTGTTACATTACATTCACTAGTAGGAGAGAGAAAAACATCACGGGGTGGTGCGCATTGTATGGGTGTGTGTTTCATTACATTCACTAGTAGGAGTGAGAAAAACATCATGGGGTGGTGCGCATTGTATGGGTGTGTGTTCCATTACATTCACTACAAGGAGTGAGAAAAACATCACGGGGTGGTGCGCATTGTATGGGTGTGTGTTACATTACACTCACTAGTAGGAGTGAGAAAAACATCACGGGGTGGTGCGCATTGTATGGGTGTGTGTTACATTACACTCACTAGTAGGAGTGAGAAAAACATCACGGGGTGGTGCGCATTGTATGGGTGTGTGTTACATTACATTCACTAGTAGGAGTGAGAAAAACATCACGGGGTGGTGCGCATTGTATGGGTGTGTGTTACATTAGATTCACTAGTAGGAGTGAGAAAAACATCACGGGGTGGTGCGCATTGTATGGGTGTGTGTTACATTACATTTACTAGTAGGAGTGAGAAAAACATTACGGGGTGGTGCGCATTGTATGGGTGTGTGTTACATTACATTCACTAGTAGGAGTGAGAAAAACATCACGGGGTGGTGCGCATTGTATGGGTGTGTGTTACATTACATTCACTAGTAGGAGTGAGAAAAACATCACGGGGTGGTGCGCATTGTATGGGTGTGTGTTACATTACATTCACTAGTAGGAGTGAGAAAAACATCACGGGGTGGTGCGCATTGTATGGGTGTGTGTTACATTACATTCACTAGTAGGAGTGAGAAAAACATCACGGGGTGGTGCGCATTGTATGGGTGTGTGTTACATTACATTCACTAGCAGGAGTGAGAAAAACATCACGGGGTGGTGCGCATTGTATGGGTGTGTGTTACATTACATTCACTAGTAGGAGTGAGAAAAACGTCACGGGGTGGTGTGAATCGGGGGGTCTGAATTAGGATATGCAGTGAGCGGCAATGTAGGATGGAGAAAAGCACCTCGTGGTGGTCAGCATGGTGAGGTCAGGGAACATGCAGTGGCAATGTAGGATAGGTTTCTGAAAAACATCACGGAGTGGTGCGCATTGTATGGGTGTGTGTTACATTACATTCACTAGTAGGAGTGAGAAAAACATCACGGGGTTGTGCGCATTGTATGGGTGTGTGTTACATTATATTCACTAGTAGGAGTGAGAAAAACATCACGGGGTGGTGCACATTGTATGGGTGTGTGTTACATTACATTCACTAGTAGGAGTGAGAAAAACATCACGGGGTGGTGCGCATTGTATGGGTGTGTGTTACATTACATTCACTATTAGGAGTGAGAAAAACATCACGGGGTGGTGCGCATTGTATGGGTGTGTGTTACATTACATTCACTAGTAGGAGTGAGAAAAACATCACGGGGTGGGCGCATTGTATGGGTGTGTGTTACATTAGAATCACTAGTAGGAGTGAGAAAAACATCACGGGGTGGTGCGCATTGTATAGGTGTGTGTTACATTAGATTCACTAGTAGGAGTGAGAAAAACATCACGGGGTGGTGCGCATTGTATGGGTGTCTGATACATTAGATTCACTAGTAGGAGTGAGAAAAACATCACGGGGTGGTGCACATTGTATGGGTGTGTGTTACATTACATTCACTAGTAGGAGTGAGAAAAACATCACCGGGTGGTGCGCATTGTATGGGTGTGTGTTACATTACATTCACAAGTACCAGTGAGAAAAACATCACGGGGTGGTGTGCATTGTATGGGTGTGTTTTACATTACATTCACTAGTAGCAGTGAGAAAAACATCACGGCGTGGTGCGCATTCTATGGGTGTGTGTTACATTACATTCACTAGTAGCAGTGAGAAAAACATCACGGGGTGGTGCGCATTGTATGGGTGTTTGTTACATTAGATTCACTAGTAGCAGTGAGAAAAACATCACGGGGTGGTGCGCATTGTATGGGTGTGTGTTACATTAGATTCACTAGTAGCAGTGAGAAAAACATCACAGGGTGGTCGTCATTGTATGGGTGTGTGTTACATTAGATTCACTAGTAGGAGTGAGAAAAACATCACGGGGTGGTGCGCAATGTATGGGTGTGTGTTACATTACATTCACTAGTAGGAGAGAGAAAAACATCACGAGGTGGTGCGCATTGTATGGGTGTGTGTTACATTACTTTCACTAGTAGGAGTGAGAAAAACATCACGGGGTGGTGCGCATTGTATGGGTGTGTGTTACATTACATTCACTAGTAGGAGTGAGAAAAACATCACGGGGTGGTGCGCATTGTATGGGTGTGTGTTACATTACATTCACTAGTAGGAGTGAGAAAAACATCACGGGGTGGTGCGCATTGTACGGGTGTGTGTTACATTAAATTCACTAGTAGGAGTGAGAAAATCATCACGGGGTGGTGCGCATTGTACGGGTGTGTGTTACATTAGATTCACTAGTAGGAGTGAGAAAAACATCACGGGGTGGTGCGCATTGTATGGGTGTGTGTTACATTACATTCACTAGCAGGAGTGAGAAAAACATCACGGGGTGGTGCGCATTGTATGGGTGTGTGTTACATTACATTCACTAGTAGGAGTGAGAAAAACATCACGGGGTGGTGTGAATCGGGTGGTCTGAATTAGGATATGCAGTGAGTGGCAATGTAGGATGGAGAAAAGCACCTCGTGGTGGTCAGCATGGTGAGGTCAGGGAACATGCAGTGGCAATGTAGGATAGGTTTCTGAAAAACATCACGGAGTGGTGCGCATTGTATGGGTGTGTGTTACATTACATTCACTAGTAGGAGTGAGAAAAACATCACGGGGTTGTGCGCATTGTATGGGTGTGTGTTACATTATATTCACTAGTAGGAGTGAGAAAAACATCACGGGGTGGTGCACATTGTATGGGTGTGTGTTACATTACATTCACTAGTAGGAGTGAGAAAAACATCACGGGGTGGTGCGCATTGTATGGGTGTGTGTTACATTACATTCACTATTAGGAGTGAGAAAAACATCACGGGGTGGTGCGCATTGTATGGGTGTGTGTTACATTACATTCACTAGTAGGAGTGAGAAAAACATCACGGGGTGGGCGCATTGTATGGGTGTGTGTTACATTAGATTCACTAGTAGGAGTGAGAAAAACATCACGGGGTGGTGCGCATTGTATAGGTGTGTGTTACATTAGATTCACTAGTAGGAGTGAGAAAAACATCACGGGGTGGTGCGCATTGTATGGGTGTCTGTTACATTAGATTCACTAGTAGGAGTGAGAAAAACATCACGGGGTGGTGCACATTGTATGGGTGTGTGTTACATTACATTCACTAGTAGGAGTGAGAAAAACATCACCGGGTGGTGCGCATTGTATGGGTGTGTGTTACATTACATTCACTAGTACCAGTGAGAAAAACATCACGGGGTGGTGTGCATTGTATGGGTGTGTTTTACATTACATTCACTAGTAGCAGTGAGAAAAACATCACGGCGTGGTGCGCATTCTATGGGTGTGTGTTACATTACATTCACTAGTAGCAGTGAGAAAAACATCACGGGGTGGTGCGCATTGTATGGGTGTGTGTTACATTAGATTCACTAGTAGCAGTGAGAAAAACATCACGGGGTGGTGCGCATTGTATGGGTGTGTGTTACATTAGATTCACTAGTAGCAGTGAGAAAAACATCACAGGGTGGTCGTCATTGTATGGGTGTGTGTTACATTAGATTCACTAGTAGGAGTGAGAAAAACATCACGGGGTGGTGCGCATTGTATGGGTGTGTGTTACATTACATTCACTAGTAGGAGAGAGAAAAACATCACGAGGTGGTGCGCATTGTATGGGTGTGTGTTACATTACTTTCACTAGTAGGAGTGAGAAAAACATCACGGGGTGGTGCGCATTGTATGGGTGTGTGTTACATTACATTCACTAGTAGGAGTGAGAAAAACATCACGGGGTGGTGCGCATTGTATGGGTGTGTGTTACATTACATTCACTAGTAGGAGTGAGAAAAACATCACGGGGTGGTGCGCATTGTACGCGTGTGTGTTACATTACATTCACTAGTAGGAGTGAGAAAATCATCACGGGGTGGTGCGCATTGTACGGGTGTGTGTTACATTAGATTCACTAGTAGGAGTGAGAAAAACATCACGGGGTGGTCCGCATTGTATGGGTGTGTGTTACATTAGATTCACTACTAGGAGTGAGAAAAACATCACGGGGTGGTGCGCATTGTATGGGTGTGTGTTACATTAGATTCACTAGTAGGAGTGAGAAAAACATCACGGGGTGGTGCGCATTGTATGGGTGTGTGTTACATTAGATTCACTAGTAGGAGTGAGAAAAACATCACGGGGTGGTGCGCATTGTATGGGTGTGTGTTACATTAGATTCACTAGTAGGAGTGAGAAAAACATCACGGGGTGGTGCGCATTGTATGGGTGTGTGTTACATTAGATTCACTAGTAGGAGTGAGAAAAACATCACGGGGTGGTGCGCATTGTATGGGTGTGTGTTACATTAGATTCACTAGTAGGAGTGAGAAAAACATCACGGGGTGGTGCGCATTGTATGGGTGTGTGTTACATTAGATTCACTAGTAGGAGTGAGAAAAACATCACGGGGTGGTGCGCATTGTATGGGTGTGTGTTACATTAGATTCAGTAGTAGGAGTGAGAAAAACATCACGGGGTGGTGTGCATTGTATGGGTGTGTGTTACATTACATTCACTAGGAGGAGTGAGAAAAACATCACGGGGTGGTGCGCATTGTATGGGTGTGTGTTACATTACATTCACTAGTAGGAGTGAGAAAAACATCACGGGGTGGTGCGAATTGTATGGGTGTGTGTTACATTAGATTCACTAGTAGGAGTGAGAAAAACATCACGGGGTGTTGCGCATTGTATGGGTGTGTGTTACATTAGATTCACTAGTAGGAGTGAGAAAAACATCACGGGGTGGTGCGCATTGTATGGGTGTGTGTTACATTAGATTCACTAGTAGGAGTGAGAAAAACATCACGGGGTGGTGCGCATTGCATGGGTGTGTGTTACATTAGATTCACTAGTAGGAGTGAGAAAAACATCACGGGGTGGTGCGCATTGTATGGGTGTGTGTTACATTACATTCACTAGTAGGAGTGAGAGAAACATCACGGGGTGGTGCGCATTATATGGGTGTGTGTTACGTGACATTCTCTAGTAGGAGTGAGAAAAACATCACGGGGTGGTGCGCATTGTATGGGTGTGTGTTACATTAGATTCACTAGTAGGAGTGAGAAAAACATCACGGGGTGGTGCGCATTGTATGGGTGTGTGTTACATTACATTCACTACTAGGAGTGAGAAAAACATCACGGGGTGGTGTGAATCGGAGGGTCTGAATTAGGATAGGCAGTGAGTGGCAATGTAGGATGGAGAAAAGCACCGCAGGGTGGTCAGCATGGTGAGGTCAGGGAACATGCAGTGGCAATGTAGGATAGGTTTCTGAAAAACATCACAGGGTGGTGCGCATTGTATGGGTGTGTGTTACATTACATTCACTAGTAGGAGTGTGAAAAACATCACGCGGTGGTGCGCATTGTATGGGTGTGTGTTACATTACATTCACTAGTAGGAGTGAGAAAAACATCACGGGGTGGTGCGCATTGTATGGGTGTGTGTTACATTATATTCACTAGTAGGAGTGAGAAAAACATCACGGGGTGGTGCGCATTGTATGGGTGTGTGTTACATTACATTCACTAGTAGGAGTGAGAAAAACATCAAGGGGTGGTGCGCATTGTATGGGTGTGTGTTACATTACATTCACTAGTAGGAGTGAGAAAAACATCACGGGGTGGTGCGCACTCTATGGGTGTGTGTTACATTACATTTACTAGTAGGAGTGAGAAAAACATCATGGGGTGGTGCGCATTGTATGGGTGTGTGTTACATTAGATTCACTAGTAGGAGTGAGAAAAACATCACGGGGTGGTGCGCATTGTATGGGTGTGTGTTACATAAGATTCACTAGTAGGAGTGAGAAAAACATCACGAAGTGGTGCGCATTGTATGGGTGTGTGTTACATTACATTCACTAGTAGGAGTGAGAAAAACATCACGGGGTCGTGCGCATTGTATGGGTGTTTTTTACATTACATTCACTAGTAGCAGTGAGAAAATCATCACGGGGTGATGCGCATTGTATGGGTGTGTGTTACATTACATTCACTAGTAGGAGTGAGAAAAACATCACGGGGTGGTGCACATTCTATGGGTGTGTGTTACATTACATTCACTAGTAGCAGTGAAAAAAACATCACGGGGTGGTGCGCATTGTATGGGTGTGTGTTACATTAGATTCACTAGTAGCAGTGAGAAAAACATCACGGGGTGGTGCGCATTGTATGGGTGTGTGTTACATTAGATTCACTAGTAGGAGTGAGAAAAACATCACGGGGTGGTGCGCATTGTATGGGTGTGTGTTACATTAGATTCACTAGTAGGAGTGAGAAAAACATCACGGGGTGGTGCGCATTGTATGGGTGTGTGTTACATTAGATTCACTAGTAGGAGTGAGAAAAACATCACGGGGTGGTGCGCATTGTATGGGTGTGTGTTACATTACATTCACTAGTAGGAGTGAGAAAAACATCACAGGGTGGTGCGCATTTTATGGGTGTGTGTTACATTACATTCACTAGTAGGAGTGAGAAAAACATCACGGGGTGGTGCGAATTGTATGGGTGTGTGTTACATTAGATTCACTAGTAGGAGTGAGAAAAACATCACGGGGTGGTGCGCATTGTATGGGTGTGTGTTACATTAGATTCACTAGTAGGAGTGAGAAAAACATCACGGGGTGGTGCGCATTGTATGGGTGTGTGTTACATTAGATTCACTAGTAGGAGTGAGAAAAACATCACGGGGTGGTGCGCATTGTATCGGTGTGTGTTACATTAGATTCACTAGTAGGAGTGAGAAAAACATCACGGGGTGGTGCGCATTGTATGGGTGTGTGTTACATTAGATTCACTAGTAGGAGTGAGAAAAACATCACGGGGTGGTGCGCATTGTATGGGTGTGTGTTACATTAGATTCACTAGTAGGAGTGAGAAAAACATCACGGGGTTTTGCGCATTGTATGGTGTGTGTTACATTACACTCACTAGTAGGAGTGAGAAAAACATCACGGGGTTGTGCGCATTGTATGGGTGTGTGTTACATTAGATTCACTAGTAGGAGTGAGAAAAACATCACGGGGTGCTGCGCATTGTATGGGTGTGTGTTACATTACATTTACTAGTAGGAGTGAGAAAAACATCACGGGGTGGTGCGCATTGTATGGGTGTGTGTTACATTACATTCACTAGTAGGAGTGAGAAAAACATCACGGGGTGGTGCGCATTGTATGGGTGTGTGTTACATTACATTCACTAGTAGGAGTGAGAAAAACATCACGGGGTGGTGCGCATTGTATGGGTGTGGTTACATTAGATTCACTAGTAGGAGTGAGAAAAACATCACGGGGTGGTGCGCATTGTATGGGTGTGTGTTACATTACATTCACTAGTAGGAGTGAGAAAAACATCACGGGGTGGTGCACATTCTATGGGTGTGTGTTACATTACATTCACTAGTAGCAGTGAAAAAAACATCACGGGGTGGTGCGCATTGTATGGGTGTGTGTTACATTAGATTCACTAGTAGCAGTGAGAAAAACATCACGGGGTGGTGCGCATTGTATGGGTGTGTGTTACATTAGATTCACTAGTAGGAGTGAGAAAAACATCACGGGGTGGTGCGAATTGTATGGGTGTGTGTTACATTAGATTCACTAGTAGGAGTGAGAAAAACATCACGGGGTGGTGCGCATTGTATGGGTGTGTGTTACATTAGATTCACTAGTAGGAGTGAGAAAAACATCACGGGGTGGTGCGCATTGTATGGGTGTGTGTTACATTACATTCACTAGTAGGAGTGAGAAAAACATCACAGGGTGGTGCGCATTTTATGGGTGTGTGTTACATTACATTCACTAGTAGGAGTGAGAAAAACATCACGGGGTGGTGCGAATTGTATGGGTGTGTGTTACATTAGATTCACTAGTAGGAGTGAGAAAAACATCACGGGGTGGTGCGCATTGTATGGGTGTGTGTTACATTAGATTCACTAGTAGGAGTGAGAAAAACATCACGGGGTGGTGCGCATTGTATGGGTGTGTGTTACATTAGATTCACTAGTAGGAGTGAGAAAAACATCACGGGGTGGTGCGCATTGTATCGGTGTGTGTTACATTAGATTCACTAGTAGGAGTGAGAAAAACATCACGGGGTGGTGCGCATTGTATGGGTGTGTGTTACATTAGATTCACTAGTAGGAGTGAGAAAAACATCACGGGGTGGTGCGCATTGTATGGGTGTGTGTTACATTAGATTCACTAGTAGGAGTGAGAAAAACATCACGGGGTTTTGCGCATTGTATGGTGTGTGTTACATTACACTCACTAGTAGGAGTGAGAAAAACATCACGGGGTTGTGCGCATTGTATGGGTGTGTGTTACATTAGATTCACTAGTAGGAGTGAGAAAAACATCACGGGGTGCTGCGCATTGTATGGGTGTGTGTTACATTACATTTACTAGTAGGAGTGAGAAAAACATCACGGGGTGGTGCGCATTGTATGGGTGTGTGTTACATTACATTCACTAGTAGGAGTGAGAAAAACATCACGGGGTGGTGCGCATTGTATGGGTGTGTGTTACATTACATTCACTAGTAGGAGTGAGAAAAACATCACGGGGTGGTGCGCATTGTATGGGTGTGTGTTACATTACATTCACTAGTAGGAGTGAGAAAAACATCACGGGGTGGTGCGCATTGTATGGGTGTGTGTTACATTACATTCACTAGTAGGAGTGAGAAAAACATCACGGGGTGGTGCGCATTGTATGGGTGTGTGTTACATTACACTCACTAGTAGGAGTGAGAAAAACATCACGGGGTGGTGCGCACTGTATGGGTGTGTGTTACATTACATTCACTAGTAGGAGTGAGAAAAACATCACGGGGTGGTGCGAATTGTATGGGTGTGTGTTACATTAGATTCACTAGTAGGAGTGAGAAAAACATCACGGGGTGGTGCGCATTGTATGGGTGTGTGTTACATTAGATTCACTACTAGGAGTGAGAAAAACATCACGGGGTGGTGCGCATTGTATGGGTGTGTGTTACATTACATTTACTAGTAGGAGTGAGAAAAACATCACGGGGTGGTGCGCATTGTATGGGTGTGTGTTACATTAGATTCACTAGTAGGAGTGAGAAAAACATCACGGGGTGGTGCGCATTGTATGGGTGTGTGTTACATTACATTCACTAGTAGGAGTGAGAAAAACATCACGGGGTGGTGCGCATTGTATGGGTGTGTGTTACATTACATTCACTAGTAGGAGTGAGAAAAACATCACGGGGTGGTGCGCATTGTATGGGTGTGTGTTACATTACATTCACTATTAGGAGTGATAAAAACATCACGGGGTGGTGCGCATTGTATGGGTGTGTGTTACATTACATTCACTACTAGGAGTGAGAAAAACATCACGGGGTGGTGCGCATTGTATGGGTGTGTGTTACATTACATTCACTAGTAGGAGTGAGAAAAACATCACGGGGTGGTGCGCATTGTATGCGTGTGTGTTACGTTACATTCACTAGTAGGAGTGAGAAAAACATCACCGGGTGGTGCGCATTGAATGGGTGTGTGTTACATTACATTCACTAGTAGGAGTGAGAAAAATATCACGCGGTGGTGCGCATTGTATGGGTGTGTGTTACATTACATTCACTAGTAGGAGTGAGAAAAACGTCACGGGGTGGTGTGAATCGGGGGGTCTGAATTAGGATATGCAGTGAGTGGCAATGTAGGATGGAGAAAAGCACCGCGTGGTGGTCAGCATGGTGAGGTCAGGGAACATGCAGTGGCAATGTAGGATAGGTTTCTGAAAAACATCACGGAGTGGTGCGCATTGTATGGGTGTGTGTTACATTACATTCACTAGTAGGAGTGAGAAAAACATCACGGGGTTGTGCGCATTGTATGGGTGTGTGTTACATTATATTCACTAGTAGGAGTGAGAAAAACATCACGGGGTGGTGCACATTGTATGGGTGTGTGTTACATTACATTCACTAGTAGGAGTGAGAAAAACATCACGGGGTGGTGCGCATTGTATGGGTGTGTGTTACATTACATTCACTAGTAGGAGTGAGAAAAACATCACGGGGTGGGCGCATTGTATGGGTGTGTGTTACATTAGATTCACTAGTAGGAGTGAGAAAAACATCACGGGGTGGTGCGCATTGTATGGGTGTGTGTTACATTACATTCACTAGTAGGAGTGAGAAAAACATCACGGGGTGGTGCGCATTGTATGGGTGTCTGTTACATTAGATTCACTAGTAGGAGTGAGAAAAACATCACGGGGTGGTGCACATTGTATGGGTGTGTGTTACATTACATTCACTAGTAGTAGTGAGAAAAACATCACCGGGTGGTGCGCATTGTATGGGTGTGTGTTACATTACATTCACTAGTACCAGTGAGAAAAACATCACGGGGTGGTGTGCATTGTATGGGTGTGTTTTACATTACATTCACTAGTAGCAGTGAGAAAAACATCACGGCGTGGTGCGCATTCTATGGGTGTGTGTTACATTACATTCACTAGTAGCAGTGAGAAAAATATCACGGGGTGGTGCGCATTGTATGGGTGTGTGTTACATTAGATTCACTAGTAGCAGTGAGAAAAACATCACGGGGTGGTGCGCATTGTATGGGTGTGTGTTACATTAGATTCACTAGTAGCAGTGAGAAAAACATCACAGGGTGGTCGTCATTGTATGGGTGTGTGTTACATTAGATTCACTAGTAGGAGTGAGAAAAACATCACGGGGTGGTGCGCATTGTATGGGTGTGTGTTACATTACATTCACTAGTAGGAGAGAGAAAAACATCACGAGGTGGTGCGCATTGTATGGGTGTGTGTTACATTACTTTCACTAGTAGGAGTGAGAAAAACATCACGGGGTGGTGCGCATTGTATGGGTGTGTGTTACATTACATTCACTATTAGGAGTGAGAAAAAAATCACGGGGTGGTGCGCATTGTATGGGTGTGTGTTACATTACATTCACTAGTAGGAGTGAGAAAAACATCACGGGGTGGTGCGCATTGTACGGGTGTGTGTTACATTACATTCACTAGTAGGAGTGAGAAAATCATCACGGGGTGGTGCGCATTGTACGGGTGTGTGTTACATTAGATTCACTAGTAGGAGTGAGAAAATCATCACGGGGTGGTGCGCATTGTATGGGTGTGTGTTACATTACATTCACTATTAGGAGTGAGAAAAACATCACGGGGTGGTGCGCATTGTATGGGTGTGTGTTACATTACATTCACTAGTAGGAGTGAGAAAAACATCACGGGGTGGTGCGCATTGTATGGGTGTGTGTTACATTACATTCACTAGTAGGAGTGAGAAAAACATCACGGGGTGGTGCGCATTGTACGGGTGTGTGTTACATTACATTCACTAGTAGGAGTGAGAAAATCATCACGGGGTGGTGCGCATTGTACGGGTGTGTGTTACATTAGATTCACTAGTAGGAGTGAGAAAAACATCACGGGGTGGTGCGCATTGTATGGGTGTGTGTTACATTAGATTCACTAGTAGGAGTGAGAAAAACATCACGGGGTGGTGCGCATTGTATGGGTGTGTGTTACATTAGATTCACTAGTAGGAGTGAGAAAAACATCACGGGGTGGTGCGCATTGTATGGGTGTGTGTTACATTAGATTCACTAGTAGGAGTGAGAAAAACATCACGGGGTGGTGCGCATTGTATGGGTGTGTGTTACATTAGATTCACTAGTAGGAGTGAGAAAAACATCACGGGGTGGTGCGCATTGTATGGGTGTGTGTTACATTAGATTCACTAGTAGGAGTGAGAAAAACATCACGGGGTGGTGCGCATTGTATGGGAGTGTGTTACATTACATTCACTAGTAGGAGTGAGAAAAACATCACGGGGTGGTGCGCATTGTATGGGTGTGTGTTACATTACATTCACTAGTAGGAGTGAGAAAAACATCACGGGGTGGTGCGAATTGTATGGGAGTGTGTTACATTAGATTCACTAGTAGGAGTGAGAAAAACATCACGGGGTGGTGCGCATTGTATGGGTGTGTGTTACATTAGATTCACTAGTAGGAGTGAGAAAAACATCACGGGGTGGTGCGCATTGTATGGGTGTGTGTTACATTAGATTCACTAGTAGGAGTGAGAAAAACATCACGGGGTGGTGCGCATTGCATGGGTGTGTGTTACATTAGATTCACTAGTAGGAGTGAGAAAAACATCTCGGGGTGGTGCGCATTGTATGGGTGTGTGTTACATTACATTCACTAGTAGGAGTGAGAAAAACATCACGGGGTGGTGCGCATTATATGGGTGTGTGTTACGTGACATTCTCTAGTAGGAGTGAGAAAAACATCACGGTGTGGTGCGCATTGTATGGGTGTGTGTTACATTAGATTCACTAGTAGGAGTGAGAAAAACATCACGGGGTGGTGCGCATTGTATGGGTGTGTGTTACATTACATTCACTACTAGGAGTGAGAAAAACATCACGGGGTGGTGTGAATCGGAGGGTCTGAATTAGGATAGGCAGTGAGTGGCAATGTAGGATGGAGAAAAGCACCGCGGGGTGGTCAGCATGGTGAGGTCAGGGAACATGCAGTGGCAATGTAGGATAGGTTTCTGAAAAACATCACAGGGTGGTGCGCATTGTATGGGTGTGTGTTACATTACATTCACTAGTAGGAGTGTGAAAAACATCACGCGGTGGTGCGCATTGTATGGGTGTGTGTTACATTACATTCACTAGTAGGAGTGAGAAAAACATCACGGGGTGGTGCGCATTGTATGGGTGTGTGTTACATTATATTCACTAGTAGGAGTGAGAAAAACATCACGGGGTGGTGCGCATTGTATGGGTGTGTGTTACATTACATTCACTAGTAGGAGTGAGAAAAACATCAAGGGGTGGTGCGCATTGTATGGGTGTGTGTTACATTACATTCACTAGTAGGAGTGAGAAAAACATCACGGGGTGGTGCGCACTGTATGGGTGTGTGTTACATTACATTTACTAGTAGGAGTGAGAAAAACATCATGGGGTGGTGCGCATTGTATGGGTGTGTGTTACATTAGATTCACTAGTAGGAGTGAGAAAAACATCACGGGGTGGTGCGCATTGTATGGGTGTGTGTAACATAAGATTCACTAGTAGGAGTGAGAAAAACATCACGAAGTGGTGCGCATTGTATGGGTGTGTGTTACATTACATTCACTAGTAGGAGTGAGAAAAACATCACGGGGTCGTGCGCATTGTATGGGTGTTTTTTACATTACATTCACGAGTAGCAGTGAGAAAATCATCACGGGGTGATGCGCATTGTATGGGTGTGTGTTACATTACATTCACTAGTAGGAGTGAGAAAAACATCACGGGGTGGTGCACATTCTATGGGTGTGTGTTACATTACATTCACTAGTAGCAGTGAGAAAAACATCACGGGGTGGTGCGCATTGTATGGGTGTGTGTTACATTAGATTCACTAGTAGCAGTGAGAAAAACATCACGGGGTGGTGCGCATTGTATGGGTGTGTGTTACATTAGATTCACTAGTAGGAGTGAGAAAAACATCACGGGGTGGTGCGCATTGTATGGGTGTGTGTTACATTACATTCACTAGTAGGAGTGAGAAAAACATCACAGGGTGGTGCGCATTTTATGGGTGTGTGTTACATTACATTCACTAGTAGGAGTGAGAAAAACATCACGGGGTGGTGCGAATTGTATGGGTGTGTGTTACATTAGATTCACTAGTAGGAGTGAGAAAAACATCACGGGGTGGTGCGCATTGTATGGGTGTGTGTTACATTAGTTTCACTAGTAGGAGTGAGAAAAACATCACGGGGTGGTGCGCATTGTATGGGTGTGTGTTACATTAGATTCACTAGTAGGAGTGAGAAAAACATCACGGGGTGGTGCGCATTGTATCGGTGTGTGTTACATTAGATTCACTAGTAGGAGTGAGAAAAACATCACGGGGTGGTGCGCATTGTATGTTTGTGTGTTACATTAGATTCACTAGTAGGAGTGAGAAAAACATCACGGGGTGGTGCGCATTGTATGGGTGTGTGTTACATTCGATTCACTAGTAGGAGTGAGAAAAACATCACGGGGTGGTGCGCATTGTATGGGTGTGTGTTACATTAGATTCACTAGTAGGAGTGAGAAAAACATCACGTGGTGGTGCGCATTGTATGGGTGTGTGTTACATTACATTGACTAGTAGGAGTGAGAAAAACATCACGGGGTGGTGCGCATTGTATGGGTGTGTGTTACATTAGATTCACTAGTAGGAGTGAGAAAAACGTCACGGGGTGGTGCGCATTGTATGGGTGTGTGTTACATTAGATTCACTAGCAGGAGTGAGAAAAACATCACGGGGTGGTGCGCATTGTATGGGTGTGTGTTACATTAGATTCACTAGCAGGAGTGAGAAAAAGATCACGGGGTGGTGCGCATTGTATGGGTGTGTGTTACATTAGATTCACTAGCAGGAGTGAGAAAAATATCACGGGGTGGTGCGCATTGTATGGGTGTGTGTTACATTACATTCACTAGTAGAAGTGAGAAAAACATCACGGGGTGGTGCGCATTGTATGGGTGTGTGTTACATTACATTCCCTTTAGGAGAGAGAAAAACATCACGGGGTGGTGCGCATTGTATGGGTGTGTGTTACATTACATTCACTAGTAGGAGTGAGAAAAACATCACGGGGTGGTGCGCATTGTATGGGTGTGTGTTACATTACATTCACTACAAGGAGTGAGAAAAACATCACGGGGTGGTGCGCATTGTATGGGTGTGTGTTACATTACACTCACTAGTAAGAGTGAGAAAAACATCACGGGGTGGTGCGCATTGTATGGGTGTGTGTTACACTAGATTCACTAGTAGGAGTGAGAAAAACATCACGGGGTGGTGCGCATTGTATGGGTGTGTGTTACATTACATTTACTAGTAGGAGTGAGAAAAACATCACGGGGTGGTGCGCATTGTATGGGTGTGTGTTACATTACATTCACTAGTAGGAGTGAGAAAAACATCACGGGGTGGTGCGCATTGTATGGGTGTGTGTTACATTACATACACTAGTAGGAGTGAGAAAAACATCACGGGGTGGTGCGCATTTTATGGGTGTGTGTTACATTACATTCACTAGTAGGAGTGAGAAAAACATCACGGGGTGGTGCGCATTGTATGGGTGTGTGTTACATTACATTCACTAGTAGGAGTGAGAAAAACATCACGGGGTGGTGCGCATTGTATGGGTGTGTGTTACATTACATTCACTAGTAGGAGTGAGAAAAACATCACGGGGTGGTGCGCATTGTATGCGTGTGTGTTACATTACATTCACTAGTAGGAGTGAGAAAAACATCACGGGGTGGTGCGCATTGTATGGGTGTGTGTTACATTAGATTCAATAGTAGGAGTGAGAAAAACATCACGGGGTGGTGCGCATTGTATGGGTGTGTGTTACATTACATTCACTAGTAGGAGTGAGAAAAACATCACGGGGTGGTGCGCATTGTATGGGTGTGTGTTACAATACATTCACTAGTAGGAGTGAGAAAAACATCACTGGGTGGTGCGCATTGTATGGGTGTGTGTTACATTAGATTCACTAGTAGGAGTGAGAAAAACATCACGGGGTGGTGCGCATTGTATGGGTGTGTGTTATATTACATTCACTAGTAGGAGTGAGAAAAACATCAAGGGGTTGTGCGCATTGTATGGGTGTCTGTTACATTAGATTCACTAGTAGGAGTGAGAAAAACATCACGGGGTGGTGCACATTGTATGGGTGTGTGTTACATTACATTCACTAGTAGGAGTGAGAAAAACATCACCGGGTGGTGCGCATTGTATGGGTGTGTGTTACATTACATTCACTAGTACCAGTGAGAAAAATATCACGGGGTGGGGCGCATTGTATGGGTGTGTGTTACATTACATTCACTAGTAGGAGTGAGAAAAACATCACGGGGTGGTGCGCATTGTATGGGTGTGTGTTACATTACATTCACTAGTAGGAGTGAGAAAAACGTCACGGGGTCGTGTGAATCGGAGGATCTGAATTAGGATAGGCAGTGAGTGGCAATGTAGCATGGAGAAAAGCATCGCAGGGTGGTCAGCATGGGGAGGTCAGGGAACATGCAGTGGCAATGGAGGATAGGTTTCTGAAAAACATCGCGGGGTGGTGCGCATTGTATGGGTTTGTGTTACATTAGATTCACTAGTAGGAGTGAGAAAAACATCACGGGGTGGTTCGCATTGTATGGGTGTGTGTTACATTACATTCACTAATAGGAATGAGAAAAACATCACGGGGTGGTGCGCATTGTATGGGTGTGTGTTACATTACATTCACTAGTAGCAGTGAGAAAAACATCACGGGGTGGTGCGCATTGTTTGTGTGTGTGTTACATTAGATTCACTAGTAGGAGTGAGAAAAACATCACGGGGTGGTGCGCATTGTATGGGTGTGTGTTACATTACATTCACTAGTAGGAGTGAGAAAAACATCACGGGATGGTGCGCATTGTATGGGTGTGTGTTACATTACATTCACTAGTAGGAGTGAGAAAAACATCACGGGCGGTGCGCATTGTATGGGTGTGTGTTACATTACATTCACTAGTAGGAGTGAGAAAAACATCACGGGGTGGTGCGCATTGTATGGGTGTTTGTTACATTACATTCACTAGTAGGAGTGAGAAAAACATCACGGGGTGGTGCGCATTGTATGGGTGTGTGTTACATTACATTCACAAATAGGAGTGAGAAAAACATCACGGGGTGGTGTGCATTGTATGGGTGTGTGCTACATTACATTCACTAGTAGGAGTGAGAAAAACATCACGGGGTGGTGCGCATTGTATGGGTGTGTGTTACATTAGATTCACTAGTAGGAGTGAGAAAAACATCACGGGGTGGTGCGCATTGTATGGGTGTGTGTTACATTACATTCACTAGTAGGAGTGAGAAAAACATCACGGGGTGGTGCGCATTGTATGGGTGTGTGTTACATTACATTCACTAGTAGGAGTGAGAAAAATATCACGGGGTGGTGCGCATTGTATGGGTGTGTGTTACATTACATTCACTAGTAGGAGTGAGAAAAACATCACGGGGTGGTGCGCATTGTATGGGTGTGTGTTACATTACATTCACTAGTAGGAGTGAGAAAAACGTCACGGGGTCGTGTGAATCGGAGGATCTGAATTACGATAGGCAGTGAGTGGCAATGTAGGATGGAGAAAAGCATCGCAGGGTGGTCAGCATGGGGAGGTCAGGGAACATGCAGTGGCAATGGAAGATAGGTTTCTGAAAAACATCGCGGGGTGGTGCGCATTGTATGGGTTTGTGTTACATTAGATTCACTAGTAGGAGTGAGAAAAACATCACGGGGTGGTGCGCATTGTATGGGTGTGTGTTACATTACATTCACTAATAGGAGTGAGAAAAACATCACGGGGTGTTGCGCATTGTATGGGTGTGTGTTACATTACATTCACTAGTAGCAGTGAGAAAAACATCACGGGGTGGTGCGCATTGTATGGGTGTATGTTACATTACATTCACTGGTAGGAGTGAGAAAAACATCACGGGGTGGTGTGCATTGTATGGGTGTGTGTTACATTACATTCACTGGTAGGAGTGAGATAAAAATCACGGGGTGGTGCACATTGTATGGGTGTGTGTTACATTACATTCACTAGTAGGAGTGAGAAAAACATCAAGGGGTGGTGCGCATTGTATGGTTGTGTGTTACATTAGATTCACTACTAGGAGTGAGAAAAACATCACGGGGTGGTGCGCATTGTTTGTGTGTGTGTTACATTAGATTCACTAGTAGGAGTGAGAAAAACATCACGGGGTGGTGCGCATTGTATGGGTGTGTGTTACATTACATTCACTAGTAGGAGTGAGAAAAACGTCACGGGGTCGTGTGAATCGGAGGATCTGAATTAGGATAGGCAGTGAGTGGCAATGTAGCATGGAGAAAAGCATCGCAGGGTGGTCAGCATGGGGAGGTCAGGGAACATGCAGTGGCAATGGAGGATAGGTTTCTGAAAAACATCGCGGGGTGGTGCGCATTGTATGGGTTTGTGTTACATTAGATTCACTAGTAGGAGTGAGAAAAACGTCACGGGGTGGTGCGCATTGTATGGGTGTGTGTTACATTACATTCACTAATAGGAGTGAGAAAAACATCACGGGGTGGTGCGCATTGTATGGGTGTGTGTTACATTACATTCACTAGTAGCAGTGAGAAAAACATCACGGGGTGGTGCGCATTGTATGGGTGTATGTTACATTACATTCACTGGTAGGAGTGAGAAAAACATCACGGGGTGGTGTGCATTGTATGGGTGTGTGTTACATTACATTGACTGGTAGGAGTGAGAAAAACATCACGGGGTGGTGCGCATTGTATGGGTGTGTGTTACATTACATTCACTAGTAGGAGTGAGAAAAACATCACGGGGTGGTGCGCATGGTATGGGTGTGTGTTACATTAGATTCTCTAGTAGGAGTGAGAAAAACGTCACGGGTGGTGCGCATTGTAAGGGTGTGTGTTACATTACATTCACTAGTGGGAGTGAGAAATACATCACGCGGTGGTGCGCATTGTATGGGTGTGTGTTACATTACATTCACTAGTGGGAGTGAGAAAAACATCACGCGGTGGTGCGCATTGTATGGGTGTGTGTTACATTACATTCACTGGTAGGAGTGAGAAAAATATCACGGGGTGGTGCGCATTGTATGGGTGTGTGTTACATTAGATTCTCTAGTAGGAGTGAGAAAAACATCAAGGGATGGTGCGCATTGTATGGGTGTGTGTTACATTACATTCACTAGTAGGAGTGAGAAAAACGTCACGGGGTCGTGTGAATCGGAGGATCTGAATTAGGATAGGTAGTGAGTGGCAATGTAGGATGGAGAAAAGCATCGCAGAGTGGTCAGCATGGGGAGGTCAGGGAACATGCAGTGGCAATGTAGGATAGGTTTCTGAAAAACATCGCGGGGTGGTGCGCATTGTATGGGTTTGTGTTACATTAGATTCACTAGTAGGAGTGAGAAAAATGTCACGGGGTGGTGCGCATTGTATAGGTGTGTGTTACATTACATTCACTAATAGGAGTGAGAAAAACATCACGGGGTGGTGCGCATTGTATGGGTGTGTGTTACATTACATTCACTAGTAGCAGTGAGAAAAACATCACGGGGTGGTGCGCATTGTATGGGTGTATGTTACATTACATTCACTGGTAGGAGTGAGAAAAACATCACGGGGTGGTGTGCATTGTATGGGTGTGTGTTACATTACATTCACTGGTAGGAGTGAGAAAAACATCACGGGGTGGTGCGCATTGTATGGGTGTGTGTTACATTAGATTCTCTAGTAGGAGTGAGAAAAACATCACGGGGTGGTGCGCATTGTAAGGGTGTGTGTTACATTACATTCACTAGTGGGAGTGAGAAAAACATCACGCGGTGGTGCGCATTGCATGGGTGTGTGTTACATTACATTCACTAGTAGGAGTGGGAAAAACATCACGCGGTGGTGCGCATTGTATGGGTGTGTGTTACATTACATTCACTAGTAGGAGTGAGAAAAACATCACGGGGTGGTGCGCATTGTATGGGTGTGTGTTACTTTACATTCACTAGTAGGAGTGAGAAAAACATCACGGGCGGTGCGCATTGTATGGGTGTGTGTTACATTACATTCACTAGTAGGAGTGAGAAAAACATCACGGGGTGGTGCGCATTGTATGGGTGTTTGTTACATTACATTCACTAGTAGGAGTGAGAAAAACATCACGGGGTGGTGCGCATTGTATGGGTGTGTGTTACATTACATTCACAAATAGGAGTGAGAAAAACATCACGGGGTGGTGCGCATTGTATGGGTGTGTGCTACATTACATTCACTAGTAGGAGTGAGAAAAACATCACAGGGTGGTGCGCATTGTATGGGTGTGTGTTACATTAGATTCACTAGTAGGAGTGAGAAAAACATCACGGGGTGGTGCGCATTGTATGGGTGTGTGTTACATTACATTCACTAGTAGGAGTGAGAAAAACATCACGGGGTGGTGCGCATTGTATGGGTGTGTGTTACATTACATTCACTAGTAGGAGTGAGAAAAATATCACGGGGTGGTGCGCCTTGTATGGGTGTGTGTTACATTACATTCACTAGTAGGAGTGAGAAAAACATCACGGGGTGGTGCGCATTGTATGGGTGTGTGTTACATTACATTCACTACTAGGAGTGAGAAAAACATCACGGAGTGGTGCGCATTGTATGGGTGTGTGTTACATTACATTCACTAGTAGGAGTGAGAAAAACGTCACGGGGTCGTGTGAATCGGAGGATCTGAATTAGGATAGGTAGTGAGTGGCAATGTAGGATGGAGAAAAGCATCGCAGGGTGGTCAGCATGGGGAGGTCAGGGAACATGCAGTAGCAATGTAGGATAGGTTTCTGAAAAACATCGCGGGGTGGTGCGCATTGTATGGGTTTGTGTTACATTAGATTCACTAGTAGGAGTGAGAAAAACGTCACGGGGTGGTGCGCATTGTATGGGTGTGTGTTACATTACATTCACTAATAGGAGTGAGAAAAACATCACGTGGTGGTGCGCATTGTATGGGTGTGTGTTACATTACATTCACTAGTAGCAGTGAGAAAAACATCACGGGGTGGTGCGCATTGTATGGGTGTATGTTACATTACATTCACTGGTAGGAGTGAGAAAAACATCACGGGGTGGTGTGCATTGTATGGGTGTGTGTTACATTACATTCACTAGTAGGAGTGAGAAAAACATCACGGGGTGGTGCGCATTGTATGGGTGTGTGTTACATTAGATTCACTAGTAGGAGTGAGAAAAACATCATGGGGTGGTGCGCATTGTTTGTGTGTGTGTTACATTAGATTCACTAGTAGGAGTGAGAAAAACATCACGGGGTGGTGCGCATTGTATGGGTGTGTGTTACATTACATTCACTAGTAGGAGTGAGAAAAACATCACGGGATGGTGCGCATTGTATGGGTGTGTGTTACATTACATTCACTAATAGGAGTGAGAAAAACATCACGGGCGGTGCGCATTGTATGGGTGTGTGTTACATTACATTCACTAGTAGGAGTGAGAAAAACATCACGGGGTGGTGCGCATTGTATGGGTGTTTGTTACATTACATTCACTAGTAGGAGTGAGAAAAACATCACGGGGTGGTGCGCATTGTATGGGTGTGTGTTACATTACATTCACAAATAGGAGTGAGAAAAACATCACGGGGTGGTGTGCATTGTATGGGTGTGTGCTACATTACATTCACTAGTAGGAGTGAGAAAAACATCACGGGGTGGTGCGCATTGTATGGGTGTGTGTTACATTAGATTCACTAGTAGGAGTGAGAAAAACATCACGGGGTGGTGCGCATTGTATGGGTGTGTGTTACATTACATTCACTAGTAGGAGTGAGAAAAACATCACGGGGTGGTGCGCATTGTATGGGTGTGTGTTACATTACATTCACTAGTAGGAGTGAGAAAAATATCACGGGTGGTGCGCATTGTATGGGTGTGTGTTACATTACATTCACTAGTAGGAGTGAGAAAAACATCACGGGGTGGTGCGCATTGTATGGGTGTGTGTTACATTACATTCACTAGTAGGAGTGAGAAAAACGTAACGGGGTCGTGTGAATCGGAGGATCTGAATTACGATAGGCAGTGAGTGGCAATGTAGGATGGAGAAAAGCATCGCAGGGTGGTCAGCATGGGGAGGTCAGGGAACATGCAGTGGCAATGGAGGATAGGTTTCTGAAAAACATCGCGGGGTGGTGCGCATTGTATGGGTTTGTGTTACATTAGATTCACTAGTAGGAGTGAGAAAAACATCACGGGGTGGTGCGCATTGTATGGGTGTGTGTTACATTACATTCACTAATAGGAGTGAGAAAAACATCACGGGGTGTTGCGCATTGTATGGGTGTGTGTACATTACATTCACTAGTAGCAGTGAGAAAAACATCACGGGGTGGTGCGCATTGTATGGGTGTATGTTACATTACATTCACTGGTAGGAGTGAGAAAAACATCACGGGGTGGTGTGCATTGTATGGGTGTGTGTTACATTACATTCACTGGTAGGAGTGAGATAAACATCACGGGGTGGTGCGCATTGTATGGGTGTGTGTTACATTACATTCACTAGTAGGAGTGAGAAAAACATCAAGGGTGGTGCGCATTGTATGGTTGTGTGTTACATTAGATTCACTACTAGGAGTGAGAAAAACATCACGGGGTGGTGCGCATTGTTTGTGTGTGTGTTACATTAGATTCACTAGTAGGAGTGAGAAAAACATCACGGGGTGGTGCGCATTGTATGGGTGTGTGTTACATTACATTCACTAGTAGGAGTGAGAAAAACGTCACGGGGTCGTGTGAATCGGAGGATCTGAATTAGGATAGGCAGTGAGTGGCAATGTAGCATGGAGAAAAGCATTGCAGGGTGGTCAGCATGGGGAGGTCAGGGAACATGCAGTGGCAATGGAGGATAGGTTTCTGAAAAACATCGCGGGGTGGTGCGCATTGTATGGGTTTGTGTTACATTAGATTCACTAGTAGGAGTGAGAAAAACGTCACGGGGTGGTGCGCATTGTATGGGTGTGTGTTACATTACATTCACTAATAGGAGTGAGAAAAACATCACGGGGTGGTGCGCATTGTATGGGTGTGTGTTACATTACATTCACTAGTAGCAGTGAGAAAAACATCACGGGGTGGTGCGCATTGTATGGGTGTATGTTACATTACATTCACTGGTAGGAGTGAGAAAAACATCACGGGGTGGTGTGCATTGTATGGGTGTGTGTTACATTACATTCACTGGTAGGAGTGAGAAAAACATCACGGGGTGGTGCGCATTGTATGGGTGTGTGTTACATTAGATTCTCTAGTAGGAGTGAGAAAAACATCACGGGGTGGTGCGCATTGTAAGGGTGTGTGTTACATTACATTCACTAGTGGGAGTGAGAAAAACATCACGCGGTGGTGCGCATTGTATGGGTGTGTGTTACATTACATTCACTAGTAGGAGTGAGAAAAACATCACGGGGTGGTGCGCATTGTATGGGTGTGTGTTACATTACATTCACTAGTAGGAGTGGGAAAAACATCACGCGGTGGTGCGCATTGTATGGGTGTGTGTTACATTACATTCACTAGTAGGAGTGAGAAAAACATCACGGGGTGGTGCGCATTGTATGGGTGTGTGTTACATTACATTCACTAGTAGGAGTGAGAAAAACATCACGGGGTGGTGCGCATTGTATGGGTGTGTGTTACTTTACATTCACTAGTAGGAGTGAGAAAAACATCACGGGCGGTGCGCATTGTATGGGTGTGTGTTACATTACATTCACTAGTAGGAGTGAGAAAAACATCACGGGGTGGTGCGCATTGTATGGGTGTTTGTTACATTACATTCACTAGTAGGAGTGAGAAAAACATCACGGGGTGGTGCGCATTGTATGGGTGTGTGTTACATTACATTCACAAATAGGAGTGAGAAAAACATCACGGGGTGGTGCGCATTGTATGGGTGTGTGCTACATTACATTCACTAGTAGGAGTGAGAAAAACATCACAGGGTGGTGCGCATTGTATGGGTGTGTGTTACATTACATTCACAAATAGGAGTGAGAAAAACATCACGGGGTGGTGTGCATTGTATGGGTGTGTGCTACATTACATTCACTAGTAGGAGTGAGAAAAACATCACGGGGTGGTGCGCATTGTATGGGTGTGTGTTACATTAGATTCACTAGTAGGAGTGAGAAAAACATCACGGGGTGGTGCGCATTGTATGGGTGTGTGTTACATTACATTCACTAGTAGGAGTGAGAAAAACATCACGGGGTGGTGCGCATTGTATGGGTGTGTGTTACATTACATTCACTAGTAGGAGTGAGAAAAATATCACGGGGTGGTGCGCATTGTATGGGTGTGTGTTACATTACATTCACTAGTAGGAGTGAGAAAAACATCACGGGGTGGTGCGCATTGTATGGGTGTGTGTTACATTACATTCACTAGTAGGAGTGAGAAAAACGTAACGGGGTCGTGTGAATCGGAGGATCTGAATTACGATAGGCAGTGAGTGGCAATGTAGGATGGAGAAAAGCATCGCAGGGTGGTCAGCATGGGGAGGTCAGGGAACATGCAGTGGCAATGGAGGATAGGTTTCTGAAAAACATCGCGGGGTGGTGCGCATTGTATGGGTTTGTGTTACATTAGATTCACTAGTAGGAGTGAGAAAAACATCACGGGGTGGTGCGCATTGTATGGGTGTGTGTTACATTACATTCACTAATAGGAGTGAGAAAAACATCACGGGGTGTTGCGCATTGTATGGGTGTGTGTTACATTACATTCACTAGTAGCAGTGAGAAAAACATCACGGGGTGGTGCGCATTGTATGGGTGTATGTTACATTACATTCACTGGTAGGAGTGAGAAAAACATCACGGGGTGGTGTGCATTGTATGGGTGTGTGTTACATTACATTCACTGGTAGGAGTGAGATAAACATCACGGGGTGGTGCGCATTGTATGGGTGTGTGTTACATTACATTCACTAGTAGGAGTGAGAAAAACATCAAGGGGTGGTGCGCATTGTATGGTTGTGTGTTACATTAGATTCACTACTAGGAGTGAGAAAAACATCACGGGGTGGTGCGCATTGTTTGTGTGTGTGTTACATTAGATTCACTAGTAGGAGTGAGAAAAACATCACGGGGTGGTGCGCATTGTATGGGTGTGTGTTACATTACATTCACTAGTAGGAGTGAGAAAAACGTCACGGGGTCGTGTGAATCGGAGGATCTGAATTAGGATAGGCAGTGAATGGCAATGTAGCATGGAGAAAAGCATTGCAGGGTGGTCAGCATGGGGAGGTCAGGGAACATGCAGTGGCAATGGAGGATAGGTTTCTGAAAAACATCGCGGGGTGGTGCGCATTGTATGGGTTTGTGTAACATTAGATTCACTAGTAGGAGTGAGAAAAACGTCACGGGGTGGTGCGCATTGTATGGGTGTGTGTTACATTACATTCACTAATAGGAGTGAGAAAAACATCACGGGGTGGTGCGCATTGTATGGGTGTGTGTTACATTACATTCACTAGTAGCAGTGAGAAAAACATCACGGGGTGGTGCGCATTGTATGGGTGTATGTTACATTACATTCACTGGTAGGAGTGAGAAAAACATCACGGGGTGGTGTGCATTGTATGGGTGTGTGTTACATTACATTCACTGGTAGGAGTGAGAAAAACATCACGGGGTGGTGCGCATTGTATGGGTGTGTGTTACATTACATTCACTAGTAGGAGTGAGAAAAACATCACGGGGTGGTGCGCATGGTATGGGTGTGTGTTACATTAGATTCTCTAGTAGGAGTGAGAAAAACGTCACGGGTGGTGCGCATTGTAAGGGTGTGTGTTACATTACATTCACTAGTGGGAGTGAGAAAAACATCACGCGGTGGTGCGCATTGTATGGGTGTGTGTTACATTACATTCACTAGTGGGAGTGAGAAAAACATCACGCGGTGGTGCGCATTGTATGGGTGTGTGTTACATTACATTCACTAGTAGCAGTGAGAAAAATATCACGGGGTGGTGCGCATTGTATGGGTGTGTGTTACATTACATTCACTAGTAGGAGTGGGAAAAACATCACGCGGTGGTGCGCATTGTATGGGTGTGTGTTACATTACATTCACTAGTAGGAGTGAGAAAAACATCACGGGGTGGTGCGCATTGTATGGGTGTGTGTTACATTACATTCACTAGTAGGAGTGAGAAAAACATCACGGGGTGGTGCGCATTGTATGGGTGTGTGTTACTTTACATTCACTAGTAGGAGTGAGAAAAACATCACGGGCGGTGCGCATTGTATGGGTGTGTGTTACATTACATTCACTAGTAGGAGTGAGAAAAACATCACGGGGTGGTGCGCATTGTATGGGTGTGTGTTACATTACATTCACAAATAGGAGTGAGAAAAACATCACGGGGTGGTGCGCATTGTATGAGTGTGTGCTACATTACATTCACTAGTAGGAGTGAGAAAAACATCACGGGGTGGTGCGCATTGTATGGGTGTGTGTTACATTAGACACACTAGTAGGAGTGAGAAAAACATCACGGGGTGGTGCGCATTGTATGGGTGTGTGTTACATTACATTCACTAGTAGGAGTGAGAAAAACATCACGGGGTGGTGCGCATTGTATGGGTGTGTGTTACATTACATTCACTAGTAGGAGTGAGAAAAATATCACGGGGTGGTGCGCATTGTATGGGTGTGTGTTACATTACATTGACTAGTAGGAGTGAGAAAAACATCACGGGGTGGTGCGCATTGTATGGGTGTGTGTTACATTACATTCACTACTAGGAGTGAGAAAAACATCACGGGGTGGTGCGCATTGTATGGGTGTGTGTTACATTACATTCACTAGTAGGAGTGAGAAAAACGTCACGGGGTCGTGTGAATCGGAGGATCTGAATTAGGATAGGTAGTGAGTGGCAATGTAGGATGGAGAAAAGCATCGCAGGGTGGTCAGCATTGGGAGGTCAGGGAACATGCAGTGGCAATGTAGGATAGGTTTCTGAAAAACATCGCGGTGTGGTGCGCATTGTATGGGTTTGTGTTACATTAGATTCACTAGTAGGAGTGAGAAAAACGTCACGGGGTGGTGCGCATTGTATGGGTGTGTGTTACATTACATTCACTAATAGGAGTGAGAAAAACATCACGGGGTGGTGCGCATTGTATGGGTGTGTGTTACATTACATTCACTAGTAGCAGTGAGAAAAACATCACGGGGTGGTGCGCATTGTATGGGTGTATGTTACATTACATTCACTGGTAGGAGTGAGAAAAACATCACGGGGTGGTGTGCATTGTATGGGTGTGTGTTACATTACATTCACTGGTAGGAGTGAGAAAAACATCACGGGGTGGTGCGCATTGTATGGGTGTGTGTTACATTAGATTCTCTAGTAGGAGTGAGAAAAACATCACGGGGTGGTGCGCATTGTAAGGGTGTGTGTTACATTACATTCACTAGTGGGAGTGAGAAAAACATCACGCGGTGGTGCGCATTGTATGGGTGTGTGTTACATTACATTCACTAGTAGGAGTGAGAAAAACATCACGGGGTGGTGCGCATTGTATGGGTGTGTGTTACATTACATTCACTAGTAGGAGTGGGAAAAACATCACGCGGTGGTGCGCATTGTATGGGTGTGTGTTACATTACATTCACTAGTAGGAGTGAGAAAAACATCACGGGGTGGTGCGCATTGTATGGGTGTGTGTTACATTACATTCACTATTAGGAGTGAGAAAAACATCACGGGGTGGTGCGCATTGTATGGGTGTGTGTTACTTTACATTCACTAGTAGGAGTGAGAAAAACATCACGGGCGGTGCGCATTGTATGGGTGTGTGTTACATTACATTCACTAGTAGGAGTGAGAAAAACATCACGGGGTGGTGCGCATTGTATGGGTGTTTGTTACATTACATTCACTAGTAGGAGTGAGAAAAACATCACGGGGTGGTGCGCATTGTATGGGTGTGTGTTACATTACATTCACAAATAGGAGTGAGAAAAACATCACGGGGTGGTGCGCATTGTATGGGTGTGTGCTACATTACATTCACTAGTAGGAGTGAGAAAAACATCACAGGGTGGTGCGCATTGTATGGGTGTGTGTTACATTACATTCACAAATAGGAGTGAGAAAAACATCACGGGGTGGTGTGCATTGTATGGGTGTGTGCTACATTACATTCACTAGTAGGAGTGAGAAAAACATCACGGGGTGGTGCGCATTGTATGGGTGTGTGTTACATTAGATTCACTAGTAGGAGTGAGAAAAACATCACGGGGTGGTGCGCATTGTATGGGTGTGTGTTACATTACATTCACTAGTAGGAGTGAGAAAAACATCACGGGGTGGTGCGCATTGTATGGGTGTGTGTTACATTACATTCACTAGTAGGAGTGAGAAAAATATCACGGGGTGGTGCGCATTGTATGGGTGTGTGTTACATTACATTCACTAGTAGGAGTGAGAAAAACATCACGGGGTGGTGCGCATTGTATGGGTGTGTGTTACATTACATTCACTAGTAGGAGTGAGAAAAACGTAACGGGGTCGTGTGAATCGGAGGATCTAAATTACGATAGGCAGTGAGTGGCAATGTAGGATGGAGAAAAGCATCGCAGGGTGGTCAGCATGGGGAGGTCAGGGAACATGCAGTGGCAATGGAGGATAGGTTTCTGAAAAACATCGCGGGGTGGTGCGCATTGTATGGGTTTGTGTTACATTAGATTCACTAGTAGGAGTGAGAAAAACATCACGGGGTGGTGCGCATTGTATGGGTGTGTGTTACATTACATTCACTAATAGGAGTGAGAAAAACATCACGGGGTGTTGCGCATTGTATGGGTGTGTGTTACATTACATTCACTAGTAGCAGTGAGAAAAACATCACGGGGTGGTGCGCATTGTATGGGTGTGTGTTACATTACATTCACTAGTAGGAGTGAGAAAAACGTCACGGGGTCGTGTGAATCGGAGGATCTGAATTAGGATAGGCAGTGAGTGGCAATGTAGCATGGAGAAAAGCATTGCAGGGTGGTCAGCATGGGGAGGTCAGGGAACATGAAGTGGCAATGGAGGATAGGTTTCTGAAAAACATCGCGGGGTGGTGCGCATTGTATGGGTTTGTGTAACATTAGATTCACTAGTAGGAGTGAGAAAAACGTCACGGGGTGGTGCGCATTGTATGGGTGTGTGTTACATTACATTCACTAATAGGAGTGAGAAAAACATCACGGGGTGGTGCGCATTGTATGGGTGTGTGTTACATTACATTCACTAGTAGCAGTGAGAAAAACATCACGGGGTGGTGCGCATTGTATGGGTGTATGTTACATTACATTCACTGGTAGGAGTGAGAAAAACATCACGGGGTGGTGTGCATTGTATGGGTGTGTGTTACATTACATTCACTGGTAGGAGTGAGAAAAACATCACGGGGTGGTGCGCATTGTATGGGTGTGTGTTACATTACATTCACTAGTAGGAGTGAGAAAAACATCACGGGGTGGTGCGCATGGTATGGGTGTGTGTTACATTAGATTCTCTAGTAGGAGTGAGAAAAACGTCACGGGTGGTGCGCATTGTAAGGGTGTGTGTTACATTACATTCACTAGTGGGAGTGAGAAAAACATCACGCGGTGGTGCGCATTGTATGGGTGTGTGTTACATTACATTCACTAGTAGCAGTGAGAAAAACATCACGGGGTGGTGCGCATTGTATGGGTGTATGTTACATTACATTCACTGGTAGGAGTGAGAAAAACATCACGGGGTGGTGTGCATTGTATGGGTGTGTGTTACATTACATTCACTGGTAGGAGTGAGAAAAACATCACGGGGTGGTGCGCATTGTATGGGTGTGTGTTACATTACATTCACTAGTAGGAGTGAGAAAAACATCACGGGGTGGTGCGCATGGTATGGGTGTGTGTTACATTAGATTCTCTAGTAGGAGTGAGACAAACGTCACGGGTGGTGCGCATTGTATGGGTGTGTGTTACATTACATTCACTAGTGGGAGTGAGAAAAACATCACGCGGTGGTGCGCATTGTATGGGTGTGTGTTACATTACATTCACTAGTAGCAGTGAGAAAAATATCACGGGGTGGTGCGCATTGTATGGGTGTGTGTTACATTACATTCACTAGTAGGAGTGGGAAAAACATCACGCGGTGGTGCGCATTGTATGGGTGTGTGTTACATTACATTCACTAGTAGGAGTGAGAAAAACATCACGGGGTGGTGCGCATTGTATGGGTGTGTGTTACATTACATTCACTAGTAGGAGTGAGAAAAACATCACGGGGTGGTGCGCATTGTATGGGTGTGTGTTACTTTACATTCACTAGTAGGAGTGAGAAAAACATCACGGGCGGTGCGCATTGTATGGGTGTGTGTTACATTACATTCACTAGTAGGAGTGAGAAAAACATCACGGGGTGGTGCGCATTGTATGGGTGTGTGTTACATTACATTCACAAATAGGAGTGAGAAAAACATCACGGGGTGGTGCGCATTGTATGAGTGTGTGCTACATTACATTCACTAGTAGGAGTGAGAAAAACATCACGGGGTGGTGCGCATTGTATGGGTGTGTGTTACATTAGACACACTAGTAGGAGTGAGAAAAACATCACGGGGTGGTGCGCATTGTATGGGTGTGTGTTACATTACATTCACTAGTAGGAGTGAGAAAAACATCACGGGGTGGTGCGCATTGTATGGGTGTGTGTTACATTACATTCACTAGTAGGAGTGAGAAAAATATCACGGGGTGGTGCGCATTGTATGGGTGTGTGTTACATTACATTGACTAGTAGGAGTGAGAAAAACATCACGGGGTGGTGCGCATTGTATGGGTGTGTGTTACATTACATTCACTACTAGGAGTGAGAAAAACATCACGGGGTGGTGCGCATTGTATGGGTGTGTGTTACATTACATTCACTAGTAGGAGTGAGAAAAACGTCACGGGGTCGTGTGAATCGGAGGATCTGAATTAGGATAGGTAGTGAGTGGCAATGTAGGATGGAGAAAAGCATCGCAGGGTGGTCAGCATTGGGAGGTCAGGGAACATGCAGTGGCAATGTAGGATAGGTTTCTGAAAAACATCGCGGGGTGGTGCGCATTGTATGGGTTTGTGTTACATTAGATTCACTAGGAGGAGTGAGAAAAACGTCACGGGGTGGTGCGCATTGTATGGGTGTGTGTTACATTACATTCACTAATAGGAGTGAGAAAAACATCACGGGGTGGTGCGCATTGTATGGGTGTGTGTTACATTACATTCACTAGTAGCAGTGAGAAAAACATCACGGGGTGGTGCGCATTGTATGGGTGTATGTTACATTACATTCACTGGTAGGAGTGAGAAAAACATCACGGGGTGGTGTGCATTGTATGGGTGTGTGTTACATTACATTCACTGGTAGGAGTGAGAAAAACATCACGGGGTGGTGCGCATTGTATGGGTGTGTTTTACATTAGATTCTCTAGTAGGAGTGAGAAAAACATCACGGGGTGGTGCGCATTGTAAGGGTGTGTGTTACATTACATTCACTAGTGGGAGTGAGAAAAACATCACGCGGTGGTGCGCATTGTATGGGTGTGTGTTACATTACATTCACTAGTAGGAGTGAGAAAAACATCACGGGGTGGTGCGCATTGTATGGGTGTGTGTTACTTTACATTCACTAGTAGGAGTGAGAAAAACATCACGGGCGGTGCGCATTGTATGGGTGTGTGTTACATTACATTCACTAGTAGGAGTGAGAAAAACATCACGGGGTGGTGCGCATTGTATGGGTGTGTGTTACTTTACATTCACTAGTAGGAGTGAGAAAAACATCACGGGCGGTGCGCATTGTATGGGTGTGTGTTACATTACATTCACTAGTAGGAGTGAGAAAAACATCACGGGGTGGTGCGCATTGTATGGGTGTGTGTTACATTACATTCACTAATAGGAGTGAGAAAAACATCACGGGGTGGTGCGCATTGTATGGGTGTGTGTTACATTACATTCACTAGTAGCAGTGAGAAAAACATCACGGGGTGGTGCGCATTGTATGGGTGTATGTTACATTACATTCACTGGTAGGAGTGAGAAAAACATCACGGGGTGGTGTGCATTGTATGGGTGTGTGTTACATTACATTCACTGGTAGGAGTGAGAAAAACATCACGGGGTGGTGCGCATTGTATGGGTGTGTTTTACATTAGATTCTCTAGTAGGAGTGAGAAAAACATCACGGGGTGGTGCGCATTGTAAGGGTGTGTGTTACATTACATTCACTAGTGGGAGTGAGAAAAACATCACGCGGTGGTGCGCATTGTATGGGTGTGTGTTACATTACATTCACTAGTAGGAGTGAGAAAAACATCACGGGGTGGTGCGCATTGTATGGGTGTGTGTTACATTACATTCACTAGTAGGAGTGGGAAAAACATCACGCGGTGGTGCGCATTGTATGGGTGTGTGTTACATTACATTCACTAGTAGGAGTGAGAAAAACATCACGGGGTGGTGCGCATTGTATGGGTGTGTGTTACATTACATTCACTAGTAGGAGTGAGAAAAACATCACGGGGTGGTGCGCATTGTATGGGTGTGTGTTACTTTACATTCACTAGTAGGAGTGAGAAAAACATCACGGGCGGTGCGCATTGTATGGGTGTGTGTTACATTACATTCACTAGTAGGAGTGAGAAAAACATCACGGGGTGGTGCGCATTGTATGGGTGTTTGTTACATTACATTCACTAGTAGGAGTGAGAAAAACATCACGGGGTGGTGCGCATTGTATGGGTGTGTGTTACATTACATTCACAAATAGGAGTGAGAAAAACATCACGGGGTGGTGCGCATTGTATGGGTGTGTGCTACATTACATTCACTAGTAGGAGTGAGAAAAACATCACAGGGTGGTGCGCATTGTATGGGTGTGTGTTACATTAGATTCACTAGTAGGAGTGAGAAAAACATCACGGGGTGGTGCGCATTGTATGGGTGTGTGTTACATTACATTCACTAGTAGGAGTGAGAAAAACATCACGGGGTGGTGCGCATTGTATGGGTGTGTGTTACATTACATTCACTAGTAGGAGTGAGAAAAATATCACGGGGTGGTGCGCCTTGTATGGGTGTGTGTTACATTACATTCACTAGTAGGAGTGAGAAAAACATCACGGGGTGGTGCGCATTGTATGGGTGTGTGTTACATTACATTCACTAGTAGGAGTGAGAAAAACATCACGGAGTGGTGCGCATTGTATGGGTGTGTGTTACATTACATTCACTAGTAGGAGTGAGAAAAACGTCACGGGGTCGTGTGAATCGGAGGATCTGAATTAGGATAGGTAGTGAGTGGCAATGTAGGATGGAGAAAAGCATCGCAGGGTGGTCAGCATGGGGAGGTCAGGGAACATGCAGTAGCAATGTAGGATAGGTTTCTGAAAAACATCGCGGGGTGGTGCGCATTGTATGGGTTTGTGTTACATTAGATTCACTAGTAGGAGTGAGAAAAACGTCACGGGGTGGTGCGCATTGTATGGGTGTGTGTTACATTACATTCACTAATAGGAGTGAGAAAAACATCACGTGGTGGTGCGCATTGTATGGGTGTGTGTTACATTACATTCACTAGTAGCAGTGAGAAAAACATCACGGGGTGGTGCGCATTGTATGGGTGTATGTTACATTACATTCACTGGTAGGAGTGAGAAAAACATCACGGGGTGGTGTGCATTGTATGGGTGTGTGTTACATTACATTCACTGGTAGGAGTGAGAAAAACATCACGGGGTGGTGCGCATTGTATGGGTGTGTGTTACATTACATTCACTAGTAGGAGTGAGAAAAACATCACGGGGTGGTGCGCATTGTATCGGTGTGTGTTACATTAGATTCAATAGTAGGAGTGAGAAAAACATCACGGGGTGGTGCGCATTGTTTGTGTGTGTGTTACATTAGATTCACTAGTAGGAGTGAGAAAAACATCACGGGGTGGTGCGCATTGTATGGGTGTGTGTTACATTACATTCACTAATAGGAGTGAGAAAAATATCACGGGGTGGTGCGCATTGTATGGGTGTGTGTTTCATTACATTCACTAGTACGAGTGAGAAAAACATTACGGGGTGGTGCGCATTGTATGGGTGTGTGTTACATTACATTCACTAGTAGGAGTGAGAAAAACATCACGGGGTGGTGCGCATTGTATGGTTGTGTGTTACATTACATTCACTAGTAGGAGTGAGAAAAACATCACGGGGTGGTGTGCATTGTATGGGTGTGTGTTACATTACATTCACTACTAGGAGTGAGAAAAACATCACGGGGTGGTGTGAATCGGAGGGTCTGAATTAGGATAGGCAGTGAGTGGCAATGTAGGATGGAGAAAAGCACCACGGGGTGGTCAGCATGCGGAGGTAATGGAACATGCAGTGGCAATGTAGGATAGGTTTCTGAAAAACATCGCGGGGTGGTGCGCATTGTATGTGTGTGTGTTACATTAGATTCACTAGTAGGAGTGAGAAAAACATCACGGGGTGGTGCGCATTGTATGGGTGTATGTTACATTAGATTCACTAGTAGGAGTGAGAAAAAAATCACGGGGTGGTGCGCATTGTATGGGAGTTTGTTACATTACATTCACTAGAAGGCGTGAGAAAAACATCACGAGGTGGTGCGCATTGTATGGGTGTGTGTTACATTACATACACTAGTGGGAGTGAGAAAAACATCACGGGGTGGTGCGCATTGTATGGGTGTGTGTTACATTACATTCACTAGTGGGAGTGAGAAAAACATCACGGGGTGGTGCGCATTGTATGGGTGTGTGTTACATTAGATTCACTAGTAGGAGTGAGAAAAACATCACGGGGTGGTGCGCATTGTATGGGTGTGTGTTACATTATATTCACTAGTAGGAGTGGGAAAAACATCACGCGGTGGTACGCATTGTATGGGTGTGTGTTACATTACATTCACTAGTAGGAGTGAGAAAAACATCACGGGGTGGTGCGCATTGTATGGGTGTGTGTTACATTACATTCACTAGTAGGAGTGAGAAAAACATCACGGTGTGGTGCGCATTGTATGGGTGTGTGTTACATTACATTCACTAGTAGGAGTGAGAAAAACATCACGGTGTGGTGCGCATTGTATGGGTGTATGTTACATTACATTCACCGGTAGGAGTGAGAAAAACATCACGGGGTGGTGCGCATTGTATGGCTGTGTGTTACATTACATTCACTGGTAGGAGTGAGAAAAACATCACGGGGTGGTGCGCATTGTATGGATGTGTGTTACATTACATTCACTAGTAGGAGTGAGAAAAATATCACGGGGTGGTGCGCATTATATGGGTGTGTGTTACATTGCATTCACTAGTAGCAGTGAGAAAAACATCACGGGGTGGTGCGCATTGTATGGGTGTGTGTTACATTACATTCACTAGTAAGAGTGAGAAAAACATCACGGAGTGGTGCGCATTGTATGGGTGTGTGTTACATTACATTCACTAGTAGGAGTGAGAAAAACATCACGGGGTGGTGTGAATCGGAGGGTCTGAATTAGGATAGGCAGTGAGTGGCAATGTAGGATGGAGAAAAGCACCGCGGGCTGGTCAGCATGGGGAGGTCATGGAACGTGCAGTGGCAATGTAGGATAGGTTTCTGAAAAACATCACGGGGTGGTGCGCATTGTATGGGTGTGTGTTACATTACATTCACTAGTAGGAGTGAGAAAAACATCACGGTGTGGTGCGCATTGTATGGGTGTGTGTTACATTACATTCACTAGTAGGAGTGAGAAAAACATCACGGTGTGGTGCGCATTGTATGGGTGTGTGTTACATTACATTCACTAGTAGGAGTGAGAAAAACATCACGGGGTGGTGCGCATTGTATGGGTGTGTGTTACATTACATTCACTAGTAGGAGTGAGAAAAACATCACGGGGTGTTGCGCATTGTATGGGTGTGTGTTACATTACATTCACTAGTAGGAGTGAGAAAAACATCACGGGGTGGTGCGCATTGTATGGGTGTGTGTTACATTACATTCACTAGTAGGAGTGAGAAAAACATCACGGGGTGGTGCGCATTGTATGGTTGTGTGTTACATTAGATTCACTAGTAGGAGTGAGAAAAACATCACGGGGTGGTGCTCATTGTATGGTTGTGTGTTACATTAGATTAACTAGTAGGAGTGAGAAAAACATCGCGGGGTGGTGCGCATTGTATGGGTGTGTGTTACATTAGATTCACTAGTAGGAGTGAGAAAAACATCACGGGGTGGTGCGCATTGTATGGGTGTGTGTTACATTACATTCACTAGTAGGAGTGAGAAAAACATCACGGGGTGGTGCGCATTGTATGTGTGTGTGTTACATTACATTCACTAGTAGGAGTGAGAAAAACATCACGGTGTGGTGCGCATTGTATGGGTGTGTGTTACATTATATTCACTAGTAGGAGTGAGAAAAACATCACGGTGTGGTGCGCATTGTATGGGTGTGTGTTACATTACATTCACTAGTAGGAGTGAGAAAAACATCACGGGGTGGTGCGCATTGTATGGGTGTGTGTTACATTACATTCACTAGTAGGAGTGAGAAAAACATCACGGGGTGGTGCGCATTGTATGGGTGTGTGTTACATTACATTCACTAGTGGGAGTGAGAAAAACATCACGGGGTGGTGCGCATTGTATCGGTGTGTGTTACATTACATTCACTAGTGGGAGTGAGAAAAACATCACGGGGTGGTGGGCATTGTATGGGTGTGTGTTACATTACATTCACTAGTGGGAGAGAGAAAAACATCACGGGGTGGTGCGCATTGTATGGGTGTGTGTTACATTACATTCACTAGAAGGAGTGAGAAAAACATCACGGGGTGGTGCGCATTGCATCGGTGTGTGTTACATTACATTCACTAGTAGGTGTGAGAAAAACATCACGGGGTGGTGCGCATTGTATGGGTGTGTGTTACATTACATTCACTAGTAGGAGTGAGAAAAACATCACGGTGTGGTGCGCATTGTATGGGTGTGTGTTACATTACATTCACTAGTAGGAGTGAGAAATACATTACGGGGTGGTGCGCATTTTATGGGTGTGTGTTACATTACATTCACTAGTAGGAGTGAGAAAAACATCACGGGGTGGTGCCCATGGTATGGGTGTGTGTTACATTAGATTCACAAGTAGGAGTGAGAAAAACATCACGGGGTGGAGCGCATTGTATGGGTGTGGGTTACATTACATTCACTAGTAGGAGTGAGAAAAACATCACGGGGTGGTGCGCATTGTATGGGTGTGTGTTACATTAGATTCACTAGTAAGAGTGAGAAAAACATCACGGGGTGGTGCGCATTGTATGGGTGTGTGTTACATTAGATTCACTAGTAGGAGTGAGAAAAACATCACGGGTTGGTGCGCATTGTATGGGTGTGATTTACATTAGATTCACTAGTAGGAGTGAGAAAAACATCACGGGGTGGTGCGCATTGTATGGGTGTGTGTTACATTAGATTCACTAGTAGGAGTGAGAAAAACATCACGGGGTGGTGCGCATTGTATGGGTGTGTGTTACATTACATTCACTAGTAGGAGTGAGAAAAACATCACGGGGAGGTGCGCGATGTATGGGTGTGTGCTACATTACATTCACTAGTAGCAGTGTGAAAAACATCACGGGGTGGTGCGCATTGTATGGGTGTGTGTTACATTAGTTTCACTAGTAGGAGTGAGAAAAACATCACGGGTTGGTGCGCCTTGTTTGGGTGTGTGTTACATTACATTCACTAACAGGAGTGAGAAAAACATCACGGGGTGGTGCGCATTGTATGGGTGTGTGTTTCATTACATTCACTAGTAGGAGTGAGAAAAACATCACGGGGTGGTGTGAATCGGAGGGTCTGAATTAGCATAGGCAGTGAGTGGCAATGTAGGATGGAGAAAAGCACCGCGAGGTGGTCAGCATGGGGAGGTCATGGAACATGCAGTGGCAATGTATGATAGGTTTCTGAAAAACATCGCGGGGTGGTGCGCATTGTATGTGTGTGTGTTACATTAGATTCACTAGTAGAAGTGAGAAAAACATCACGGGGTGGTGCGCATTGTATGGGTGTGTGTTACATTACATTCACTAGTAGGAGTGTGAAAAACATCACGGGGTGGTGCGCATTGTATGGGTGTGTGTTACATTACATTCACTAGTAGGAGTGAGAAAAACATCACGGGGTGGTGCGCATTGTATGGGTGTGTGTTACATTACATTCACTAGTAGGAGTGAGAAAAACATCACGGGGTGGTGCGCATTGTATGGGTGTGTGATACATTACATTCACTACGAGGAGTGAGAAAAACATCACGGGGTGGTGCACATTGTATGGGTGTGTGTTACATTACATTCACTAGTAGGAGTGAGAAATACATCACGGGGTGGTGCGCATTGTATGGGTGTGTGTTACATTACATTCACTAGTAGGAGTGAGAAAAACATCATGGGGTGGTGCGCATTGTATGGGTGTGTGTTACATTAGATTCACTAGTAGGAGTGAGAAAAACGTCAAGTGGTGGTGCGCATTGTATGGGTGTGTGTTACATTAGATTCACTAGTAGGAGTGAGAAAAACATCACGGGGTACTGCGCATTGTATGGGTGTGTGTTACATTACATTCACTACGAGGAGTGAGAAAAACATCACGGGGTGGTGCGGATTGTATGGGTGTGTGTTACATTACATTCACTAGTAGGAGTGAGAAAAACATCACGGGGTGCTGCGAATTGTATGGGTGTGTGTTACATTAGCTTGACTAGTAGGAGTGAGAAAAACATCACGGGGTGGTGCGCATTGTATGGGTGTGTGTTCCATTAGATTCACTAGTAGTAGTGAGAAAAACATCACGGGGTGGTGCGCTTTGTATGGGTGTGTGTTACATTAGATTCACTAGTAGGAGTGAGAAAAACATCACGGGGTGGTGCGCATTGTATGGGTGTGTGTTACATTAGATTCACTAGTAGGAGTGAGAAAAACATCACGTGGTGGTGCGCATTGTATGTGTGTGTGTTACATTACATTCACTAGTAGGAGTGAGAAAAACATCACGGGGTGGTGTGCATTGTATGGGTGTGTGTTACATTACATTCACTAGTAGGAGTGGGAAAAACATCACGGGGTGGTGCGCATTGTATGGGTGTGTGTTACATTACATTCACTAGTAGGAGTGAGAAAAACATCACGGAGTGGTGCGCATTGTATGGGTGTGTGTTACATTACATTCACTAGTAGGAGTGAGAAAAATGTCACGGGGTCGTGTGAATCGGAGGATCTGAATTAGGATAGGTAGTGAATGGCAATGTAGGATGGAGAAAAGCATCGCAGGGTTGTCAGCATGGGGAGGTCAGGGAACATGCAGTGGCAATGTAGGATAGGTTTCTGAAAAACATCGCGGGGTGGTGCGCATTGTATGGGTTTGTGTTACATTAGATTCACTAGTAGGAGTGAGAAAAACGTCACGGGGTGGTGCGCATTGTATGGGTGTGTGTTACATTACATTCACTATTAGGAGTGAAAAAAACATCACGGGGTGGTGCGCATTGTATGGGTGTGTGTTACATTACATTCACTAGTAGCAGTGAGAAAAACATCACGGGGTGGTGCGCATTGTATGGGTGTATGTTACATTACATTCACTGGTAGGAGTGAGAAAACATCACGGGATGCTGTGCATTGTATGTGTGTGTTACATTACATTCACTGGTAGGAGTCAGAAAAACATCACGGGGTGGTGCGCATTTTATGGGTGTGTGTTACATTACATTCACTAGTAGGAGTGAGAAAAACATCACGGGGTCGTGCGCATTGTATCGGTGTGTGTTACATTAGATTCAATAGTAGGAGTGAGAAAAACATCACGGGGTGGTGCGCATTGTTTGTGTGTGTGTTACATTAGATTCACTAGTAGGAGTGAGAAAAACATCACGGGGTGGTGCGCATTGTATGGGTGTGTGTTACATTACATTCACTAATAGGAGTGAGAAAAATATCACGGGGTGGTGCGCATTGTATGAGTGTGTGTTTCATTACATTCACTAGTACGAGTGAGAAAAACATCACGGGGTGGTGCGCATTGTATGGGTGTGTGTTACATTACATTCACTAGTAGGAGTGAGAAAAACATCACGGGGTGGTGCGCATTGTATGGTTGTGTGTTACATTACATTCCCTAGTAGGAGTGAGAAAAACATCACGGGGTGGTGTGCATTGTATGGGTGTGTGTTACATTACATTCACTACTAGGAGTGAGAAAAACATCACGGGGTGGTGTGAATCGGAGGGTCTGAATTAGGATAGGCAGTGAGTGGCAATGTAGGATGGAGAAAAGCACCACGGGGTGGTCAGCATGCGGAGGTCATGGAACATGCAGCGGCAATGTAGGATAGGTTTCTGAAAAACATCGCGGGGTGGTGCGCATTGTATGTGTGTGTGTTACATTAGATTCACTAGTAGGAGTGAGAAAAACATCACGGGGTGGTGCGCATTGTATGGGTGTATGTTACATTAGATTCACTAGTAGGAGTGAGAAAAAAATCACGGGGTGGTGCGCATTGTATGGGAGTGTGTTACATTACATTCACTAGTAGGAGTGAGAAAAACATCACGAGGTGGTGCGCATTGTATGGGTGTGTGTTACATTACATTCATTAGTGGGAGTAAGAAAAACATCACGGGGTGGTGCGCATTGTATGGGTGTGTGTTACATTACATTCATTAGTGGGAGTAAGAAAAACATCACGGGGTGGTGCGCATTGTATGGGTGTGTGTTACATTAGATTCACTAGTAGGAGTGAGAAAAACATCACGGGGTGGTGCGCATTGTATGGGTGTGTGTTACATTATATTCACTAGTAGGAGTGGGAAAAACATCACGCGGTGGTGCGCATTGCATGGGTGTGTGTTACATTACATTCACTAGTAGGAGTGAGAAAAACATCACGGGGTGGTGCCCATTGTATGGGTGTGTGTTACATTACATTCACTAGTAGGAGTGAGAAAAACATCACGGGGTGGTGCGCATTGTATGGGTGTGTGTTACATTACATTCACTAGTAGGAGTGAGAAAAACATCACGGGGTGGTGCGCATTGTATGGGTGTGTGTTACATTACATTCACTAGTAGGAGTGAGAAAAACATCACGGGGTGGTGCTCATTGTATGGGTGTGTGTTACCTTACATTCACTAGTAGGAGTGAGAAAAACATCACGGGGTGGTGCGCATTGTATGGGTGTGCGTTACATTAGATTCACTAGTAGGAGTGAGAAAAACATCACGGGGTGGTACGCATTGTATGGGTGTGTGTTACATTACATTCACTAGTAGGAGTGAGAAAAACATCACGGGGTGGTGCGCATTATATGGGTGTGTGTTACATTGCATTCACTAGTAGGAGTGAGAAAAATATCACGGGGTGGTGCGCATTGTATGGGTGTGTGTTACATTACATTCACTAGTAAGAGTGAGAAAAACATCACGGAGTGGTGCGCATTGTATGGGTGTGTGTTACATTACATTCACTAGTAGGAGTGAGAAAAACGTCACGCGGTCGTGTGAATCGGAGGATCTGAATTAGGATAGGTAGTGAGTGGCAATGTAGGATGGAGAAAAGCATCGCAGGGTGGTCAGCATGGGGAGGTCAGGAAACATGCAGTGGCAATGTAGGATAGGTTTCTGAAAAACATCGCGGGGTGGTGCGCATTGTATGGGTATGTGTTACATTAGATTCACTAGGAGGAGTGAGAAAAACGTCACGGTGTGGTGCACATTGTATGGGTGTGTGTTACATTACATTCACTAATAGGAGTGAGAAAAACATCACGGGGTGGTGCGCATTGTATGGGTGTGTGTTACATTACATTCACTAGTAGCAGTGAGAAAAACATCACGGGGTGGTGCGCATTGTATGGGTGTATGTTACATTACATTCACTGGTAGGAGTGAGAAAAACATCACGGGGTGGTGCGCATTGTATGGGTGTGTGTTACATTACATTCACTGGTAGGAGTGAGAAAAACATCACGGGGTGGTGCGCATTGTATGGGTGTGTGTTACATTACATTCACTAGTAGGAGTGAGAAAAACATCACGGGGTGGTGCGCATTGTATGGGTGTGTGTTACATTAGATTCACTAGTAGGAGTGAGAAAAACATCACGGGGTGGTGCCCATTGTAAGGGTGTGTGTTACATTAGATTCACTAGTAGGAGTGAGAAAAACATCACGGGGTGGTGCGCATTGTATGGGTGTGTGTTACATTACATTCACTAGTAGGAGTGAGAAAAACATCACGGGGTGGTGCGCATTGTATGGGTGTGTGTTTCATTACATTCACTAGTACGAGTGAGAAAAACATCACGGGGTGGTGCGCATTGTATGGGTGTGTGTTACATTACATTCACTAGTAGGAGTGAGAAAAACATCACGGGGTGGTGCGCATTGTATTGTTGTGTGTTACATTACATTCACTAGTAGGAGTGAGAAAAACATCACGGGGTGGTGTGCATTGTATGGGTGTGTGTTACATTACATTCACTACTAGGAGTGAGAAAAACATCACGGGGTGGTGTGAATCGGAGGGTCTGAATTAGGATAGGCAGTGAGTGGCAATGTAGGATGGAGAAAAGCACCGCGGGGTGGTCAGCTGGGGAGGTCATGGAACGTGCAGTGGCAATGTAGGATAGGTTTCTGAAAAACATCGCGGGGTGGTGCGCATTGTATGTGTGTGTGTTACATTAGATTCACTAGTAGGAGTGAGAAAAACATCACGGGGTGGTGCGCATTGTATGGGTGTGTGTTACATTAGATTCACTAGTAGGAGTGAGAAAAACATCACGGGGTGGTGCGCATTGTATGGGTGTGTGTTACATTACATTCACTAGTAGGAGTGAGAAAAACATCACGGGGTTGTGCGCATTGTATGGGTGTGTGTTACATTACATTCACTAGTAGGAGTGAGAAAAACATCACGGGGTGGTGCTCATTGTATGGGTGTGTGTTACATTACATTCACTAGTAGGAGTGAGAAATACATCACGGGGTGGTGCGCATTGTATGGGTGTGTGTTACATTACATTCACTAGTAGGAGTGAGAAAAACATCACGGGGTGGTGCACATTGTATGGGTGTGTGTTACATTACATTCACTAGTAGGAGTGAGAAAAACATCAAGTGGTGGTGCGCATTGTATGGGTGTGTGTTACATTAGATTCACTAGTAGGAGTGAGAAAAACATCACGTGGTGGTGCGCATTGTATGGGTGTGTGTTACATTACATTCACTACGAGGAGTGAGAAAAACATCACGGGGTGGTGCGCATTGTATGGGTCTGTGTTACATTACATTCACTAGTAGGAGTGAGAAAAACATCACGGGGTGGTGCGCATTGTATGGGTGTGTGTTACATTACATTCACTAGTAGGAGTGAAAAAAACATCACGGGGTGGTGCGCATTGTATGGTTGTGTGTTACATTAGATTCACTAGTAGGAGTGAGAAAAACATCACGGGGTGGTGCGCATTGTATGGTTGTGTGTTACATTAGATTCACTAGTAGGAGTGAGAAAAACATCACGGGGTGGTGCTCATTGTATGGGTGTGTGTTACATTAGATTAACTAGTAGGAGTGAGAAAAACATCACGGGGTGGTGCGCATTGTATGGGTGTGTGTTACATTACATTCACTAGTAGGAGTGAGAAAAACATCACGGTGTGGTGCGCATTGTATGGGTGTGTGTTACATTACATTCACTAGTAGGAGTGAGCAAAACATCACGGTGTGGTGCGCATTGTATGGGTGTGTGTTACAATACATTCACTAGTAGGAGTGAGAAAAACATCACGGGGTGGTGCGCATTGTATGGGTGTGTGTTACATTACATTCACTAGGAGGAGTGAGAAAAACATCACGGGGTGGTGCGCATTGTATGGGTGTGTGTTACATTACATTCACTAGTGGGAGTGAGAAAAACATAACGGGGTGGTGCGCATTGTATCGGTGTGTGTTACATTACATTCACTAGTGGGAGTGAGAAAAATATCACGGGGTGGTGCGCATTGTATGGGTGTGTGTTACATTACATTCACTAGTGGGAGAGAGAAAAACATCACGGGGTGGTGCGCATTGTATGGGTGTGTGTTACATTACATTCACTAGTAGGAGTGAGAAAAACATCACGGGGTGGTGCGCATTGTATGGGTGTGTGTTACATTACATTCACTAGGAGGAGTGAGAAAAACATCACGGGGTGGTGCGCATTGTATCGGTGTGTGTTACATTACATTCACTAGTAGGAGTGAGAAAAACATCACGGGGTGGTGCGCATTGTATGGGTGTGTGTTACATTAGATTCACTAGTAGGAGTGAGAAAAACATCACGGGGTGGTGCGCATTGTATGGGTGTGTGTTACATTACATTCACTAGTAGCAGTGAGAAAAACATCACGGTGTGGTGCGCATTGTATGGGTGTGTGTTACATTACATTCACTAGTAGGAGTGAGAAATACATCACGGGGTGGTGCGCATTGTATGGGTGTGTGTTACATTACATTCACTAGTAGGAGTGAGAAAAACATCACGGGGTGGTGCGCATTGTATGGGTGTGTGTTACATTAGATTCACAAGTAGGAGTGAGAAAAACATCACAGGGTGGAGCGCATTGTATGGGTGTGTGTTACATTAGATTCACTAGTAGGAGTGAGAAAAACATCACGGGGTGGTGCGCATTGTATGGGTGTGTGTTACATTAGATTCACTAGTAGGAGTGAGAAAAACATCACGGGGTGGTGCGCATTGTATGGGTGTGTGTTACATTACATTCACTAGTAGGAGTGAGAAAAACATCACGGGTTGGTGCGCATTGTATGGGTGTGTGTTACATTAGATTCACTAGTAGGAGTGAGAAAAACATCACGGGGTGGTGCGCATTGTATGGGTGTGTGTTACATTAGATTCACTAGTAGGAGTGAGAAAAACATCACGGGGTGGTGCGCATTGTATGGGTGTGTGTTACATTACATTCACTAGTAGGAGTGAGAAAAACATCACGGGGAGGTGCGCGATGTATGGGTGTGTGTTACATTACATTCACTAATAGGAGTGAGAAAAACATCACGGGGTGGTGCGCATTGTATGGGTGTGTGTTACATTAGATTCACTAGTAGGAGTGAGAAAAACATCACGGGGTGGTGCGCATTGTATGGGTGTGTGTTACATTACATTCACTAGTAGCAGTGAGAAAAACATCACGCGGTGGTGCGCATTGTATGGGTGGGTGTTACATTAGATTCACTAGCAGGAGTGAGAAAAACATCACGGGGTGGTGTGAATGGGAGGGTCTGAATTAGGATAGGCAGTGAGTGGCAATGTAGGATGGAGAAAAGCACCGCGAGGTGGTCAGCATGGGGAGGTCATGGAACATGCAGTGGCAATGTAGGATAGGTTTCTGAAAAACATCACGGGGTGGTGCGCATTGTATGGGTGTGTGTTTCATTACATTCACTAGTAGGAGTGAGAAAAACATCACGGGGTGGTGCGCATTGTATGGGTGTGTGTTACATTACATTCACTAGTAGGAGTGAGAAAAACATCACGGGGTGGTGCGCATTGTATGGGTGTGTGTTACATTACATTCACTACTAGGAGTGAGAAAAACATCACGGGGTGGTGTGAATGGGAGGGTCTGAATTAGGATAGGCAGTGAGTGGCAATGTAGGATGGAGAAAAGCACCGCGAGGTGGTCAGCATGGGGAGGTCATGGAACATGCAGTGGCAATGTAGGATAGGTTTCTGAAAAACATCGCAGGGTGGTGCGCATTGTATGTGTGTGTGTTACATTAGATTCACTAGTAGGAGTGAGAAAAACATCACGGGGTGGTGCGCATTGTATGGGTGTGTGTTACATTACATTCACTAGTAGGAGTGAGAAAAACATCACGGGGTGGTGCGCATTGTATGGGTGTGTGTTACATTACATTCACTAGTAGGAGCGAGAAAAACATCACGGGGTGGTGCGCATTGTATGGGTGTGTGTTACATTACATTCACTAGTAGGAGTGAGAAAAACATCACGGGGTGGTGCGCATTGTATGGGTGTGTGATACATTACATTCACTACGAGGAGTGAGAAAAACATCACGGGGTGGTGCGCATTGTATGGGTGTGTGTTACATTACATTCACTAGTAGGAGTGAGAAATACATCACGGGGTGGTGCGCATTGTATGGGTGTGTGTTACATTACATTCACAAGTAGGAGTGAGAAAAACATCACGGGGTGGTGCGCATTGTATGGGTGTGTGTTACATTACATTCACTAGTAGGAGTGAGAAAATCATCACGGGGTGGTGCGCATTGTGTGGGTGTGTGTTACATTACATTCACTAGTAGGAGTGAGAAAAACATCACGGAGTGGTGCGCATTGTATGGGTGTGTGTTACATTACATTCACTAGTAGGAGTGAGAAAAACGTCACGGGGTGGTGCGCATTGTATGGGTGTATGTTACATTACATTCACTGGTAGGAGTGAGAAAACATCACGGGATGCTGTGCATTGTATGTGTGTGTTACATTACATTCACTGGTAGGAGTCAGAAAAACATCACGGGGTGGTGCGCATTTTATGGGTGTGTGTTACATTACATTCACTAGTAGGAGTGAGAAAAACATCACGGGGTCGTGCGCATTGTATCGGTGTGTGTTACATTAGATTCAATAGTAGGAGTGAGAAAAACATCACGGGGTGGTGCGCATTTTTTGTGTGTGTGTTACATTAGATTCACTAGTAGGAGTGAGAAAAACATCACGGGGTGGTGCGCATTGTATGGGTGTGTGTTACATTACATTCACTAATAGGAGTGAGAAAAATATCACGGGGTGGTGCGCATTGTATGAGTGTGTGTTTCATTACATTCACTAGTACGAGTGAGAAAAACATCACGGGGTGGTGCGCATTGTATGGGTGTGTGTTACATTACATTCACTAGTAGGAGTGAGAAAAACATCACGGGGTGGTGCGCATTGTATGGTTGTGTGTTACATTACATTCCCTAGTAGGAGTGAGAAAAACATCACGGGGTGGTGTGCATTGTATGGGTGTGTGTTACATTACATTCACTACTAGGAGTGAGAAAAACATCACGGGGTGGTGTGAATCGGAGGGTCTGAATTAGGATAGGCAGTGAGTGGCAATGTAGGATGGAGAAAAGCACCGCGGGGTGGTCAGCATGCGGAGGTCATGGAACATGCAGCGGCAATGTAGGATAGGTTTCTGAAAAACATCGCGGGGTGGTGCGCATTGTATGAGTGTGTGTTACATTAGATTCACTAGTAGGAGTGAGAAAAACATCACGGGGTGGTGCGCATTGTATGGGTGTATGTTACATTAGATTCACTAGTAGGAGTGAGAAAAAAATCACGGGGTGGTGCGCATTGTATGGGAGTGTGTTACATTACATTCACTAGTAGGAGTGAGAAAAACATCACGAGGTGGTGCGCATTGTATGGGTGTGTGTTACATTACATTCATTAGTGGGAGTAAGAAAAACATCACGGGGTGGTGCGCATTGTATGGGTGTGTGTTACATTACATTCACTAGTGGGAGTGAGAAAAACATCACGGGGTGGTGCGCATTGTATGGGTGTGTGTTACATTAGATTCACTAGTAGGAGTGAGAAAAACATCACGGGGTGGTGCGCATTGTATGGGTGTGTGTTACATTATATTCACTAGTAGGAGTGGGAAAAACATCACGCGGTGGTGCGCATTGCATGGGTGTGTGTTACATTACATTCACTAGTAGGAGTGAGAAAAACATCACGGGGTGGTGCCCATTGTATGGGTGTGTGTTACATTACATTCACTAGTAGGAGTGAGAAAAACATCACGGGGTGGTGCGCATTGTATGGGTGTGTGTTACATTACATTCACTAGTAGGAGTGAGAAAAACATCACGGGGTGGTGCGCATTGTATGGGTGTGTGTTACATTACATTCACTAGTAGGAGTGAGAAAAACATCACGGGGTGGTGCTCATTGTATGGGTGTGTGTTACCTTACATTCACTAGTAGGAGTGAGAAAAACATCACGGGGTGGTGCGCATTGTATGGGTGTGCGTTACATTAGATTCACTAGTAGGAGTGAGAAAAACATCACGGGGTGGTACGCATTGTATGGGTGTGTGTTACATTACATTCACTAGTAGGAGTGAGAAAAACATCACGGGGTGGTGCGCATTATATGGGTGTGTGTTACATTGCATTCACTAGTAGGAGTGAGAAAAATATCACGGGGTGGTGCGCATTGTATGGGTGTGTGTTACATTACATTCACTAGTAAGAGTGAGAAAAACATCACGGAGTGGTGCGCATTGTATGGGTGTGTGTTACATTACATTCACTAGTAGGAGTGAGAAAAACGTCACGCGGTCGTGTGAATCGGAGGATCTGAATTAGGATAGGTAGTGAGTGGCAATGTAGGATGGAGAAAAGCATCGCAGGGTGGTCAGCATGGGGAGGTCAGGAAACATGCAGTGGCAATGTAGGATAGGTTTCTGAAAAACATCGCGGGGTGGTGCGCATTGTATGGGTATGTGTTACATTAGATTCACTAGGAGGAGTGAGAAAAACGTCACGGTGTGGTGCACATTGTATGGGTGTGTGTTACATTACATTCACTAATAGGAGTGAGAAAAACATCACGGGGTGGTGCGCATTGTATGGGTGTGTGTTACATTACATTCACTAGTAGCAGTGAGAAAAACATCACGGGGTGGTGCGCATTGTATGGGTGTATGTTACATTACATTCACTGGTAGGAGTGAGAAAAACATCACGGGGTGGTGCGCATTGTATGGGTGTGTGTTACATTACATTCACTGGTAGGAGTGAGAAAAACATCACGGGGTGGTGCGCATTGTATGGGTGTGTGTTACATTACATTCACTAGTAGGAGTGAGAAAAACATCACGGGGTGGTGCGCATTGTATGGGTGTGTGTTACATTAGATTCACTAGTAGGAGTGAGAAAAACATCACGGGGTGGTGTGAATCGGAGGGTCTGAATTAGGATAGGCAGTGAGTGGCAATGTAGGATGGAGAAAAGCACCGCGGGGTGGTCAGCTGGGGAGGTCATGGAACGTGCAGTGGCAATGTAGGATAGGTTTCTGAAAAACATCGCGGGGTGGTGCGCATTGTATGTGTGTGTGTTACATTACATTCACTAGTAGGAGTGAGAAAAACATCACGGGGTGGTGCGCATTGTATGGGTGTGTGTTACATTAGATTCACTAGTAGGAGTGAGAAAAACATCACGGGGTGGTGCGCATTGTATGGGTGTGTGTTACATTACATTCACTAGTAGGAGTGAGAAAAACATCACGGGGTTGTGCGCATTGTATGGGTGTGTGTTACATTACATTCACTAGTAGGAGTGAGAAAAACATCACGGGGTGGTACTCATTGTATGGGTGTGTGTTACATTACATTCACTAGTAGGAGTGAGAAATACATCACGGGGTGGTGCGCATTGTATGGGTGTGTGTTACATTACATTCACTAGTAGGAGTGAGAAAAACATCACGGGGTGGTGCACATTGTATGGGTGTGTGTTACATTACATTCACTAGTAGGAGTGAGAAAAACATCAAGTGGTGGTGCGCATTGTATGGGTGTGTGTTACATTAGATTCACTAGTAGGAGTGAGAAAAACATCACGTGGTGGTGCGCATTGTATGGGTGTGTGTTACATTACATTCACTACGAGGAGTGAGAAAAACATCACGGGGTGGTGCGCATTGTATGGGTCTGTGTTACATTACATTCACTAATAGGAGTGAGAAAAACATCACGGGGTGGTGCGCATTGTATGGGTGTGTGTTACATTACATTCACTAGTAGGAGTGAAAAAAACATCACGGGGTGGTGCGCATTGTATGGTTGTGTGTTACATTAGATTCACTAGTAGGAGTGAGAAAAACATCACGGGGTGGTGCGCATTGTATGGTTGTGTGTTACATTAGATTCACTAGTAGGAGTGAGAAAAACATCACGGGGTGGTGCTCATTGTATGGGTGTGTGTTACATTAGATTAACTAGTAGGAGTGAGAAAAACATCACGGGGTGGTGCGCATTGTATGGGTGTGTGTTACATTACATTCACTAGTAGGAGTGAGAAAAACATCACGGTGTGGTGCGCATTGTATGGGTGTGTGTTACATTACATTCACTAGTAGGAGTGAGCAAAACATCACGGTGTGGTGCGCATTGTATGGGTGTGTGTTACAATACATTCACTAGTAGGAGTGAGAAAAACATCACGGGGTGGTGCGCATTGTATGGGTGTGTGTTACATTACATTCACTAGTAGGAGTGAGAAAAACATCACGGGGTGGTGCGCATTGTATGGGTGTGTGTTACATTACATTCACTAGTGGGAGTGAGAAAAACATAACGGGGTGGTGCGCATTGTATCGGTGTGTGTTACATTACATTCACTAGTGGGAGTGAGAAAAATATCACGGGGTGGTGCGCATTGTATGGGTGTGTGTTACATTACATTCACTAGTGGGAGAGAGAAAAACATCACGGGGTGGTGCGCATTGTATGGGTGTGTGTTACATTACATTCACTAGTAGGAGTGAGAAAAACATCACGGGGTGGTGCGCATTGTATGGGTGTGTGTTACATTACATTCACTAGGAGGAGTGAGAAAAACATCACGGGGTGGTGCGCATTGTATCGGTGTGTGTTACATTACATTCACTAGTAGGAGTGAGAAAAACATCACGGGGTGGTGCGCATTGTATGGGTGTGTGTTACATTAGATTCACTAGTAGGAGTGAGAAAAACATCACGGGGTGGTGCGCATTGTATGGGTGTGTGTTACATTACATTCACTAGTAGCAGTGAGAAAAACATCACGGTGTGGTGCGCATTGTATGGGTGTGTGTTACATTACATTCACTAGTAGGAGTGAGAAATACATCACGGGGTGGTGCGCATTGTATGGGTGTGTGTTACATTACATTCACTAGTAGGAGTGAGAAAAACATCACGGGGTGGTGCCCATGGTATGGGTGTGTGTTACATTAGATTCACAAGTAGGAGTGAGAAAAACATCACAGGGTGGAGCGCATTGTATGGGTGTGTGTTACATTAGATTCACTAGTAGGAGTGAGAAAAACATCACGGGGTGGTGCGCATTGTATGGGTGTGTGTTACATTAGATTCACTAGTAGGAGTGAGAAAAACATCACGGGGTGGTGCGCATTGTATGGGTGTGTGTTACATTACATTCACTAGTAGGAGTGAGAAAAACATCACGGGTTGGTGCGCATTGTATGGGTGTGTGTTACATTAGATTCACTAGTAGGAGTGAGAAAAACATCACGGGGTGGTGCGCATTGTATGGGTGTGTGTTACATTAGATTCACTAGTAGGAGTGAGAAAAACATCACGGGGTGGTGCGCATTGTATGGGTGTGTGTTACATTACATTCACTAGTAGGAGTGAGAAAAACATCACGGGGAGGTGCGCGATGTATGGGTGTGTGCTACATTACATTCACTAGTAGCAGTGTGAAAAACATCACGGGGTGGTGCGCATTGTATGGGTGTGTGTTACATTAGATTCACTAGTAGGAGTGAGAAAAACATCACGGGGTGGTGCGCATTGTATGGGTGTGTGTTACATTACATTCACTAGTAACAGTGAGAAAAACATCACGCGGTGGTGCGCATTGTATGGGTGGGTGTTACATTAGATTCACTAGCAGGAGTGAGAAAAACATTACGGGGTGGTGCGCATTGTATGGGTGTGTGTTACATTAGATTCACTATTAGGAGTGAGAAAAACATCACGGGTTGGTGCGCCTTGTTTGGCTGTGTGTTACATTACATTCACTAATAGGAGTGAGAAAAACATCACGGGGTGGTGCGCATTGTATGGGTGTGTGTTTCATTACATTCACTAGTAGGAGTGAGAAAAACATCACGGGGTGGTGCGCATTGTATGGGTGTGTGTTACATTACATTCACTAGTAGGAGTGAGAAAAACATCACGGGGTGGTGCGCATTGTATGGGTGTGTGTTACATTACATTCACTACTAGGAGTGAGAAAAACATCACGGGGTGGTGTGAATGGGAGGGTCTGAATTAGGATAGGCAGTGAGTGGCAATGTAGGATGGAGAAAAGCACCGCGAGGTGGTCAGCATGGGGAGGTCATGGAACATGCAGTGGCAATGTAGGATAGGTTTCTGAAAAACATCGCAGGGTGGTGCGCATTGTATGTGTGTGTGTTACATTAGATTCACTAGTAGGAGTGAGAAAAACATCACGGGGTGGTGCGCATTGTATGGGTGTGTGTTACATTACATTCACTAGTAGGAGTGAGAAAAACATCACGGGGTGGTGCGCATTGTATGGGTGTGTGTTACATTACATTCACTAGTAGGAGCGAGAAAAACATCACGGGGTGGTGCGCATTGTATGGGTGTGTGTTACATTACATTCACTAGTAGGAGTGAGAAAAACATCACGGGGTGGTGCGCATTGTATGGGTGTGTGATACATTACATTCACTACGAGGAGTGAGAAAAACATCACGGGGTGGTGCGCATTGTATGGGTGTGTGTTACATTACATTCACTAGTAGGAGTGAGAAATACATCACGGGGTGGTGCGCATTGTATGGGTGTGTGTTACATTACATTCACTAGTAGGAGTGAGAAAAACATCACGGGGTGGTGCGCATTGTATGGGTGTGTGTTACATTAGATTCACTAGTAGGAGTGAGAAAAACGTCAAGTGGTGGTGCGCATTGTATGGGTGTGTGTTACATTAGATTCACTAGTAGGAGTGAGAAAAACATCACGGGGTGCTGCGCATTGTATGGGTGTGTGTTACATTACATTCACTACGAGGAGTGAGAAAAACATCACTGGGTGGTGCGCATTGTATGGGTGTGTGTTACATTACATTCACTAGTAGGAGTGAGAAAAACATCACGGGGTGCTGCGAATTGTATGGGTGTGTGTTACATTAGCTTGACTAGTAGGAGTGAGAAAAACATCACGGGGTGGTGCGCATTGTATGGGTGTGTGTTACATTAGATTCACTAGTAGTAGTGAGAAAAACATCACGGGGTGGTGCGCATTGTATGGGTGTGTGTTACATTAGATTCACTAGTAGGAGTGAAAAAAACATCACGGGGTGGTGCGCATTGTATGGGTGTGTGTTACATTAGATTCACTAGTAGGAGTGAGAAAAACATCACGTGGTGGTGCGCATTGTATGTGTGTGTGTTACATTACATTCACTACTAGGAGTGAGAAAAACATCACGGGGTGGTGCGCATTTTATGGGTGTGTGTTACATTACATTCACTAGTAGGAGTGAGAAAAACATCACGGGGTGGTGCGCATTGTATGGGATTGTGTTACATTACATTCACTAGTAGGAGTGAGAAAAACATCACGGGGTGGTGCGCATTGTATGGGTGTGTGTTACATTAGATTCACTAGTAGGAGTGAGAAAAACATCACGGGGTGGTGCGCATTGTATGGGTGTGTGTTACATTACATTCACTAGTAGGAGTGAGAAAAACATCACGGGGTGGTGCGCATTGTATGGGTGTGTGTTACATTAGATTCACTAGTAGGAGTGAGAAAAACATCACGGGGTGGTGCGCATTGTATGGGTGTGTGTTACATTACATTCACTAGTGGGAGTGAGAAAAACATCACGGGGTGGTGCGCATTGTATGGGTGTGTGTTACATTACATTCACTAGTGGGAGTGAGAAAAACATCACGGGGTGGTGCGCATTGAATGAGTGTGTGTTACATTACATTCACTAGTGGGAGAGAGAAAAACATCAAGGGGTGGTGCGCATTGTATGGGTGTGTGTTACATTACATTCACTAGTAGGAGTGAGAAAAACATCACGTGTTGGTGCGCATTGTATGGGTGTGTGTTACATTACATTCACTAGTAGGAGTGAGAAAAACATCACGGGGTGGTGCGCATTGTATGGGTGTGTGTTACATTAGATTCACTAGTAGGAGTGAGAAAAACAACACGGGGTGGTGCACATTGTATGGGTGTGTGTTACATTACATTCACCAGTAGGAGTGAGAAAAACATCACGGGGTGGTGGGCATTGTATGGGTGTGTGTTACATTACATTCACCAGTAGGAGTGAGAAAAACATCACGGGGTGGTGCGCATTGTATGGGTGTGTGTTACATTACATTCACCAGTAGGATTGAGAAAAACATCACGGGGTGGTGCGCATTGTATGGGTGTGTGTTACATTACATTCACTACTAGGAGTGAGAAAAACATCACGGGGTGGTGCGCATTGTATGGGTGTGTGTTACATTACATTCACTAGTAGGAGTGAGAAAAAAATCACGGGGTGGTGCGCATTGTATGGGTGTGTGTTACATTACATTCACTAGTAGGAGTGAGAAAAACATCACGGGGTGGTGTGCATTGTATGGGTGTGTGTTACATTACATTCAGTACGAGGACTTAGATAAACATCACGGGGTGGTGCGCATTGTATTGGTGTGTGTTACATTACATTCACTAGTACGAGTGAGAAAAACATCACGGCGTGGTGCGCATTGCATGGGTGTGTGTTACATTACATTCACTATTAGGAGTGAGAAAAACATCACGGGGTGGTGCGCATTGTATGGGTGTGTGTTACATTACATTCACTACTAGGAGTGAGAAAAAAATCACGGGGTGGTGTGAATTAGAGGGTCTGAATTAGGAAAGGCAGTGAGTGGCAATGTAGGATGGAGAAAAGCCCCGCGGGGGGGTCAGCATGGGGAGGTCAGGGAACATGCAGTGGCAATGTAGGATAGGATTCTGAAAAACATCGCGGGTTGGTGCGCATTGTATGGGTGTGTGTTACATTACATTCACTAGTAGGAGTGAGAAAAACATCACGGGGTGGTGCGCATTGTATGGGTGTGTGTTACATTAGATTCACTAGTAGGAGTGAGAAAAACATCACGGGTTGGTGCGCCTTGTTTGGGTGTGTGTTACATTACATTCACTAATAGGAGTGAGAAAAACATCACGGGGTGGTGCGCATTGTATGGGTGTGTGTTTCATTACATTCACTAGTAGGAGTGAGAAAAACATCACGGGGTGGTGCGCATTGTATGGGTGTGTGTTACATTACATTCACTAGTAGGAGTGAGAAAAACATCACGGGGTGGTGCGCATTGTATGGGTGTGTGTTACATTACATTCACTACTAGGAGTGAGAAAAACATCACGGGGTGGTGTGAATGGGAGGGTCTGAATTAGGATAGGCAGTGAGTGGCAATGTAGGATGGAGAAAAGCACCGCGAGGTGGTCAGCATGGGGAGGTCATGGAACATGCAGTGGCAATGTAGGATAGGTTTCTGAAAAACATCGCAGGGTGGTGCGCATTGTATGTGTGTGTGTTACATTAGATTCACTAGTAGGAGTGAGAAAAACATCACGGGGTGGTGCGCATTGTATGGGTGTGTGTTACATTACATTAACTAGTAGGAGTGAGAAAAACATCACGGGGTGGTGCGCATTGTATGGGTGTTTGTTACATTACATTCACTAGTAGGAGCGAGAAAAACATCACGGGGTGGTGCGCATTGTATGGGTGTGTGTTACATTACATTCACTAGTAGGAGTGAGAAAAACATCACGGGGTGGTGCGCATTGTATGGGTGTGTGATACATTACATTCACTACGAGGAGTGAGAAAAACATCACGGGGTGGTGCGCATTGTATGGGTGTGTGTTACATTACATTCACTAGTAGGAGTGAGAAATACATCACGGGGTGGTGCGCATTGTATGGGTGTGTGTTACATTACATTCACTAGTAGGAGTGAGAAAAACATCACGGGGTGGTGCGCATTGTATGGGTGTGTGTTACATTAGATTCACTAGTAGGAGTGAGAAAAACGTCAAGTGGTGGTGCGCATTGTATGGGTGTGTGTTACATTAGATTCACTAGTAGGAGTGAGAAAAACATCACGGGGTGCTGCGCATTGTATGGGTGTGTGTTACATTACATTCACTACGAGGAGTGAGAAAAACATCACTGGGTGGTGCGCATTGTATGGGTGTGTGTTACATTACATTCACTAGTAGGAGTGAGAAAAACATCACGGGGTGCTGCGAATTGTATGGGTGTGTGTTACATTAGCTTGACTAGTAGGAGTGAGAAAAACATCACGGGGTGGTGCGCATTGTATGGGTGTGTGTTACATTAGATTCACTAGTAGTAGTGAGAAAAACATCACGGGGTGGTGCGCATTGTATGGGTGTGTGTTACATTAGATTCACTAGTAGGAGTGAGAAAAACATCACGGGGTGGTGCGCATTGTATGGGTGTGTGTTACATTAGATTCACTAGTAGGAGTGAGAAAAACATCACGTGGTGGTGCGCATTGTATGTGTGTGTGTTACATTACATTCACTACTAGGAGTGAGAAAAACATCACGGGGTTGTGCGCATTTTATGGGTGTGTGTTACATTACATTCACTAGTAGGAGTGAGAAAAACATCACGGGGTGGTGCGCATTGTATGGGAGTGTGTTACATTACATTCACTAGTAGGAGTGAGAAAAACATCACGGGGTGGTGCGCATTGTATGGGTGTGTGTTACATTAGATTCACTAGTAGGAGTGAGAAAAACATCACGGGGTGGTGCGCATTGTATGGGTGTGTGTTACATTACATTCACTAGTAGGAGTGAGAAAAACATCACGGGGTGGTGCGCATTGTATGGGTGTGTGTTACATTAGATTCACTAGTAGGAGTGAGAAAAACATCACGGGGTGGTGCGCATTGTATGGGTGTGTGTTACATTACATTCACTAGTGGGAGTGAGAAAAACATCACGGGGTGGTGCGCATTGTATGGGTGTGTGTTACATTACATTCACTAGTGGGAGTGAGAAAAACATCACGGGGTGGTGCGCATTGAATGAGTGTGTGTTACATTACATTCACTAGTGGGAGAGAGAAAAACATCACGGGGTGGTGCGCATTGTATGGGTGTGTGTTACATTACATTCACTAGTAGGAGTGAGAAAAACATCACGTGTTGGTGCGCATTGTATGGGTGTGTGTTACATTACATTCATTAGTAGGAGTGAGAAAAACATCACGGGGTGGTGCGCATTGTATGGGTGTGTGTTACATTAGATTCACTAGTAGGAGTGAGAAAAACAACACGGGGTGGTGCACATTGTATGGGTGTGTGTTACATTACATTCACCAGTAGGAGTGAGAAAAACATCACGGGGTGGTGGGCATTGTATGGGTGTGTGTTACATTACATTCACTAGTAGGAGTGAGAAAAACATCACGGGGTGGTGCGCATTGTATGGGTGTGTGTTACATTACATTCACCAGTAGGATTGAGAAAAACATCACGGGGTGGTGCGCATTGTATGGGTGTGTGTTACATTACATTCACTACTAGGAGTGAGAAAAACATCACGGGGTGGTGCGCATTGTATGGGTGTGTGTTACATTACATTCACTAGTAGGAGTGAGAAAAAAATCACGGGGTGGTGCGCATTGTATGGGTGTGTGTTACATTACATTCACTAGTAGGAGTGAGAAAAACATCACGGGGTGGTGTGCATTGTATGGGTGTGTGTTACATTACATTCAGTACGAGGACTTAGATAAACATCACGGGGTGGTGCGCATTGTATTGGTGTGTGTTACATTACATTCACTAGTACGAGTGAGAAAAACATCACGGGGTGGTGCGCATTGCATGGGTGTGTGTTACATTACATTCACTATTAGGAGTGAGAAAAACATCACGGGGTGGTGCGCATTGTATGGGTGTGTGTTACATTACATTCACTACTAGGAGTGAGAAAAAAATCACGGGGTGGTGTGAATTAGAGGGTCTGAATTAGGAAAGGCAGTGAGTGGCAATGTAGGATGGAGAAAAGCCCCGCGGGGGGGTCAGCATGGGGAGCTCAGGGAACATGCAGTGGCAATGTAGGATAGGATTCTGAAAAACATCGCGGGTTGGTGCGCATTGTATGGGTGTGTGTTACATTACATTCACTAGTAGGAGTGAGAAAAACATCACGGGGTGGTGCGCATTGTATGGGTGTCTGTTACATTAGATTCACTAGTAGGAGTGAGAAAAACATCACGGGGTGGTGCGCATTGTATGGGTGTGTGTTACATTACATTCACTAGTAGGAGTGAGAAAAACATCACGGGGTGGTGCGCATTGTATGGGTGTGTGTTACATTACATTCACCAGTAGGAGTGAGAAAAACATCACGGGGTGGTGCGCATTGTATGGGTGTGTGTTACATTACATTCACCAGTAGGAGTGAGAAAAACATCACGGGGTGGTGCGCATTGTATGGGTGTGTGTTACATTACATTCACCAGTAGGAGTGAGAAAAACATCACGGGGTGGTGCGCATTGTATGGGTGTGTGTTACATTACATTCACCAGTAGGAGTGAGAAAAACATCACGGGGTGGTGCGCATTGTATGGGTGTGTGTTACATTACATTCACCAGTAGGAGTGAGAAAAACATCACGGGGTGGTGCGCATTGTATGGGTGTGTGTTACATTACATTCACCAGTAGGAGTGAGAAAAACATCACGGGGTGGTGCGCATTGTATGGGTGTGTGTTACATTACATTCACCAGTAGGAGTGAGAAAAACATCACGGGGTGGTGCGCATTGTATGGGTGTGTGTTACATTACATTCACCAGTAGGAGTGAGAAAAACATCACGGGGTGGTGCGCATTGTATGGGTGTGTGTTACATTACATTCACCAGTAGGAGTGAGAAAAACATCACGGGGTGGTGCGCATTGTATGGGTGTGTGTTACATTACATTCACCAGTAGGAGTGAGAAAAACATCACGGGGTGGTGCGCATTGTATGGGTGTGTGTTACATTACATTCACCAGTAGGAGTGAGAAAAACATCACGGGGTGGTGCGCATTGTATGGGTGTGTGTTACATTACATTCACTAGTAGGAGTGAGAAAAACATCACGGGCTGGTGCACATTGTATGGGTGTGTGTTACATTACATTCACTAGTAGGAGTGAGAAAAACATCACGGGGTGGTGCGCATTGTATGGGTGTGTGTTACATTACATTCAGTACGAGGACTTAGAAAAACATCACGGGGTGTTGCGCATTGTATGGGTGTGTGTTACATTACATTCACTAGTAAGAGTGAGAAAAACATCACGGGGTGGTGCGCATTGTATCGGTGTGAGTTACAATACATTCACTAGTAGCAGTGAGAAAAACATCACGTGGTGGCGCGCATTGTATGGGTGTGTGTTACATTAGATTGACTAGTAGGAATGAGAAAAACATCACGGGGTGGTGTGAATCGGAGGGTCTGAATTAGGATATGCAGTGAGTGGCAATGTAGGATGGAGAAAAGCACTGCGGGGTGGTCAGCCAGGGGAGGTCAGGGAACATGCTGTGGCAATGTAGGATAGGTTTCTGAAAAACATCGCGGGGTGTTGCGCATTGTATGGGTTTGTGTTACATTAGATTCACTAGTAGGAGTGAGAAAAACATCACGGGGTGGTGCGCATTGTATGGGTGTGTTTTACATTACATTCACTAATAGGAGTGAGAAAAACATCACGGGGTGGTGCGCATTGTATGGGTGTGTGTTACATTACATTCACTAGTAGGAGTGAGAAAAACATCACGGGGTGGTGCGCATTGTATGGGTGTGTGTTACATTACATTCACTAGTAGGAGTGAGAAAAACATCACGGGGTGGTGCGCATTGTATGGGTGTGTGTTACATTACATTCACTAATAGGAGTGAGGAAAACATCACGGGGTGGTGCGCATTGTATGGGTGTGTGTTACATTACATTCACTAGTAGCAGTGAGAAAAACATCACGGCGTGGTGCGCATTGTATGGGTGTGTGTTACATTACATTCACTAGTAGGAGTGAGAAAAACATCACGGGGTGGTGCGCATTTTATGTGTGTGTGTTACATTACATTCACTACTAGGAGTGAGAAAAACATCACGGCGTGGTGAGCATTGTATGGGTGTGTGTTACATTACATTCACTAGTAGGAGTGAGAAAAACATCACGGGGTGGTGTGCATTGTATGGGTGTGTGTTACATTAGATTCACTAGTATTAGTCAGAAAAACATCACGCGGTGGTGCGCATTGTATGGGTGTGTGTTACATTACATTCACTAGTAGGAGTGAGAAAAACATCACGGGGTGGTGCGCATTGTATGGGTGTGTGTTACATTACATTCACTAGTAGGAGTGAGAAAAACATCACGGGGTGGTGCGCATTGTATGGGTGTGTGTTACATTACATTCACTAGTAGGAGTGAGAAAAACATCACGGGGTGGTGTGCATTGTATGGGTGTGTGTTACATTAGATTCACTAGTATTAGTCAGAAAACCATCACGCGGTTGTGCGCATTGTATGGGTGTGTGTTACATTACATTCACTAGTAGGAGTGAGAAAAACATCACGGGGTGGTGCGCATTGTATGGGTGTGTGTTACATTAGATTCATTAGAAGGAGTGAGAAAAACATCACGGGGTGGTGCGCATTGTATGGGTGTGTGTTACATTACATTCACTAGTAGGACTGAGAAAAACATCACGGGGTGGTGCGCATTGTATGGGTGTGTGTTACATTACATTCACTAGTAGGAGTGAGAAAAACATCACGGGGTGGTGCGCATTGTATGGGTGTGTGTTACATTACATTCACAAATAGGAGTGAGAAAAACATCACGGGGTGGTGTGAATCGGAGGGTATGAATTAGGAAAGGCAGTGAGTGGCAATGTAGGATGGAGAAAAGCCCCGCGGGGTGGTCAACATGGGGAGGTCAGGGAACATGCAGTGGCAATGTAGGATAGGATTCTGAAAAACATCGCGGGGTGGTGCGCATTGTATGGGTGTGTGTTACAATAGATTCACTAGTAGGAGTGAGAAAAACATCATGGTGTTGTCCGCATTGTATGGGTGTGTGTTACATTACATTCACTAGTAGGAGTGAGAAAAACGTCACAGGGTGGTGGGCATTGTATGGGTGTGTGTTACATTACATTCACTCGTAGGAGCGAGAAAAACATCACGGGGTGTGGCGCATTGTATGGGTGTGTGTTACATTACATTCACTAGTAGGAGTGAGAAAAACATCACGGGGTGGTGTGCATTGTATGGGTGTGTGTTACATTAAATTCACTAGTAGGAGTGAGAAAAACATTACGGGGTGGTGCGCATTGTATGGGTGTGTGTTACATTACATTCACCAGTAGGAGTGAGAAAAACATCACGGGGTGGTGCGCATTGTATGGGTGTGTATTACATTACATTCACTAGTAGGAGTGAGAAAAACATCACGGGGTGGTGCGCATTGCATGGGTGTGTGTTACATTAGATTCACTAGAAGGAGTGAGAAAAACATCACGGGGTGGTGCGCATTGTATGGGTGTGTGTTACATTACATTCACTAGTAGGAGTGAGAAAAAGATCACGGGGTGGTGCGCATTGTATGGGTGTGTGTTACATTACATTCACTAGTAGGAGTGAGAAAAACATCACGGGGTGGTGCGCATTGCATGGGTGTGTGTTACATTACATTCACTATTAGGAGTGAGAAAAACATCACGGGGTGGTGCGCATTGTATGGGTGTGTGTTACATTACATTCACTACTAGGAGTGAGAAAAAAATCACGGGGTGGTGTGAATTGGAGGGTCTGAATTAGGAAAGGCAGTGAGTGGCAATGTAGGATGGAGAAAAGCCCCGCGGGGGGGTCAGCATGGGGAGGTCAGGGAACATGCAGTGGCAATGTAGGATAGGATTCTGAAAAACATCGCGGGTTGGTGCGCATTGTATGGGTGTGTGTTACATTAGATTCACTAGTAGGAGTGAGAAAAACATCACGGGGTGGTGCGCATTGTATGGGTGTGTGTTACATTACATTCACTAGTAGGAGTGAGAAAAACATCACGGGGTGGTGCCCATTGTATGGGTGTGTGTTACATTACATTCACTCGTAGGAGTGAGAAAAACATCACGGGGTGGTGCGCATTGTATGGGTGTGTGTTACCTTACATTCACTAATAGGAGTGAGAAAAACATCACGGGGTGGTGCGCATTGTATGGGTGTGTGTTACATTACATTCACTAGTAGCAGTGAGAAAAACATCACGGGGTGGTGCGCCTTGTATGGGTGTGTGTTACATTACATTCACTAGTAGGAGTGAGAAAAACATCACGGGGTGGTGCGCATTGTATGTGTGTGTGTTACGTTACATTCACTACTAGGAGTGAGAAAAACATCATGGGGTGGTGAGCATTGTATGGGTGTGTGTTACGTTACATTCACTAGTAGGAGTGAGAAAAACATCACGGGGTGGTGCGCATTGTATGGGTGTGTGTTATATTACATTCACTAGTAGGAGTGAGAAAAACATCACGGGGTGGTGCGCATTGTATGGGTGTGTGTTACATTACATTCACTCGTAGGAGTGAGAAAAACATCACGGCGTGGTGCGCATTGTATGGGTGTGTGTTACATTACATTCACTAGTAGGAGTGAGAAAAACATCACGGGTTGGTGCGCATAGTATGGGTGTGTGTTACATTACATTCACTAGTAGGAGTGAGAAAAACATCACGTGGTGGTGCGCATTGTATGGGTGTGTGTTACATTACATTCACTAGTAGGAGTGAGAAAAACATCACGGGGTGGTGCGCATGTATGGGTGGGTGTTACATTACATTCACTAGTAGGGGTGAGAAACACATCACGGGGTGGTGCGCATTGTATGGGTGTGTGTTACATTAGATTCACTAGTAGGGGTGAGAAAAACATCACGGGGTGGTGCGCATTGTATGGGTGTGTGTTACATTACATTCACTAGTAGGAGTGAGAAAAACATCACGGGGTGGTGCACATTGTATGGGTGTGTGTTACATTAGATTCACTATTAGGAGTGAGAAAAACATCACGGGGTGGTGCGCATTGTATGGGTGTGTGTTACATTACATTCACTAGTAGGAGTGAGAAAAACATCACGGGGTGGTGCGCATTGTATGGGTGTGTGATACATTACATTCACTAGTAGGAGTGAGAAAAACATCACGGGGTGGTGCGCATTGTATGGGTGTGTGTTACATTACATTCACTAGTAGGAGTGAGAAAAACATCACGGGGTGGTGCGCATTGTATGGGTGTGTGTTACATTGCATTCACTAGTAGGAGTGAGAAAAACCTCACGGGGTGGTGCGCATTGTATGGGTGTGTGTTACACTGAATTTACTAGTAGGAGTGAGAAAAACATCACGGGGTGGTGCGCATTGTATGGGTGTGTGTTACATTACATTCACTAGTAGGAGTGAGAAAAAACATCACGGGGTGGTGCGCATTGTATGGGTGTGTGTTACATTGCATTCACTAGTAGGAGTGAGAAAAACATCACGGGGTGGTGCGCATTGTACGGGTGTGTGTTACATTACATTCAGTAGTAGGAGTGGGAAAAACATCACGGGGTGGTGCGCATTGTATGGGTGTGTGTTACATTACGTTCACTAGTAGGAGTGAGAAAATCATCACGGGGTGGTGCGCATTGTATGGGTGTGTGTTACATGATATTCACTAGTAGGAGTGAGAAAAACATCACGGGGTGGTGCGCATTGTATGGGTGTGTGTTACATTACATTCACTAGTAGGAGTGAGAAAAACATCAGGGGTGGTGCGCATTGTATTGGTGTGTGTTACATTACATTCACTAGTAGGAGTGAGAAAAACATCACGGGGTGGTGCACATTGTATGGGTGTGTGTTACATTACATTCACTAGTAGGAGTGAGAAAAACATCACGGGGTGGTGCGCATTGTATGGGTGTGTGTTACATTAGATTCACTAGTAGGAGTGAGAAAAACATCACGGGGTTGTGCGCATTGTATGGGTGTGTGTTACATTAGATTCACTAGAAGGAGTGAGAAAAACATCACGGGGTGGTGCGCATTGTATGGGTGTGTGTTACATTAGATTCACTAGTAGGAGTGAGAAAAACATCACGGGGTGGTGCGCATTGTATGGGTGTGTGTTACATTAGATTCACTAGTAGGAGTGAGAAAAACATCACGGGGTGGTGCGCATTGTATGGGTGTGTGTTACATTACATTCACTAGTAGGAGTGAGAAAAGCATCACGGGGTGGTGCGCATTGTATGGTTGTGTGTTACATTACATTGAGTACTAGGAGTGAGAAAAAAATTACGGGGTGGTGTGCATTGTATGGGTGTGTGTTACATTAGATTCACTAGTAGGAGTGAGAAAAATATCACGGGGTGGTGCGCATTGTATGGGTGTGTGTTACATTAGATTCACTAGTAGGAGTGAGAAAAACATCACGGGGTGGTGCGCATTGTATCAGTTTGTGTTACATTACATTCACTAATAGGAGCGAGAAAAACATCACGGGGTGGTGCGCATTGTATGGGTGTGTGTTACATTACATTCACTAATAGGAGTGAGAAAAACATCACGGGGTGGTGCGCATTTTATGGGTGTGTGTTACATTACATTCACTAGTAGGAGTGAGAAAAACATCACGGGGTGGTGCGCATTGTATGGGTGTGTGTTACATTAGATTCACTAGTAGGAGTGAGAAAAACATCACGGGGTTGTGTGAATCGGAGGATCTGAATTAGGATAGGCAGTGAGTGGCAATGTAGGATGGAGAAAAGCACCGCGGGGTGGTCAGCATGGGGAGGTCAGGGAACATGCAGTGGCAATGTAGGATAGGTTTCTGAAAAACATCGCGGGGTGGTGCGCATTGTATGGGTGTGTGTTACATAAGATTCACTAGTAGGAGTGAGAAAAACATCATGGGGTGGTGAACATTGTATGGGTGTGTGTTACATTAGATTCACTATTAGGAGTGAGAAAAACATCATGGGGTGGTGCACATTGTATGGGTGTGTGTTACATTAGATTCACAAGTAGCAGTGAGAAAAACATCACGGGGTGGTGCGCATTGTATGGGTGTGTGTTACATTACATTCACTAGTAGGAGTGAGAAAAACATCACGGGGTGGTGCGCATTGTATGGGTGTGTGTTACATTACATTCACTAGTAGGAGTGAGAAAAACATCACGGGGTGGTGCGCATTGTATGGGTGTGCGTTACATTAGATTCACTAGTAGGAGTGAGAAAAACATCACGGGGTGGTGCGCATTGTATGGGTGTGTGTTACATTACATTCACTAGTAGGAGGGAGAAAAACATCACGGGGTGGTGCGCATTGTATGTGTGTGTGTTGCATTACATTCACTACTAGGAGTGAGAAAAACATCACGGGGTGGTGAGCATTGTATGGGTGTGTGTTACATTACATTCACTAGTAGGAGTGAGAAAAACATCACGGGGTGGTGCGCATTGTATGGGTGTGTGTTACATTAGATTCACTAGTAAGAGTGAGAAAAACATCACGGGGTGGTGCGCATTGTATGGGTGTGTGTTACATTATATTCACTAGTAGGAGTGAGAAAAATATCACGTGGTGGTGCGCATTGTACTGGTGTGTGTTACATTACATTTACTCGTAGGAGTGAGAAAAACATCACGGGGTGGTGCGCATTGTATGGGTGTGTGTTACATTACATTCACTAGTAGGAGTGAGAAAAACATCACGGGGTGGTGTGCATTGTATGGGTGTGTGTTACATTACATTCACTCGTAGGAGTGAGAAAAACATCACGGGGTGGTGCGCATTGTATGGGTGTGTGTTACATTAGATTCACTAGTAAGAGTGAGAAAAACATCACGGGGTGGTGCGCATTGTATGGGTGTGTGTTACATTAGATTCACTAGTAGGAGTGAGAAAAATATCACGGGGTGGTGCGCATTGTATGGGTGAGTGTTTCATTACCTTCACTCGTAGGACTGAGAAAAACATCACGGGGTGGTGCGCATTGTATGGGTGTGTGTTACATTACATTCACTAGTAGGAGTGAGAAAAACATCACGGGGTAGTGTGCATTGTATGGGTGTGTGTTACATTAAATTCACTAGTAGGAGTGAGAAAAACATTACGGGGTGGTGCGCATTGTATGGGTGTGTGTTACATTACATTCACTAGTAGGAGTGAGTAAATCATCACGGGGTGGTGCGCATTGTATCAGTGTGTGTTACATTACATTCACTAATAGGAGTGAGAAAAACATCACGTGGTGGTGCGCATTTTATGGGTGTGTGTTACATTACATTCACTAGTAGGAGTGAGAAAAACATCACCGGGTGGTGCGCATTGTATGGGTGTGTGTTACATTACATTCACTACTAGGAGTGAGAAAAACATCACGGGGTGGTGCGCATTATATGGGTGTGTGTTACATTAGATTCACTAGTAGGAGTGAGAAAAACATCACGGGGTGGTGTGAATCGGAGGGTCTGAATTAGGATAGGCAGTGAGTGGCAATGTAGGATGGAGAAAAGCACCGTGGGGTGGTCAGCATGGGGAGGTCAGGGAAAATGCAGTGGCAATGTAGGATAGGTTTCTGAAAAACATCGCGGGGTGGTGCGCATTGTAAGGGTGTGTGTTACATTAGATTCACTAGTAGGAGTGAGAAAAACATCACGGGTTGGTGCGCATTGTATGGGTGTGTGTTACATTACATTCACTAGTAGGAGTGAGAAAAACATCACGGGGTGGTGCGCATTGTATGGGTGTGTGTTACATTACATTCACTAGTAGGAGTGTGAAAAACATCACGGGGTGGTGCGCATTGTATGGGTGTGTGTTACATTACATTCACTTGTAGGAGTGAGAAAAACATCACGGGGTGGTGCGCATTGTATGGGTGTGTGTTACATTACATTCACTAGTAGGAGTGAGAAAAACATCACGGGGTGGTGCGCATTGTATGGGTGTGTGTCACATTAGATTCACTAGTAGGAGTGAAAAAAACATCACGGGGTGGTGCGCATTGTACGAGTGTGTGTTACATTAGATTCACTAGTAGGAGTGAGAAAAACATCACGGGGTGGTGCGCATTGTATGGGTGTGTGTTACATTACATTCACTAGTAGGAGTGAGAAAAACATCACGGGGTGGTGCGCATTGTATGGGTGTGTGTTACATTAGATTCACTAGTAGGAGTGAGAAAAACATCACGGGGTGGTGCACATTGTATGGGTGTGTGTTACATTACATTCACTAGTAGGAGTGAGAAAAACATCACGGGGTGGTGCGCATTGTATGGGTGTGTGTTACATTGAATTCACTACTAGGAGTGAGAAAAACATCACGGGGTGTTGCGCATTGTATGGGTGTGTGTTACATTGCATTCACTAGTAGGAGTGAGAAAAACATCACGGGGTTGTGCGCATTGTATGGGTGTGTGTTACATTGAATTCACTAGTAGGAGTGAGAAAAACATCACGGGGTGGTGCGCATTGTATGGGTGTGTGTTACATTACATTCACTAGTAGGAGGGAGAAAAATATCACGGGGTGGTGCGCATTGTATGTGTGTGTGTTGCATTACATTCACTACTAGGAGTGAGAAAAACATCACGGGGTGGTGAGCATTGTATGGCTGTGTGTTACATTACATTCACTAGTAGGAGTGAGAAAAACATCACGGGGTGGTGCGCATTGTATGGGTGTGTGTTACATTAGATTCACTAGTAAGAGTGAGAAAAACATCACGGGGTGGTGCGCATTGTATGGGTGTGTGTTACATTATATTCACTAGTAGGAGTGAGAAAAATATCACGTGGTGGTGCGCATTGTACTGGTGTGTGTTACATTACATTCACTCGTAGGAGTGAGAAAAACATCACGGGGTGGTGCGCATTGTATGGGTGTGTGTTACATTACATTCACTAGTAGGAGTGAGAAAAACATCACGGGGTGGTGTGCATTGTATGGGTGTGTGTTACATTACATTCACTCGTAGGAGTGAGAAAAACATCACGGGGTGGTGCGCATTGTATGGGTGTGTGTTACATTAGATTCACTAGTAAGAGTGAGAAAAACATCACGGGGTGGTGCGCATTGTATGGGTGTGTGTTACATTAGATTCACTAGTAGGAGTGAGAAAAATATCACGGGGTGGTGCGCATTGTATGGGTGAGTGTTTCATTACCTTCACTCGTAGGACTGAGAAAAACATCACGGGGTGGTGCGCATTGTATGGGTGTGTGTTACATTACATTCACTAGTAGGAGTGCGAAAAACATCACGGGGTGGTGTGCATTGTATGGGTGTGTGTTACATTACATTCACTAGTAGGAGTGAGAAAAACATTACGGGGTGGTGCGCATTGTATGGGTGTGTGTTACATTACATTCACTAGTAGGAGTGAGTAAAACATCACGGGGTGGTGCGCATTGTATCAGTGTGTGTTACATTACATTCACTAATAGGAGTGAGAAAAACATCACGTGGTGGTGCGCATTTTATGGGTGTGTGTTACATTACATTCACTAGTAGGAGTGAGAAAAACATCACCGGGTGGTGCGCATTGTATGGGTGTGTGTTACATTACATTCACTACTAGGAGTGAGAAAAACATCACGGGCTGGTGCGCATTATATGGGTGTGTGTTACATTAGATTCACTAGTAGGAGTGAGAAAAACATCACGGGGTGGTGTGAATCGGAGGGTCTGAATTAGGATAGGCAGTGAGTGGCAATGTAGGATGGAGAAAAGCACCGTGGGGTGGTCAGCATGGGGAGGTCAGGGAAAATGCAGTGGCAATGTAGGATAGGTTTCTGAAAAACATCGCGGGGTGGTGCGCATTGTAAGGGTGTGTGTTACATTAGATTCACTAGTAGGAGTGAGAAAAACATCACGGGTTGGTGCGCATTGTATGGGTGTGTGTTACATTACATTCACTAGTAGGAGTGAGAAAAACATCACGGGGTGGTGCGCATTGTATGGGTGTGTGTTACATTACATTCACTAGTAGGAGTGTGAAAAACATCACGGGGTGGTGCGCATTGTATGGGTGTGTGTTACATTACATTCACTTGTTGGAGTGAGAAAAACATCACGGGGTGGTGCGCATTGTATGGGTGTGTGTTACATTAGATTCACTAGTAGGAGTGAGAAAAACATCACGGGGTGGTGCGCATTGTATGGGTGTGTGTCACATTAGATTCACTAGTAGGAGTGAAAAAAACATCACGGGGTGGTGCGCATTGTATGAGTGTGTGTTACATTAGATTCACTAGTAGGAGTGAGAAAAACATCACGGGGTGGTGCGCATTGTATGGGTGTGTGTTACATTACATTCACTAGTAGGAGTGAGAAAAACATCACGGGGTGGTGCGCATTGTATGGGTGTGTGTTACATTAGATTCACTAGTAGGAGTGAGAAAAACATCACGGGGTGGTGCACATTGTATGGGTGTGTGTTACATTACATTCACTAGTAGGAGTGAGAAAAACATCACGGGGTGGTGCGCATTGTATGGGTGTGTGTTACATTGAATTCACTACTAGGAGTGAGAAAAACATCACGGGGTGTTGCGCATTGTATGGGTGTGTGTTACATTGCATTCACTAGTAGGAGTGAGAAAAACATCACGGGGTTGTGCGCATTGTATGGGTGTGTGTTACATTGAATTCACTAGTAGGAGTGAGAAAAACATCACGGGGTGGTGCGCATTGTATGGGTGTGTGTTACATTACATTCACTAGTAGGAGTGAGAAAAACATCACGGGGTGGTGCGCATTGTATGGGTGTGTGTTACATTACATTCACTAGTAGGAGTGAGAAAAACATCACGGGGTGGTGCGCATTGTATGGGTGTGTGTTACATTACATTCACTAGTAGGAGTGAGAAAAACATCACGGGGTGGTGCGCATTTTATGGGTGTGTGTTACATTACATTCACTAGTAAGAGTGAGAAAAACATCACGGAGTGGTGCGCATTGTATGGGTGTGTGTTACATTACATTCACTAGTAGGAGTGAGAAAATCATCACGGGGTGGTGCGCATTGTATGGGTGTGTGTTACATTACATTCACTAGTAGGAGTGAGAAAATCATCACGGAGTGGTGCGCATTGTATGGGTGTGTGTTACATTACATTCACTAGTAGGAGTGAGAAAAACATCACGGGGTGGTGTGCATTGTATGGGTGTGTGTTACATTAGATTCACTAGTAGGACTGACAAAAACATCACGGGGTGGTGCGCATTGTATGGGTGTGTGTTACATTAGATTCACTAGTAGTAGTGGGAAAAACATCACGGGGTGGTGCGCATTGTATGGGTGTGTGTTACATTAGATTCACTAGTAGGAGTGAGAAAAACATCACGGGGTGGTGCGCATTGTATGGGTGCGTGTTACATTACATTCACTAGTAGGAGTGAGAAAAACATCACGGGGTGGTGCGCATTGTATGGTTGTGTGTTACATTACATTGACTACTAGGAGTGAAAAAAAATCACGGGGTGGTGCGCATTGTATGGGTGTGTGTTACATTAGATTCACTAGTAGGAGTGAGAAAAACATCACGGGGTGGTGCACATTGTATCATTGTGTGTTACATTACATTCACTAGTAGGAGTGAGAAAAACATCACGGGGTGGTGCGCATTGTATGGGTGTGTGTTACATTACATTCGCTAATAGGAGTGAGAAAAACATCACGGGGTGGTGCGCATTGTATGGGTGTGTGTTACATTAGATTCACTAGTAGGAGTGAGAAAAACATCACGGGGTGGTGTGCATTGTATGGGTGTGTGTTACATTAGATTCACTAGTAGGAGTGAGAAAAACATCACGGGGTTGTGTGAATCGGAGGGTCTGAATTAGGATAGGCAGTGAGTGGCAATGTAGGATGGAGAAAAGCACCGCGGGGTGGTCAGCTTGGGGAGGTCAGGGAACATGCAGTGGCAATGTAGGATAGGTTTCTGAAAAACATCGCGGGGTGGTGCGCATTGTATGGTTGTGTGTTACATTAGATTCACTAGTAGGAGTGAGAAAAACATCATGGGGTGGTGCGCATTGTATGGGTGTGTGTTACATTAGATTCACTAGTAGGAGTGAGAAAAACATCATGGGGTGGTGCGCATTGTATGGGTGTGTGTTACATTAGATTCACTAGTAGGAGTGAGAAAAACATCACGGGGTGATGCGCATTGTATGGGTGTGTGTTACATTACATTCACTAGTAGGAGTGAGAAAAACATCACGGGGTGGTGCGCATTTTATGGGTGTGTGTTACATTACATTCACTAGTAGGAGTGAGAAAAACATCACGGGGTGGTGCGCATTGTATGGGTGTGTGTTACATTAGATTCACTAGTAGGAGTGAGAAAAACATCACGGGGTGGTGCGCATTGTATGGGTGTGTGTTACATTAGATTCACTAGTAGGAGTGAGAAAAACATCACGGGGTGGTGCGCATTGTATGGGTGAGTGTTTCATTACCTTCACTCGTAGGACTGAGAAAAACATCACGGGGTGGTGCGCATTGTATGGGTGTGTGTTACATTACATTCACTAGAAGGAGTGAGAAAAACATCACGGGGTGGTGTGCATTGTATGGGTGTGTGTTACATTACATTCACTAGTAGGAGTGAGAAAAACATTACGGGGTGGTGCGCATTGTATGGGTGTGTGTTACATTACATTCACTAGTAGGAGTGAGTAAATCATCACGGGGTGGTGCGCATTGTATCAGTGTGTGTTACATTACGTTCACTAATAGGAGTGAGAAAAACATCACGTGGTGGTGCGCATTTTATGGGTGTGTGTTACATTACATTCACTAGTAGGAGTGAGAAAAACATCACCGGGTGGTGCGCATTGTATGGGTGTGTGTTACATTACATTCACTACTAGGAGTGAGAAAAACATCACGGGGTGGTGCGCATTATATGGGTGTGTGTTACATTAGATTCACTAGTAGGAGTGAGAAACACATCACGGGGTGGTGTGAATCGGAGGGTCTGAATTAGGATAGGCAGTGAGTGGCAATGTAGGATGGAGAAAAGCACCGCGGGGTGGTCAGCATGGGGAGGTCAGGGAAAATGCAGTGGCAATGTAGGATAGGTTTCGGAAAAACATCGCGGGGTGGTGCGCATTGTAAGGGTGTGTGTTACATTAGATTCACTAGTAGGATTGAGAAAAACATCACGGGTTGGTGCGCATTGTATGGGTGTGTGTTACATTACATTCACTAGTAGGAGTGAGAAAAACATCACGGGGTGGTGCGCATTGTATGGGTGTGTGTTACATTACATTCACTAGTAGGATTGTGAAAAACATCACGGGGTGGTGCGCATTGTATGGGTGTGTGTTACATTACATTCACTTGTAGGAGTGAGAAAAACATCACGGGGTGGTGCGCATTGTATGGGTGTGTGTTACATTACATTCACTAGTAGGAGTGAGAAAAACATCACGGGGTGGTGCGCATTGTATGGGTGTGTGTCACATTAGATTCACTAGTAGGAGTGAAAAAAACATCACGGGGTGGTGCGCATTGTATGAGTGTGTGTTACATTAGATTCACTAGTAGGAGTGAGAAAAACATCACGGGGTGGTGCGCATTGTATGGGTGTGTGTTACATTACATTCACTAGTAGGAGTGAGAAAAACATCACGGGGTGGTGCGCATTGTATGGGTGTGTGTTACATTAGATTCACTAGTAGGAGTGAGAAAAACATCACGGGGTGGTGCACATTGTATGGGTGTGTGTTACATTACATTCACTAGTAGGAGTGAGAAAAACATCACGGGGTGGTGCGGATTGTATGGGTGTGTGTTACATTGAATTCACTACTAGGAGTGAGAAAAACATCACGCGGTGTTGCGCATTGTATGGGTGTGTGTTACATTGCATTCACTAGTAGGAGTGAGAAAAACATCACGGGGTTGTGCGCATTGTATGGGTGTGTGTTACATTGAATTCACTAGTAGGAGTGAGAAAAACATCACGGTGTGGTGTGCATTGTATGGGTGTGTGTTACATTACATTCACTAGTAGGAGTGAGAAAATCATCACGGAGTGGTGCGCATTGTATGGGTGTGTGTTACATTACATTCACTAGTAGGAGTGAGAAAAACATCACGGGGTGGTGTGCATTGTATGGGTGTGTGTTACATTAGATTCACTAGTAGGAGTGAGAAAAACATCACGGGGTTGTGTGAATCGGAGGGTCTGAATTAGGATAGGCACTGAGTGGCAATGTAGGATGGAGAAAAGCACCGCGGGGTGGTCAGCTTGGGGAGGTCAGGGAACATGCAGTGGCAATGTAGGATAGGTTTCTGAAAAACATCGCGGGGTGGTGCGCATTGTAAGGGTGTGTGTTACATTAGATTCACTAGTAGGAGTGAGAAAAACATCACGGGTTGGTGCGCATTGTATGGGTGTGTGTTACATTACATTCACTAGTAGGAGTGAGAAAAACATCACGGGGTGGTGCGCATTGTATGGGTGTGTGTTACATTACATTCACTAGTAGGAGTGTGAAAAACATCACGGGGTGGTGCGCATTGTATGGGTGTGTGTTACATTACATTCACTAGTAGGAGTGAGAAAAACATCACGGGGTGGTGCGCATTGTATGGGTGTGTGTTACATTACATTCACTAGTAGGAGTGAGAAAAACATCACGGGGTGGTGCGCATTGTATGGGTGTGTGTTACATTGAATTCACTAGTAGGAGTGAGAAAAACATCACGGGGTGGTGCGCATTGTATGGGTGTGTGTTACATTGCATTCACTAGTAGGAGTGAGAAAAACATCACGGGGTGGTGCGCATTGTATGGGTGTGTGTTACATTGAATTCACTAGTAGGAGTGAGAAAAACATCACGGGGTGGTGCGCATTGTATGGGTGTGTGTTACATTACATTCACTAGTAGGAGTGAGAAAAACATCACGGGGTGGTGCGCATTGTATGGGTGTGTGTTACATTACATTCACTAGTAGGAGTGAGAAAAACATCACGGGGTGGTGCGCATTGTATGGGTGTGTGTTACATTACATTCACTAGTAGGAGTGAGAAAAGCATCACGGGGTGGTGCGCATTTTATGGGTGTGTGTTACATTACATTCACTAGTAAGAGTGAGAAAAACATCACGGAGTGGTGCGCATTGTATGGGTGTGTGTTACATTACATTCACTAGTAGGAGTGAGAAAATCATCACGGGGTGGTGCGCATTGTATGGGTGTGTGTTACATTACATTCACTAGTAGGAGTGAATAAATCATCACGGAGTGGTGCGCATTGTATGGGTGTGTGTTACATTACATTCACTAGTAGGAGTGAGAAAAACATCACGGGGTGGTGCGCATTGTATGGGTGTGTGTTACATTAGATTCACTAGTAGGAGTGAGAAAAACATCACGGGGTGGTGCGCATTGTATGGGTGTGTGTTACATTAGATTCACTAGTAGGAGTGAGAAAAACATCACGGGGTGGTGCGCATTGTATGGGTGTGTGTTACATTAGATTCACTAGTAGGAGTGAGAAAAACATCACGGGGTGGTGCGCATTGTATGGGTGTGTGTTACATTAGATTCACTAGTAGGAGTGAGAAAAACATCACGGGGTGGTGCGCATTGTATGGGTGTGTGTTACATTAGATTCACTAGTAGGAGTGAGAAAAACATCACGGGGTGGTGCGCATTGTATGGGTGTGTGTTACATTAGATTCACTAGTAGGAGTGAGAAAAACATCACGGGGTGGTGCGCATTGTATGGGTGTGTGTTACATTAGATTCACTAGTAGGAGTGAGAAAAACATCACGGGGTGGTGCGCATTGTATGGGTGTGTGTTACATTAGATTCACTAGTAGGAGTGAGAAAAACATCACGGGGTGGTGCGCATTGTATGGGTGCGTGTTACATTACATTCACCAGTAGGAGTGAGAAAAACATCACGGGGTGGTGCGCATTGTATGGTTGTGTGTTACATTTCATTGACTACTAGGAGTGAAAAAAAAATCACGGGGTGGTGCGCATTGTATGGGTGTGTGTTACATTAGATTCACTAGTAGGAGTGAGAAAAACTTCACGGGGTGGTGCGCATTGTATCATTGTGTGTTACATTACATTCACCAGTAGGAGTGAGAAAAACATCACGTGGTGGTGCGCATTGTATGGGTGTGTGTTACATTACATTCGCTAATAGGAGTGAGAAAAACATCACGGGGTGGTTCGCATTGTATGGGTGTGTGTTACATTAGATTCACTAGTAGGAGTGAGAAAAACATCACGGGGTGGTGTGCATTGTATGGGTGTGTGTTACATTAGATTCACTAGTAGGATTGAGAAAAACATCACGGGGTTGTGTGAATCGGAGGGTCTGAATTAGGATAGGCAGTGAGTGGCAATGTAGGATGGAGAAAAGCACCGCGGGGTGGTCAGCTTGGGGAGGTCAGGGAACATGCAGTGGCAATGTAGGATAGGTATCTGAAAAACATCGCGGGGTGGTGCGCATTGTATGGGTGTGTGTTACATTAGATTCACTAGTAGGAGTGAGAAAAACATCATGGGGTGGTGCGCATTGTATGGGTGTGTGTTACATTAGATTCACTAGTAGGAGTGAGAAAAACATCACGGGGTGGTGCGCGTTGTATGGGTGTGTGTTACATTAGATTCACTAGTAGGAGTGAGAAAAACATCACGGGGTGGCGCGCATTGTATGGGTGTGTGTTACATTACATTCACTAGTAGGAGTGAGAAAAACATCACGGGGTGGTGCGCATAGTATGGGTGTGTGTTACATTACATTCACTAGTAGGAGTGAGAAAAACATCACGGGGTGGTGCGCATTGTATGGGTGTGTGTTACATTAGATTCACTAGTAGGAGTGAGAAAAACATCACGGGGTGGTGCGCATTGTATGGGTGTGTGTTACATTAGATTCACTAGTAGGAGTGAGAAAAACATCACGGGGTGGTGCGCATTGTATGGGTGTGTGTTACATTACATTCACTAGTAGGTGTGAGAAAATCATCACGGGGTGGTGCGCATTGTATGGGTGTGTGTTACATTACATTCACTACTAGGAGTGAGAAAATCATCACGGGGTGGTGCGCATTGTATGGGTGTGTGTTACATTACATTCACTAGTAGGAGTGAGAAAAACATCACGGGGTGGTGCGCATTGTATGGGTGTTTGTTACATTAGATTCACTAGTAGGAGTGAGAAAAACATCACGGGGTGGTGCGCATTGTATGGGTGTGTGTTACATTACATTCACTAGTAGGAGTGAGAAAAACATCACGGGGTGGTGCGCATTGTATGGGTGTGTGTTACATTGAATTCACTAGTAGGAGTGAGAAAAACATCACGGGGTGTTGCGCATTGTATGGGTGTGTGTTACATTGCATTCACTAGTAGGAGTGAGAAAAACATCACGGGGTTGTGCGCATTGTATGGGTGTGTGTTACATTGAATTCACTAGTAGGAGTGAGAAAAACATCACGGGGTGGTGCGCATTGTATGGGTGTGTGTTACATTACATTCACTAGTAGGAGTGAGAAAAACATCACGGGGTGGTGCGCATTGTATGGGTGTGTGTTACATTACATTCACTAGTAGGAGTGAGAAAAACATCATGGGGTGGTGCGCATTGTATGGGTGTGTGTTACATTACATTCACTAGTAGGAGTGAGAAAAGCATCACGGGGTGGTGCGCATTGTATGGGTGTGTGTTACATTACATTCACTAGTAGGAGTGAGAAAAGCATCACGGGGTGGTGCGCATTTTATGGGTGTGTGTTACATTACATTCACTAGTAAGAGTGAGAAAAACATCACGGAGTGGTGCGCATTGTATGGGTGTGTGTTACATTACATTCACTAGTAGGAGTGAGAAAATCATCACGGGGTGGTGCGCATTGTATGGGTGTGTGTTACATTACATTCACTAGTAGGAGTGAATAAATCATCACGGAGTGGTGCGCATTGTATGGGTGTGTGTTACATTACATTCACTAGTAGGAGTGAGAAAAACATCACGGGGTGGTGCGCATTGTATGGGTGTGTGTTACATTAGATTCACTAGTAGGAGTGAGAAAAACATCATGGGGTGGTGAACATTGTATGGGTGTGTGTTACATTACATTCACTAGTAGGAGTGAGAAAAACATCACGGGGTGGTGCGCATTGCATGTGTATGTGTTGCATTACATTCACTACTAGGAGTGAGAAAAACATCACGGGGTGGTGAGCATTGTATGGGTGTGTGTTACATTACATTCACTAGTAGGTGTGAGAAAAACATCACGGGGTGGTGCGCATTGTATGGGTGTGTGTTACATTAGATTCACTAGTAAGAGTGAGAAAAACATCACGGGGTGGTGCGCATTGTATGGGTGTGTGTTGCATTATATTCAGTAGTAGGAGTGAGAAAAATATCACGTGGTGGTGCGCATTGTACTGGTGTGTGTTACATTACATTCACTCGTAGGAGTGAGAAAAACATCACGGGGTGGTGCGCATTGTATGGGTGTGTGTTACATTACATTCACTAGTAGGAGTGAGAAAAACATCACGGGGTGGTGTGCATTGTATGGGTGTGTGTTACATTACATTCACTAGTAGGAGTGAGAAAAACATCACGGGGTGGTGCGCATTGTATGGGTGTATGTTACATTAGATTCACTAGTAAGAGTGAGAAAAACATCACGGGGTGGTGCGCATTGTATGGGTGTGTGTTACATTAGATTCGCTAGTAGGAGTGAGAAAAATATCACGGGGTGGTGCGCATTGTATGGGTGTGTGTTACATTACCTTCACTCGTAGGACTGAGAAAAACATCACGGGGTGGTGCGCATTGTATGGGTGTGTGTTACATTACATTAACTAGTAGGAGTGAGAAAAACATCACGGGGTGGTGTGCATTGTATGGGTGTGTGTTACATTACATTCACTAGTAGGAGTGAGAAAAACATCACGGGGTGGTGCGCATTGTATGGGTGTGTGTTACATTACATTCACTAGTAGGAGTGAGTAAATCATCACGGGGTGGTGCGTATTGTATCAGTGTGTGTTACATTACATTCACTAATAGGAGTGAGAAAAACATCACGTGGTGGTGCGCATTGTATGGGTGTGTGTTACATTAGATTCACTAGTAGGAGTGAGAAAAACATCACGGGGTGGTGCGTATTGTATGGGTGTGTGTTACATTACATTCACTACTAGGAGTGAGAAAAACATCACGGGCTGGTGCGCATTATATGGGTGTGTGTTACATTAGATTCACTAGTAGGAGTGAGAAAAACATCACGGGGTGGTGTGAATCGGAGGGTCTGAATTAGAATAGGCAGTGAGTGGCAATGTAGGATGGAGAAAAGCACCGCGGGGTGGTCAGCATGGGGAGGTCAGGTAACATGCAGTGGCAATGTAGGATAGGTTTCTGAAAAACATCGCGGGGTGGTGCGCATTGTATGGGTGTGTGTTACATTAGATTCACTAGTAGGAGTGAGAAAAACATCACGGGTTGGTGCGCATTGTATGGGTGTGTGTTACATTACATTCACTAGTAGGAGTGAGAAAAATATCACGGGGTGGTGCGCATTGTATGCGTGTGTGTTACATTACATTCACTAGTAGGAGTGCGAAAAACATCACGGGGTGGTGCGCATTGTATGGGTGTGTGTTACATTACATTCACTAGTAGGAGTGAGAAAAACATCACGGGGTGGTGCGCATTGTATGGGTGTGTGTTACATTAGATTCACTAGTAGGAGTGAGAAAAACATCACGGGGTGGTGCGCATTGTATGGGTGTGTGTTACATTAGATTCACTAGTAGGAGTGAGAAAAACATCACGGGGTGGTGCGCATTGTATGGGTGTGTGTTACATTGCATTCACTAGTAGCATTGAGAAAAACATCACGGAGTGGTGCGCATTGTATGGGTGTGTGTTACATTGCATTCACTAGTAGGAGTGAGAAAAACATCACGGGGTGTTGCGCATTTTATGGGTGTGTGTTACATTGCATTCACTATTAGGAGTGAGAAAAACATCACGGGGTGGTGCGCATTGTATGGGTGTGTGTTACATTGAATTCACTAGTAGGAGTGAGAAAAACATCACGGGGTGGTGCGCATTGTATGGGTGTGTGTTACATTACATTCACTAGTAGGAGTGAGAAAAACATCACGGGTGGTGCGCATTGTATGGGTGTGTGTTACATTAGATTCGCTAGTAGGAGTGAGAAAAATATCACGGGGTGGTGCGCATTGTATGGGTGTGTGTTACATTACCTTCACTCGTAGGACTGAGAAAAACATCACGGGGTGGTGCGCATTGTATGGGTGTGTGTTACATTACATTCACTAGTAGGAGTGAGAAAAACATCACGGGGTGGTGTGCATTGTATGGGTGTGTGTTACATTACATTCACTAGTAGGAGTGAGAAAAACATCACGGGGTGGTGCGCATTGTATGGGTGTGTGTTACATTACATTCACTAGTAGGAGTGAGTAAATCATCACGGGGTGGTGCGCATTGTATCAGTGTGTGTTACATTACATTCACTAATAGGAGTGAGAAAAACATCACGTGGTGGTGCGCATTGTATGGGTGTGTGTTACATTAGATTCACTAGTAGGAGTGAGAAAAACATCACGGGGTGGTGCGCATTGTATGGGTGTGTGTTACATTACATTCACTACTAGGAGTGAGAAAAACATCACGGGTTGGTGCGCATTATATGGGTGTGTGTTACATTAGATTCACTAGTAGGAGTGAGAAAAACATCACGGGGTGGTGTGAATCGGAGGGTCTGAATTAGGATAGGCAGTGAGTGGCAATGTAGGATGGAGAAAAGCACCGCGGGGTGGTCAGCATGGGGAGGTCAGGGAACATGCAGTGGCAATGTAGGATAGGTTTCTGAAAAATATCGCGGGGTGGTGCGCATTGTATGGGTGTGTGTTACATTAGATTCACTAGTAGGAGTGAGAAAAACATCACGGGTTGGTGCGCATTGTATGGGTGTGTGTTACATTACATTCACTAGTAGGAGTGAGAAAAATATCACGGGGTGGTGCGCATTGTATGGGTGTGTGTTACATTACATTCACTAGTAGGAGTGAGAAAAACATCACGGGGTGGTGCGCATTGTATGGGTGTGTGTTACATTACATTAAATAGTAGGAGTGAGAAAAACATCACGGGGTGGTGAGCATTGTATGGGTGTGTGTTACATTAGATTCACTAGTAGGAGTGAGAAAAACATCACGGGTTGGTGCGCATTGTATGGGTGTGTTTCACATTAGATTCACTAGTAGGAGTGAGAAAAACATCACGGGGTGGTGCGCATTGTATGGGTGTGTGTTACATTAGATTCACTAGTAGGAGTGAGAAAACATCACGGGGTGGTGTGCATTGTATGGGTGTGTGTTACATTACATTCACTAGTAGGAGTGAGAAAAACATCACGGGGTGGTGCGCATTGTATGGGTGTGTGTTACATTACATTCACTAGTAGGAGTGAGAAAAACATCACGGGGTGGTGCGCATTGTATGGGTGTGTGTTACATTACATTCACTAGTAGGAGTGAGAAAAACATCACGGGGTGGTGCGCAATGTATGGGTGTGTGTTACATTACATTCACTAGTAGGAGTGAGAAAAACATCAGGGGTGGTGCGCATTGTATTGGTGTGTGTTACATTACATTCACTAGTAGGAGTGAGAAAAACATCACGGGGTGGTGCGCATTGTATGGGTGTGTGTTACATTAGATTCACTAGTAGGAGTGAGAAAAACATCACGGGGTGGTGCGCATTGTATGGGTGTGTGTTACATTAGATTCACTAGTAGGAGTGAGAAAAACATCACGGGGTGGTGCGCATTGTATGGGTGTGTGTTACATTAGATTCACTAGTAGGAGTGAGAAAAACATCACGGGGTGGTGCGCATTGTATGGGTGTGTGTTACATTAGATTCACTAGGAGGAGTGAGAAAAACATCACGGGGTGGTGCGCATTGTATGGGTGTGTGTTACATTAGATTCACTAGTAGGAGTGAGAAAAACATCACGGGGTGGTGCACATTGTATGGGTGTGTGTTACATTAGATTCACTAGTAGGAGTGAGAAAAACATCACGGGGTGGTGCGCATTGTATGGGTGTGTGTTACATTACATTTACTAGTAGGAGTGAGAAAAACATCACGGGGTGGTGCGCATTGTATGGTTGTGTGTTACATTACATTGACTACTAGGAGTGAGAAAAAAATTACGGGGTGGTGTGCATTGTATGGGTGTGTGTTACATTAGATACACTAGTAGGAGTGAGAAAAACATCACGGGGTGGTGCGCATTGTATGGGTGTGTGTTACATTAGATTCACTAGTAGGAGTGAGAAAAACATCACGGGGTGGTGCTCATTGTATCAGTGTGTGTTACATTGCATTCAGTAATAGGAGTGAGAAAAACATCACGGGGTGGTGCGCATTGTATGGGTGTGTGATACATTACATTCACTAATAGGAGTGAGAAAAACATCACGGGGTGGTGCGCATTGTATGGGTGTGTGTTACATTACATTCACTAGTAGGAGTGAGAAAAACATCACGGGGTGGTGCGCATTGTATGGGTGTGTGTTACATTAGATTCACTAGTAGGAGTGAGAAAAACATCCCGGGGTTGTGTGAATAGGAGGGTCTGAATTAGGATAGGCAGTGAGTGGCAATGTAGGATGGAGAAAAGCCCCGCGGGGTGGTCAGCATGGGAAGGTCAGGGAACATGCAGTGGCAATGTAGGATAGGTTTCTGAAAAACATCGCGGGGTGGTGCGCATTGTATGGGTGTGTGTTACATTAGATTCACTAGTAGGAGTGAGAAAAACATCATGGGGTGGTGAACATTGTATGGGTGTGTGTTACATTAGATTCACTAGTAGGAGTGAGAAAAACATCATGGGGTGGTGCGCATTGTATGGGTGTGTGTTACATTACATTCACTAGTAGGAGTGAGAAAAACATCACGGGGTGGTGCGCATTGCATGTGTATGTGTTGCATTACATTCACTACTAGGAGTGAGAAAAACATCACGGGGTGGTGAGCATTGTATGGGTGTGTGTTACATTACATTCCCTAGTAGGAGTGAGAAAAACATCACGGGGTGGTGCGCATTGTATGGGTGTGTGTTACGTTAGATTCACTAGTAAGAGTGAGAAAAACATCACGGGGTGGTGCGCATTGTATGGGTGTGTGTTACATTATATTCAGTAGTAGGAGTGAGAAAAATATCACGTGGTGGTGCGCATTGTACTGGTGTGTGTTACATTACATTCACTCGTAGGAGTGAGAAAAACATCACGGGGTGGTGCGCATTGTATGGGTGTGTGTTACATTACATTCACTAGTAGGAGTGAGAAAAACATCACGGGGTGGTGTGCATTGTATGGGTGTGTGTTACATTACCTTCACTCGTAGGACTGAGAAAAACATCACGGGGTGGTGCGCATTGTATGGGTGTGTGTTACATTACCTTCACTCGTAGGACTGAGAAAAACATCACGGGGTGGTGCGCATTGTATGGGTGTGTGTTACATTACATTCACTAGTAGGAGTGAGAAAAACATCACGGGGTGGTGTGCATTGTATGGGTGTGTGTTACATTACATTCACTAGTAGGAGTGAGAAAAACATCACGGGGTGGTGCGCATTGTATGGGTGTGTGTTACATTACATTCACTAGTAGGAGTGAGTAAATCATCACGGGGTGGTGCGCATTGTATCAGTGTGTGTTACATTACATTCACTAATAGGAGTGAGAAAAACATCACGTGGTGGTGCGCATTGTATGGGTGTGTGTTACATTAGATTCACTAGTAGGAGTGAGAAAAACATCACGGGGTGGTGCGCATTGTATGGGTGTGTGTTACGTTACATTCACTACTAGGAGTGAGAAAAACATCACGGGGTGGTGCGCATTATATGGGTGTGTGTTACATTAGATTCACTAGTAGGAGTGAGAAAAACATCACGGGGTGGTGTGAATCGGAGGGTCTGAATTAGGATAGGCAGTGAGTGGCAATGTAGGATGGAGAAAAGCACCGCGGGGTGGTCAGCATGGGGAGGTCAGGGAACATGCAGTGGCAATGTAGGATAGGTTTCTGAAAAACATCGCGGGGTGGTGCGCATTGTATGGGTGTGTGTTACATTAGATTCACTAGTAGGAGTGAGAAAAACATCACGGGTTGGTGCGCATTGTATGGGTGTGTGTTACATTACATTCACTAGTAGGAGTGAGAAAAATATCACGGGGTGGTGCGCATTGTATGCGTGTGTGTTACATTACATTCACTAGTAGGAGTGAGAAAAACATCACGGGGTGGTGCGCATTGTATGGGTGTGTGTTACATTACATTCACTAGTAGGAGTGAGAAAAACATCACGGGGTGGTGCGCATTGTATGGGTGTGTGTTACATTAGATTCACTAGTAGGAGTGAGAAAAACATCACGGGGTGGTGCGCATTGTATGGGTGTGTGTCACATTAGATTCACTAGTAGGAGTGAGAAAAACATCACGGGGTGGTGCGCATTGTATGGGTGTGTGTCACATTAGATTCACTAGTAGGAGTGAGAAAAACATCACGGGGTGGTGCGCATTGTATGGGTGTGTGTTACATTACATTCACTAGTAGGAGTGAGAAAAACATCACGGGGTTGTGCGCATTGTATGGGTGTGTGTTACATTAGATTCACTAGTAGGAGTGAGAAAAACATCACGGGGTGGTGCGCATTGTATGGGTGTGTGTTACATTAGATTCACTAATAGGAGTGAGAAAAACATCACGGGGTGGTGCGCATTGTATGGGTGTGTGTTACATTGCATTCACTAGTAGCATTGAGAAAAACATCACGGAGTGGTGCGCATTGTATGGGTGTGTGTTACATTGCATTCACTAGTAGGAGTGAGAAAAACATCACGGGGTGTTGTGCATTTTATGGGTGTGTGTTACATTGCATTCACTAGTAGGAGTGAGAAAAACATCACGGGGTGGTGCGCATTGTATGGGTGTGTGTTACATTGAATTCACTAGTAGGAGTGAGAAAAACATCACGGGGTGGTGAGCATTGCATGGGTGTGTGTTACATTACATTCACTAGTAGGAGTGAGAAAAACATCACGGGGTGGTGCGCATTGTATGGGTGTGTGTTACATTAGATTCGCTAGTAGGAGTGAGAAAAATATCACGGGGTGGTGCGCATTGTATGGGTGTGTGTTACATTACCTTCACTCGTAGGACTGAGAAAAACATCACGGGTTGGTGCGCATTGTATGGGTGTGTGTTACATTACATTCACTAGTAGGAGTGAGAAAAACATCACGGGGTGGTGTGCATTGTATGGGTGTGTGTTACATTACATTCACTAGTAGGAGTGAGAAAAACATCACGGGGTGGTGCGCATTGTATGGGTGTGTGTTACATTACATTCACTAGTAGGAGTGAGTAAATCATCACGGGGTGGTGCGCATTGTATCAGTGTGTGTTACATTACATTCACTAATAGGAGTGAGAAAAACATCACGTGGTGGTGCGCATTGTATGGGTGTGTGTTACATTAGATTCACTAGTAGGAGTGAGAAAAACATCACGGGGTGGTGCGCATTGTATAGGTGTGTGTTACATTACATTCATTGGTAGCATTGAGAAATACATCACAGAGTGGTGCGCATTGTATGGGTGTGTGTTACATTTCATTCACTAATAGGAGTGAGAAAAACATCACGGGGTGGTGCGCATTGTATGGGTGTGTGTTACATTACATTCACTAGTAGGAGTGAGTAAATCATCACGGGGTGGTGCGCATTGTATCAGTGTGTGTTACATTACATTCACTAATAGGAGTGAGAAAAACATCACGTGGTGGTGCGCATTGTATGGGTGTGTGTTACATTAGATTCACTAGTAGGAGTGAGAAAAACATCACGGGGTGGTGCGCATTGTATGGGTGTGTGTTACATTACATTCACTACTAGGAGTGAGAAAAACATCACGGGGTGGTGCGCATTATATGGGTGTGTGTTACATTAGATTCACTAGTAGGAGTGAGAAAAACATCACGGGGTGGTGTGAATCGGAGGGTCTGAATTAGGATAGGCAGTGAGTGGCAATGTAGGATGGAGAAAAGCACCGCGGGGTGGTCAGCATGGGGAGGTCAGGGAACATGCAGTGGCAATGTAGGATAGGTTTCTGAAAAACATCGCGGGGTGGTGCGCATTGTATGGGTGTGTGTTACATTAGATTCACTAGTAGGAGTGAGAAAAACATCACGGGTTGGTGCGCATTGTATGGGTGTGTGTTACATTACATTCACTAGTAGGTGTGAGAAAAATATCACGGGGTGGTGCGCATTGTATGCGTGTGTGTTACATTACATTCACTAGTAGGAGTGAGAAAAACATCACGGGGTGGTGCGCATTGTATGGGTGTGTGTTACATTACATTCACTAGTAGGAGTGAGAAAAACATCACGGGGTGGTGCGCATTGTATGGGTGTGTGTTACATTAGATTCACTAGTAGGAGTGAGAAAAACATCACGGGGTGGTGCGCATTGTATGGGTGTGTGTCACATTAGATTCACTAGTAGGAGTGAGAAAAACATCACGGGGTGGTGCGCATTGTATGGGTGTGTGTCACATTAGATTCACTAGTAGGAGTGAGAAAAACATCACGGGGTGGTGCGCATTGTATGGGTGTGTGTTACATTACATTCACTAGTAGGAGTGAGAAAAACATCACGGGGTGGTGCGCATTGTATGGGTGTGTGTTACATTAGATTCACTAGTAGTAGTGAGAAAAACATCACGGGGTGGTGCGCATTGTATGGGTGTGTGTTACATTAGATTCACTAGTAGGAGTGAGAAAAACATCACGGGGTGGTGCGCATTGTATGGGTGTGTGTTACATTGCATTCACTAGTAGCATTGAGAAAAACATCACGGAGTGGTGCGCATTGTATGGGTGTGTGTTACATTGCATTCACTAGTAGGAGTGAGAAAAACATCACGGGGTGTTGCGCATTTTATGGGTGTGTGTTACATTGCATTCACTAGTAGGAGTGAGAAAAACATCACGGGGTGGTGCGCATTGTATGGGTGTGTGTTACATTGAATTCACTAGTAGGAGTGAGAAAAACATCACGGGGTGGTGCGCATTGTATGGGTGTGTGTTACATTACATTCACTAGTAGGAGTGAGAAAAACATCACGGGGTGGTGCGCATTGTATGGGTGTGTGTTACATTAGATTCGCTAGTAGGAGTGAGAAAAATATCACGGGGTGGTGCGCATTGTATGGGTGTGTGTTACATTACCTTCACTCGTAGGAGTGAGAAAAACATCACGGGGTGGTGCGCATTGTATGGGTGTGTGTTACATTACATTCACTAGTAGGAGTGAGAAAAACATCACGGGGTGGTGTGCATTGTATGGGTGTGTGTTACATTACATTCACTAGTAGGAGTGAGAAAAACATCACGGGGTGGTGCGCATTGTATGGGTGTGTGTTACATTACATTCACTAGTAGGAGTGAGTAAATCATCACGGGGTAGTGCGCATTGTATCAGTGTGTGTTACATTACATTCACTAATAGGAGTGAGAAAAACATCACGTGGTGGTGCGCATTGTATGGGTGTGTGTTACATTAGATTCACTAGTAGGAGTGAGAAAAACATCATGGGGTGGTGCGCATTGTATGGGTGTGTGTTACATTAAATTCACTACTAGGAGTGAGAAAAACATCACGGGGTGGTGCGCATTATATGGGTGTGTGTTACATTAGATTCAATAGTAGGAGTGAGAAAAACATCACGGGGTGGTGTGAATCGGAGGGTCTGAATTAGGATAGGCAGTGAGTGGCAATGTAGGATGGAGAAAAGCACCGCGGGGTGGTCAGCATGGGGAGGTCAGGGAACATGCAGTGGCAATGTAGGATAGGTTTCTGAAAAACATCGCGGGGTGGTGCGCATTGTATGGGTGTGTGTTACATTAGATTCACTAGTAGGAGTGAGAAAAACATCACGGGTTGGTGCGCATTGTATGGGTGTGTGTTACATTAGATTCACTAGTAGGAGTGAGAAAAACATCACGGGGTGGTGCGCATTGTATGGGTGTGTGTTACATTAGATTCACTAGTAGGAGTGAGAAAACATCACGGGGTGGTGTGCATTGTATGGGTGTGTGTTACATTACATTCACTAGTAGGAGTGAGAAAAACATCACGGGTGGTGCGCATTGTATGGGTGTGTGTTACATTACATTCACTAGTAGGAGTGAGAAAAACATCACGGGGTGGTGCGCATTGTATGGGTGTGTGTTACATTAGATTCACTAGTAGGAGTGAGAAAAACATCACGTGGTGGTGCGCATTGTATGGGTGTGTGTTACATTGCATTCACTAGTAGCATTGAGAAAAACATCACGGAGTGGTGCGCATTGTATGGGTGTGTGTTACATTGCATTCACTAGTAGGAGTGAGAAAAACATCACGGGGTGTTGCGCATTTTATGGGTGTGTGTTACATTGCATTCACTAGTAGGAGTGAGAAAAACATCACGGGGTGGTGCGCATTGTATGGGTGTGTGTTACATTGAATTCACTAGTAGGAGTGAGAAAAACATCACGGGGTGGTGCGCATTGTATGGGTGTGTGTTACATTACATTCACTAGTAGGAGTGAGAAAAACATCACGGGGTGGTGCGCATTGTATGGGTGTGTGTTACATTACATTCACTAGTAAGAGTGAGAAAAACATCACGGGGTGGTGCGCATTGTATGGGTGTGTGTTACATTACATTCACTAGTAAGAGTGAGAAAATCATCACGGGGTGGTGCGCATTGTATGCGTGTGTGTTACATTACATTCACTAGTAGGAGTGAGAAAATCATCACGTGGTGGTGCGCATTGTATGGGTGTGTGTTACATTACATTCACTAGTAGGAGTGAGAAAAACATCACGGGGTGGTGCGCATTGTATGGGTGTGTGTTACATTAGATTCACTAGTAGGAGTGAGAAAAACATCACGGGATGGTGCGCATTGTATGGGTGTGTGTTACATTAGATTCACTAGTAGGAGTGAGAAAAACATCACGGGGTGGTGCGCATTGTATGGGTGTGTGTTACATTACATTCACTACTAGCAGTGAGAAAAACATCACGGGGTGGTGCGCATTATATGGGTGTGTGTTACATTAGATTCACTAGTAGGAGTGAGAAAAACATCACGGGGTGGTGTGAATCGGAGGGTCTGAATTAGGATAGGCAGTGAGTGGCAATGTAGGATGGAGAAAAGCACCGCGGGGTGGTCAGCATGGGGAGGTCAGGGAACATGCAGTGGCAATGTAGGATAGGTTTCTGGAAAACATCGCGGGGTGGTGCGCATTGTATGGGTGTGTGTTATATTAGATTCACTAGTAGGAGTGAGAAAAACATCACGGGTTGGTGCGCATTGTATGGGTGTGTGTTACATTACATTCACTAGTAGGAGTGAGAAAAATATCACGGTTTGGTGCGCATTGTATGCGTGTGTGTTACATTACATTCACTAGTAGGAGTGAGAAAAACATCACGGGGTGGTGCGCATTGTATGGGTGTGTGTTACATTACATTCACTAGTAGGAGTGAGAAAAACATCACGGGGTGGTGCGCATTGTATGGGTGTGTGTTACATTAGATTCACTAGTAGGAGTGAGAAAAACATCACGGGGTGGTGCGCATTGTATGGGTGTGTGTCACATTAGATTCACTAGTAGGAGTGAGAAAAACATCACGGGGTGGTGCGCATTGTATGGGTGTGTGTTACATTAGATTCACTAGTAGGAGTGAGAAAAACATCACGGGATGGTGCGCATTGTATGGGTGTGTGTTACATTACATTCACTAGTAGGAGTGAGAAAAACATCACGGGGTGGTGCGCATTGTATGGGTGTGTGTTACATTACATTCACTAGTAGGAGGGAGAAAAACATCACGGGGTGGTGCGCATTGTATGGGTGTGTGTTACATTAGATTCACTAGTAGGAGTGAGAAAAACATCACGGGGTGGTGCGCATTGTATGGGTGTGTGTTACATTGCATTCACTAGTAGCATTGAGAAAAACATCACGGAGTGGTGCGCATTGTATGGGTGTGTGTTACATTGCATTCACTAGTAGGAGTGAGAAAAACATCACGGGGTGATGCGCATTTTATGGGTGTGTGTTACATTGCATTCACTAGTAGGAGTGAGAAAAACATCACAGGGTGGTGCGCATTGTATGGGTGTGTGTTACATTGAATTCACTAGTAGGAGTGAGAAAAACATCACGGGGTGGTGCGCATTGTATGGGTGTGTGTTACATTACATTCACTAGTAGGAGTGAGAAAAACATCACGGGGTGGTGCGCATTGTATGGGTGTGTGTTACATTACATTCACTAGTAAGAGTGAGAAAAACATCACGGGGTGGTGCGCATTGTATGGGTGTGTGTTACATTACATTCACTAGTAGGAGTGAGAAAATCATCACGGGGTGGTGCGCATTGTATGGGTGTGTGTTACATTACATTCACTAGTAGGAGTGAGAAAATCATCACGTGGTGGTGCGCATTGTATGGATGTGTGTTACATTACATTCACTAGTAGGAGTGAGAAAAACATCACGGGGTGGTGCGCATTGTATGGGTGTGTGTTACATTAGATTCACTAGTAGGAGTGAGAAAAACATCACGGGATGGTGCGCATTGTATGGGTGTGTGTTACATTAGATTCACTAGTAGGAGTGAGAAAAACATCACGGGGTGGTGCGCATTGTATGGGTGTGTGTTACAATAGATTCACTAGTAGGAGTGAGAAAAACATCACGGGGTGGTGCGCATTGTATGGGTGTGTGTTACATTAGATTCACTAGTAGGAGTGAGAAAAACATCACGGGGTGGTGCGCATTGTATGGGTGTGTGTTACATTACATTCACTAGTAGGAGTGAGAAAAACATCACGGGTTGGTGCGCATTGTATGGTTGTGTGTTACATTACATTGACTACTAGGAGTGAAAAAAAAATCACGGGGTGGTGCGCATTGTATGGGTGTGTGTTACATTAGATTAACTAGTAGGAGTGAGAAAAACATCACGGGGTGGTGAGCATTGTATGGGTGTGTGTTACATTAGATTCACTAGTAGGAGTGAGAGAAACATCACGGGGTGGTGCGCATTGTATCATTGTGTGTTACATTACATTCACTAGTAGGAGTGAGAAAAACATCACGGGGTGGTGCGCATTGTATGGGTGTGTGTTACATTACATTCGCTAATAGGAGTGAGAAAAACATCACGGGGTGGTGCGCATTGTATGGGTGTGTGTTACATTAGATTCACTAGTAGGGGTGAGAAAAACATCACGGGGTGGTGTGCATTGTATGGTTGTGTGTTACATTAGATTCGCTAGTAGGAGTGAGAAAAATATCACGGGGTGGTGCGCATTGTATGGGTGTGTGTTACATTACCTTCACTCGTAGGACTGAGAAAAACATCACGGGGTGGTGCGCATTGTATGGGTGTGTGTTACATTACATTCACTAGTAGGAGTGAGAAAAACATCACGGGGTGGTGCGCATTGTATTGGTGTGTGTTACATTACCTTCACTCGTAGGACTGAGAAAAACATCACGGGGTGGTGCGCATTGTATGGGTGTGTGTTACATTAGATTCACTAGTAGGAGTGAGAAAAACATCACGGGGTGGTGCGCATTGTATGGGTGTGTGTTACATTACATTCACTACTAGGAGTGAGAAAAACATCAAGGGGTGGTGCTCATTATATGGGTGTGTGTTACATTAGATTCACTAGTAGGAGTGAGAAAAACATCACGGGGTGGTGTGAATCGGAGGGTCTGAATTAGGATAGGCAGTGAGTGGCAATGTAGGATGGAGAAAAGCACCGCGGGGTGGTCAGCATGGGGAGGTCAGGGAACATGCAGTGGCAATGTAGGATAGGTTTCTGAAAAACATCGCGGGGTGGTGCGCATTGTATGGGTGTGTGTTACATTAGATTCACTAGTAGGAGTGAGAAAAACATCACGGGGTGGAGCGCATTGTATGGGTGTGTGTCACATTAGATTCACTAGTAGGAGTGAGAAAAATATCACGGGGTGGTGCGCATTGTATGGGTGTGTGTTACATTAGATTCACTAGTAGGAGTGAGAAAAACATCACGGGGTGGTGCGCATTGTATGGGTGTGTGTTACATTACATTCAATAGTAGGAGTGAGAAAAACATCACGGGGTGGTGCGCATTTTATGGGTGTGTGTTACATTAGATTCACTAGTAGGAGTGAGAAAAACATCACGGGGTGGTGCGCATTGTATGGGTGTGTGTTACATTAGATTCACTACTAGGAGTGAGAAAAACATCACGGGGTGGTGCACATTGTATGGGTGTGTGTTACATTGCATTCACTAGTAGCATTGAGAAAAACATCACGGAGTGGTGCGCATTGTATGGGTGTGTGTTACATTGCATTCACTAGTAGGAGTGAGAAAAACATCACGGGGTGATGCGCATTTTATGGGTGTGTGTTACATTGCATTCACTAGTAGGAGTGAGAAAAACATCAAGGGGTGGTGCGCATTGTATGGGTGTGTGTTACATTGAATTCACTAGTAGGAGTGAGAAAAACATCACGGGGTGGTGCGCATTGTATGGGTGTGTGTTACATTACATTCACTAGTAGGAGTGAGAAAAACATCACGGGGTGGTGCGCATTGTATGGGTGTGTGTTACATTACATTCACTAGTAAGAGTGAGAAAAACATCACGGGGTGGTGCGCATTGTATGGGTGTGTGTTACATTACATTCACTAGTAGGAGTGAGAAAATCATCACGGGGTGGTGCGCATTGTATGGGTGTGTGTTACATTACATTCACTAGTAGGAGTGAGAAAATCATCACGTGGTGGTGCGCATTGTATGGGTGTGTGTTACATTACATTCACTAGTAGGAGTGAGAAAAACATCACGGGGTGGTGCGCATTGTATGGGTGTGTGTTACATTAGATTCACTAGTAGGAGTGAGAAAAACATCACGGGATGGTGCGCATTGTATGGGTGTGTGTTACATTAGATTTACTAGTAGGAGTGAGAAAAACATCACGGGGTGGTGCGCATTGTATGGGTGTGTGTTACAATAGATTCACTAGTAGGAGTGAGAAAAACATCACGGGGTGGTGCGCATTGTATGGGTGTGTGTTACATTAGATTCACTAGTAGGAGTGAGAAAAACATCACGGGGTGGTGCGCATTGTATGGGTGTGTGTTACATTAGATTCACTAGTAGGAGTGAGAAAAACATCACGGGGTGGTGCGCATTGTATGGGTGTGTGTTACATTAGATTCACTAGTAGGAGTGAGAAAAACATCACGGGGTGGTGCGCATTGTATGGGTGTGTGTTACATTAGATTCACTAGTAGGAGTGAGAAAAACATCACGGGGTGGTGCGCATTGTATGGGTGTGTGTTACATTAGATTCACTAGTAGGAGTGAGAAAAACATCACGGGGTGGTGCGCATTGTATCATTGTGTGTTACATTACATTCACTAGTAGGAGTGAGAAAAACATCACGGGGTGGTGCGCATTGTATGGGTGTGTGTTACATTAGATTCACTAGTAGGAGTGAGAAAAACATCACGGGGTGGTGTGCATTGTATGGGTGTGTGTTACATTAGATTCACTAGTAGGAGTGAGAAAAACATCACGGGGTTGTGTGAATTGGAGGGTCTGAATTAGGATAGGCAGTGAGTGGCAATGTAGGATGGAGAAAAGCACCGTAGGGTGGTCAGCATGGGGAGGTCAGGGAACATGCAGTGACAATGTAGGATAGGTTTCTGAAAAACATCGCGGGGTGGTGCGCATTTTATGGGTGTGTGTTACATTAGATTCACTAGTAGGAGTGAGAAAAACATCATGGGGTGGTGCGCATTGTATGGGTGTGTGTTACATTAGATTCCCTAGTAGCAGTGAGAAAAACATCACGGGGTGGTGCGCATTGTATGGGTGTGTGTTACATTACATTCACTAGTAGGAGTGAGAAAAACATCACGGGGTGGTGCGCATTGTATGGGTGTGTGTTACATTACATTCACTAGTAGGAGTGAGAAAAACATCACGGGGTGGTGCGCATTGTATGGGTGTGTGTTACATTACATTCACTAGTAGGAGTGAGAAAAACATCACGGGGTGGTGCGCATTGTATGGGTGTGTGTTACATTTCATTCACTAGTAGGAGTGAGAAAAACGTCACGGGGTGGTGCGCATTGTATGGGTGTGTGTTACATTGAATTCGCTAGTAGGAGTTAGAAAAACATCACGGGGTGGTGCGCATTTTATGGGTGTGTGTTACATTAGATTCACTAGTAGGAGTGAGAAAAACATCAAGGGGTGGTGCGCATTGTATGGGTGTGTGTTACATTAGATTCACTAGTAGGAGTGAGAAAAACATCACGCGGTGGTGCGCATTGTATGGGTGTGTGTTACATTACATTCACTAGTAGGAGTGAGAAAAACATCACGGGGTGGTGCGCATTGCATAGGTGTGTGTTACATTACATTCACTAGTAGCAGTGAGAAAAACATCACGGGGTGGTGTGCATTGTATGGGTGTGTGTTACATTTGATTCACTAGTAGGAGTGAGAAAAACATCACGGGGTGGTGCGCATTGTATTGGTGTGTGTTACATTAGATTCACTAGTAGGAGTGAGAAAAACATCACGGGGTGGTGCGCATTGTATGGGTGTGTGTTACATTAGATTCACTAGTAGGAGTGAGAAAAACATCACGGGGTTTTGCGCATTGTATGGGTGTCTGTTACATTACATTCACTATTAGGAGTGAGAAAAACATCACGTGGTGGTGCGCATTCTATGGGTGTGTGTTACATTCCATTCACTAGTAGGAGTGAAAAAAACATCACGGGGTGGTGCGCATTGTATGGGTGTGTGTTACATTGCATTCAGTAGTAGGAGTGAGAAAAACATCACGGGGTGGTGCGCATTGTATAGGTGTGTGTTACATTGCATTCACTAGTAGGAGTGAGAAAAACATCACGGGGTGGTGCGCATTGTATGGGTGTGTGTTACATTGCATTCACCAGTAGCATTGAGAAAAACATCACGGGGTGGTGCGCATTGTATGGGTGTGTGTTACATTGCATTCACCAGTAGCATTGAGAAAAACATCACGGGGTGGTGCGCATTGTATGGGTGTGTGTTACATTGCATTCACCAGTAGCATTGAGAAAAACATCACGGGGTGGTGCGCATTGTATGGGTGTGTGTTACATTGCATTCACTAGTAGGAGTGAGAAAAACATCACGGGGTGGTTCGCATTTTATGGGTGTGTGTTACGTTACATTCACTAGTAGGAGTGAGAAAAACATCAAGGTGTGGTGCGCATTGTATGGGTGTGTGTTACATTACATTCACTAGTAGGAGTGAGGAAAACATCACGGGGTGGTGCGCATTGTATGGGTGTGTGTTACATTGCATTCACTAGTAGGAGTGAGAAAAACATCACGAGGTGGTGCGCATTGTATGGGTGTGTGTTACATTTCATTCACTAATAGGAGTGAGAAAAACATCAAGGGGTGGTGCGCATTGTATGGGTGTGTGTTACATTACATTCACTAGTAGGAGTGAGAAAAACATCACGGGGTGGTGCGCATTGTATGGGTGTGTGTTACATTACATTCACTAGTAGGAGTGAGAAAAATATCACGGGGTGGTGCGCATTGTATGGGAGTGTGTTACATTACATTCACTAGTAGGAGTGTGAAAAACATCACGGGGTGGTGCGCACTGTATGGATGTGTGTTACATTGCATTCACTAGTAGGAGTGAGAAAAACATCACGGGGTGGTGCGCATTGTATGGGTGTGTGTTACATTACATTCACTAGTAGCATTGAGAAATACATCACGGGGTGGTGCGCATTGTATGGGTGTGTGTTACATTGCATTCACTAGTAGGAGTGAGAAAAACATCACGCGGTGGTGCGCATTGTATGGGTGTGTGTTACATTGCATTCACTAGTAGGAGTGAGAAAAACATCACGGGGTGGTGCGCATTGTATGGGTGTGTGTTACATTGCATTCACCAGTAGCATTGAGAAAAACATCACGGGGTGGTGCGCATTGTATGGGTGTGTGTTACATTGCATTCACCAGTAGCATTGAGAAAAACATCACGGGGTGGTGCGCATTGTATGGGTGTGTGTTACATTGCATTCACTAGTAGGAGTGAGAAAAACATCACGGGGTGGTGCGCATTGTATGGGTGTGTGTTACATTGCATTCACTAGTAGGAGTGAGAAAAACATCACGGGGTGGTGCGCATTTTATGGGTGTGTGTTACGTTACATTCACTAGTAGGAGTGAGAAAAACATCAAGGGGTGGTGCGCATTGTATGGGTGTGTGTTACATTACATTCACTAGTAGGAGTGAGAAAAACATCACGGGGTGGTGCGCATTGTATGGGTGTGTGTTACATTGCATTCACTAGTAGGAGTGAGAAAAACATCACGAGGTGGTGCGCATTGTGTGGGTGTGTTTTACATTGCATTCATTAGTAGGAGTGAGAAAAACATCACCGGGTGGTGCGCATTGTATGGGTGTATGTTACATTTCATTCACTAATAGGAGTGAGAAAAACATCAAGGGGTGGTGCGCATTGTATGGGTGTGTGTTACATTACATTCACTAGTAGGAGTGAGAAAAATATCACGGGGTGGTGCGCATTGTATGGGAGTGTGTTACATTACATTAACTAGTAGGAGTGAGAAAAACATCACGGGGTGGTGCGCATTGTATGGGTGTGTGTTACATTGCATTCACTAGTAGGAGTGAGAAAAACATCACGGGGTGGTGCGCATTGTATGGGTGTGTGTTACATTACATTCACTAGTAGCATTGAGAAATACATCACGGAGTGGTGCGCATTGTATGGGTGTGTGTTACATTGCATTCACTAGTAGGAGTGAGAAAAACATCACGGGGTGGTGCGCATTGTATGGGTGTATGTTACATTTCATTCACTAATAGGAGTGAGAAAAACATCAAGGGGTGGTGCGCATTGTATGGGTGTGTGTTACATTACATTCACTAGTAGGAGTGAGAAAAATATCACGGGGTGGTGCGCATTGTATTGGAGTGTGTTACATTACATTCACTAGTAGGAGTGAGAAAAACATCACGGGGTGGTGCGCATTGTATGGGTGTGTGTTACATTGCATTCACTAGTAGGAGTGAGAAAAACATCACGGGGTGGTGCGCATTGTATGGGTGTGTGTTACATTACATTCACTAGTAGGAGTGAGAAAAATATCACGGGGTGGTGCGCATTGTATGGGAGTGTGTTACATTACATTCACTAGTAGGAGTGTGAAAAACATCACGGGGTGGTGCGCACTGTATGGGTGTGTGTTACATTGCATTCACTAGTAGGAGTGAGAAAAACATCACGGGGTGGTGCGCATTGTATGGGTGTGTGTTACATTACATTCACTAGTAGCATTGAGAAATACATCACGGGGTGGTGCGCATTGTATGGGTGTGTGTTACATTGCATTCACTAGTAGGAGTGAGAAAAACATCACGCGGTGGTGCGCATTGTATGGGTGTGTGTTACATTGCATTCACTAGTAGGAGTGAGAAAAACATCACGGGGTGGTGCGCATTGTATGGGTGTGTGTTACATTGCATTCACCAGTAGCATTGAGAAAAACATCACGGGGTGGTGCGCATTGTATGGGTGTGTGTTACATTGCATTCACCAGTAGCATTGAGAAAAACATCACGGGGTGGTGCGCATTGTATGGGTGTGTGTTACATTGCATTCACTAGTAGGAGTGAGAAAAACATCACGGGGTGGTGCGCATTGTATGGGTGTGTGTTACATTGCATTCACTAGTAGGAGTGAGAAAAACATCACGGGGTGGTGCGCATTTTATGGGTGTGTGTTACGTTACATTCACTAGTAGGAGTGAGAAAAACATCAAGGGGTGGTGCGCATTGTATGGGTGTGTGTTACATTACATTCACTAGTAGGAGTGAGAAAAACATCACGGGGTGGTGCGCATTGTATGGGTGTGTGTTACATTGCATTCACTAGTAGGAGTGAGAAAAACATCACGAGGTGGTGCGCATTGTGTGGGTGTGTTTTACATTGCATTCATTAGTAGGAGTGAGAAAAACATCACCGGGTGGTGCGCATTGTATGGGTGTATGTTACATTTCATTCACTAATAGGAGTGAGAAAAACATCAAGGGGTGGTGCGCATTGTATGGGTGTGTGTTACATTACATTCACTAGTAGGAGTGAGAAAAATATCACGGGGTGGTGCGCATTGTATGGGAGTGTGTTACATTACATTAACTAGTAGGAGTGAGAAAAACATCACGGGGTGGTGCGCATTGTATGGGTGTGTGTTACATTGCATTCACTAGTAGGAGTGAGAAAAACATCACGGGGTGGTGCGCATTGTATGGGTGTGTGTTACATTACATTCACTAGTAGCATTGAGAAATACATCACGGAGTGGTGCGCATTGTATGGGTGTGTGTTACATTGCATTCACTAGTAGGAGTGAGAAAAACATCACGGGGTGGTGCGCATTGTATGGGTGTATGTTACATTTCATTCACTAATAGGAGTGAGAAAAACATCAAGGGGTGGTGCGCATTGTATGGGTGTGTGTTACATTACATTCACTAGTAGGAGTGAGAAAAATATCACGGGGTGGTGCGCATTGTATTGGAGTGTGTTACATTACATTCACTAGTAGGAGTGAGAAAAACATCACGGGGTGGTGCGCATTGTATGGGTGTGTGTTACATTGCATTCACTAGTAGGAGTGAGAAAAACATCACGGGGTGGTGCGCATTGTATGGGTGTGTGTTACATTACATTCACTAGTAGCATTGAGAAATACATCACGGAGTGGTGCGCATTGTATGGGTGTGTGTTACATTGCATTCACTAGTAGGAGTGAGAAAAACATCACGCGGTGGTGCGCATTGTATGGGTGTGTGTTACATTGCATTCACTAGTAGGAGTGAGAAAAATATCACGGGGTGGTGCGCATTGTATGGGTGTGTGTTACATTGAATTCACTAGTAGGAGTGAGAAAAACATCACGGCGTGGTGCGCATTTTATTTGTGTGTGTTACATTACATTCACTAGTAGGAGTGAGAAAAACATCAAGGGGTGGTGCGCATTGTATGGGTGTGTGTTACATTACATTCACTAGTAGGTGTGAGAAAAACATCACGGGGTGGTGCGCATTGTATGGGTGTGTGTTATATTACATTCACTAGTAGGAGTGAGAAAAACATCACGAGGTGGTGCGCATTGTATGGGTGTGTGTTACATTACATTCACTAGTAGGAGTGAGAAAAACATCACGGGGTGGTGCGCATTGTATGGGTGTGTGTTACATTACATTCACTAGTAGGAGTGAGAAAAACATCACGGGGTGGTGTGCATTGTATGGGTGTGTGTTACATTACATTCACTAGTAGGAGTGAGAAAAACATCACGGGGTGGTGCGCATTGTATGGGTGTGTGTTACATTACATTCACTAGTAGGAGTGAGAAAAACATCACGGGGTGGTGCGCATTGTATGGGTGTGTGTTACATTACATTCACTAGTAGGAGTGAGAAAAACATCACGGGGTGGTGCGCATTGTATGGGTGTGTGTTACATTAGATTCACTAGTAGGAGTGAGAAAAACATCACGGTGTGGTGCACATTGTATGGGTGTGTGTTACATTACATTCACTAGTAGGAGTGAGAAAAACATCACGGGGTGGTGCGCATTCTATGGGTGTGTGTTACATTCCATTCACTAGTAGGAGTGAGAAAAATATCACGGGGTGGTGCGCATTGTATGGGTGTGTGTTACATTGCATTCAGTATTAGGAGTGAGAAAAACATCACGGGGTGGTGCGCATTGTATGGGTGTGTGTTACATTGCATTCACTAGTAGGAGTGAGAAAAACATCACGGGGTGGTGCGCATTGTATGGGTGTGTGTTACATTGCATTCACCAGTAGCATTGAGAAAAACATCACGGGGTGGTGCGCATTGTATGGGTGTGTGTTACATTGCATTCACCAGTAGCATTGAGAAAAACATCACGGGGTGGTGCGCATTGTATGGGTGTGTGTTACATTGCATTCACTAGTAGGAGTGAGAAAAACATCACGGGGGGGTGCGCATTGTATGGGTGTGTGTTACATTGAATTCACTAGTAGGAGTGAGAAAAACATCACGGGGTGGTGCGAATTGTATGGGTGTGTGTTACATTAGATTCACTAGTAGGAGTGAGAAAAACATCACGGGTTGGTGCGCATTGTATGGGTGTGTGTTACATTACATTCACTAGTAGGAGTGAGAAAAATATCACGGTTTGGTGCGCATTGTATGCGTGTGTGTTACATTACATTCACTAGTAGGAGTGAGAAAAACATCACGGGGTGGTGCGCATTGTATGGGTGTGTGTTACATTACATTCACTAGTAGGAGTGAGAAAAACATCACGGGGTGGTGCGCATTGTATGGGTGTGTGTTACATTACATTCACTAGTAGGAGTGAGAAAAACATCACGGGGTGGAGCGCCTTGTATGGGTGTGTGTCACATTAGATTCACTAGTAGGAGTGAGAAAAACATCACGGGGTGGTGCGCATTGTATGGGTGTGTGTTACATTAGATTCACTAGTAGGAGTGAGAAAAACATCACGGGGTGGTGCGCATTGTATGGGTGTGTGTTACATTACATTCACTAGTAGGAGTGAGAAAAACATCACGGGGTGGTGCGCATTTTATGGGTGTGTGTTACATTACATTCACTAGTAGGAGGGAGAAAAACATCACGGGGTGGTGCGCATTGTATGGGTGTGTGTTACATTAGATTCACTAGTAGGAGTGAGAAAAACATCACGGGGTGGTGCGCATTGTATGGGTGTGTGTTACATTGCATTCACTAGTAGCATTGAGAAAAACATCACGGAGTGGTGCGCATTGTATGGGTGTGTGTTACATTGCATTCACTAGTAGGAGTGAGAAAAACATCACGGGGTGATGCGCATTTTATGGGTGTGTGTTACATTGCATTCACTAGTAGGAGTGAGAAAAACATCACGGGGTGGTGCGCATTGTATGGGTGTGTGTTACATTGAATTCACTAGTAGGAGTGAGAAAAACATCACGGGGTGGTGCGCATTGTATGGGTGTGTGTTACAATACATTCACTAGTAGGAGTGAGAAAAACATCACGGGGTGGTGCGCAATGTATGGGTGTGTGTTACATTACATTCACTAGTAGGAGTGAGAAAAACATCACGGGGTGGTGCGCATTGTATGGGTGTGTGTTACATTACATTCACTAGTAGGAGTGAGAAAAACATCACGGGGTGGTGCGCATTGTATGGGTGTGTGTTACATTACATTCACTACTAGGAGTGAGAAAAACATCACGGGGTGGTGCGCATTGTATGGGTGTGTGTTACATTAGATTCACTAGTAGGAGTGAGAAAAACATCACGGGGTGGTGCGCATTGTATGGGTGTGTGTTACATTACATTCACTAGTAGGAGTGAGAAAAACATCACGGGGTGGTGCGCATTTTATGGGTGTGTGTTACATTACATTCACTAGTAGGAGGGAGAAAAACATCACGGGGTGGTGCGCATTGTATGGGTGTGTGTTACATTAGATTCACTAGTAGGAGTGAGAAAAACATCACGGGGTGGTGCGCATTGTATGGGTGTGTGTTACATTGCATTCACTAGTAGCATTGAGAAAAACATCACGGAGTGGTGCGCATTGTATGGGTGTGTGTTACATTGCATTCACTACTAGGAGTGAGAAAAACATCACGGGGTGATGCGCATTTTATGGGTGTGTGTTACATTGCATTCACTAGTAGGAGTGAGAAAAACATCACGGGGTGGTGCGCATTGTATGGGTGTGTGTTACATTGAATTCACTAGTAGGAGTGAGAAAAACATCACGGGGTGGTGCGCATTGTATGGGTGTGTGTTACATTACATTCACTAGTAGGAGTGAGAAAAACATCACGGGGTGGTGCGCATTGTATGGGTGTGTGTTACATTACATTCACTAGTAAGAGTGAGAAAAACATCACGGGGTGGTGCGCATTGTATGGGTGTGTGTTACATTACATTCACTAGTAGGAGTGAGAAAATCATCACGGGGTGGTGCGCATTGTATGGGTGTGTGTTACATTACATTCACTAGTAGGAGTGAGAAAATCATCACGTGGTGGTGCGCATTGTATGGGTGTGTGTTACATTACATTCACTAGTAGGAGTGAGAAAAACATCACGGGGTGGTGCGCATTGTATGGGTGTGTGTTACATTAGATTCACTAGTAGGAGTGAGAAAAACATCATGGGATGGTGCGCATTGTATGGGTGTGTGTTACATTAGATTCACTAGTAGGAGTGAGAAAAACATCACGGTGTGGTGCGCATTGTATGGGTGTGTGTTACAATAGATTCACTAGTAGGAGTGAGAAAAACATCACGGGGTGGTGCGCATTGTATGGGTGTGTGTTACATTAGATTCACTAGTAGGAGTGAGAAAAACATCACGGGGTGGTGCGCATTGTATGGGTGTGTGTTACATTACATTCACTAGTAGGAGTGAGAAAAATATCACGGGGTGGTGCGCATTGTATGGTTGTGTGTTACATTACATTGACTACTAGGAGTGAAAAAAAAATCACGGGGTGGTGCGCATTGTATGGGTGTGTGTTACATTAGATTCACTAGTAGGAGTGAGAAAAACATCACGGGGTGGTGCGCATTGTATGGGTGTGTGTTACATTAGATTCACTAGTAGGAGTGAGAAAAACATCACGGGGTGGTGCGCATTGTATCATTGTGTGTTACATTACATTCACTAGTAGGAGTGAGAAAAACATCACGGGGTGGTGCGCATTGTATGGGTGTGTGTTACATTACATTCGCTAATAGGAGTGAGAAAAACATCACGGGGTGGTGCGCATTGTATGGGTGTGTGTTACATTAGATTCACTAGTAGGAGTGAGAAAAACATCACGGGGTGGTGTGCATTGTATGGGTGTGTGTTACATTAGATTCACTAGTAGGAGTGAGAAAAACATCACGGGGTTGTGTGAATCGGAGGGTCTGAATTAGGATAGGCAGTGAGTGGCAATGTAGGATGGAGAAAAGCACCGTGGGGTGGTCAGCATGGGGAGGTCAGGGAACATGCAGTGACAATGTAGGATAGGTTTCTGAAAAACATCGCGGGGTGGTGCGCATTTTATGGGTGTGTGTTACATTAGATTCACTAGTAGGAGTGAGAAAAACATCATGGGGTGGTGCGCATTGTATGGGTGTGTGTTACATTAGATTCACTAGTAGCAGTGAGAAAAACATCACGGGGTGGTGCGCATTGTATGGGTGTGTGTTACATTACATTCACTAGTAGGAGTGAGAAAAACATCACGGGGTGGTGCGCATTGTATGGGTGTGTGTTACATTATATTCACTAGTAGGAGTGAGAAAAACATCACGGGGTGGTGCGCATTGTATGGGTGTGTGTTACATTACATTCACTAGTAGGAGTGAGAAAAACATCACGGGGTGGTGCGCATTGTATGGGTGTGTGTTACATTGCATTCACTAGTAGGAGTGAGAAAAACGTCACGGGGTGGTGCGCATTGTATGGGTGTGTGTTACATTGAATTCGCTAGTAGGAGTTAGAAAAACATCACGGGGTGGTGCGCATTTTATGGGTGTGTGTTACATTAGATTCACTAGTAGGAGTGAGAAAAACATCAAGGGGTGGTGCGCATTGTATGGGTGTGTGTTACATTAGATTCACTAGTAGGAGTGAGAAAAACATCACGCGGTGGTGCGCATTGTATGGGTGTGTGTTACATTACATTCACTAGTAGGAGTGAGAAAAACATCACGGGGTGGTGCGCATTGTATAGGTGTGTGTTACATTACATTCACTAGTAGCAGTGAGAAAAACATCACGGGGTGGTGTGCATTGTATGGGTGTGTGTTACATTTGATTCACTAGTAGGAGTGAGAAAAACATCACGGGGTGGTGCGCATTGTATGGGTGTGTGTTACATTAGATTCACTAGTAGGAGTGAGAAAAACATCACGGGGTGGTGCGCATTGTATGGGTGTGTGTTACATTAGATTCACTAGTAGGAGTGAGAAAAACATCACGGGGTGGTGCGCATTGTATGGGTGTCTGTTACATTACATTCACTAGTAGGAGTGAGAAAAACATCATGGGGTGGTGCGCATTGTATGGGTGTGTGTTACATTACATTCACTAGTAGGAGTGAGAAAAACATCACGGGGTGGTGCGCATTGTATAGGTGTGTGTTACATTGCATTCACTAGTAGGAGTGAGAAAAACATCACGGGGTGGTTCGCATTTTATGGGTGTGTGTTACATTGCATTCACAAGTAGCATTGAGAAAAACATCACGGGGTGGTGCGCATTGTATGGGTGTGTGTTACATTGCATTCACCAGTAGCATTGAGAAAAACATCACGGGGTGGTGCGCATTGTATGGGTGTGTGTTACATTGCATTCACCAGTAGCATTGAGAAAAACATCACGGGGTGGTGCGCATTGTATGGGTGTGTGTTACATTGCATTCACTAGTAGGAGTGAGAAAAACATCACGTGGTGGTGCGCATTGTATGGGTGTGTGTTACATTGAATTCACTAGTAGGAGTGAGAAAAACATCACGGGGTGGTTCGCATTTTATGGGTGTGTGTTACGTTACATTCACTAGTAGGAGTGAGAAAAACATCAAGGGGTGGTGCGCATTGTATGGGTGTGTGTTACATTACATTCACTAGTAGGAGTGAGGAAAACATCACGGGGTGGTGCGCATTGTATGGGTGTGTGTTACATTGCATTCACTAGTAGGAGTGAGAAAAACATCACGAGGTGGTGCGCATTGTATGGGTGTGTGTTACATTTCATTCACTAATAGGAGTGAGAAAAACATCAAGGGGTGGTGCGCATTGTATGGGTGTGTGTTACATTACATTCACTAGTAGGAGTGAGAAAAACATCACGGGGTGGTGCGCATTGTATGGGTGTGTGTTACATTACATTCACTAGTAGGAGTGAGAAAAATATCACGGGGTGGTGCGCATTGTATGGGAGTGTGTTACATTACATTCACTAGTAGGAGTGAGAAAAACATCACGGGGTGGTGCGCATTGTATGGGTGTGTGTTACATTGCATTCACTAGTAGGAGTGAGAAAAACATCACGGGGTGGTGCGCATTGTATGGGTGTGTGTTACATTACATTCACTAGTAGCATTGAGAAATACATCACGGGGTGGTGCGCATTGTATGGGTGTGTGTTACATTGCATTCACTAGTAGGAGTGAGAAAAACATCACGCGGTGGTGCGCATTGTATGGGTGTGTGTTTCATTGCATTCACTAGTAGGAGTGAGAAAAACATCACGGGGTGGTGCGCATTGTATGGGTGTGTGTTACATTGCATTCACCAGTAGCATTGAGAAAAACATCACGGGGTGGTGCGCATTGTATGGGTGTGTGTTACATTGCATTCACTAGTAGGAGTGAGAAAAACATCACGGGGTGGTGCGCATTGTATGGGTGTGTGTTACATTGAATTCACTAGTAGGAGTGAGAAAAACATCACGGGGTGGTGCGCATTGTATGGGTGTGTGTTACGTTACATTCACTAGTAGGAGTGAGAAAAACATCAAGGGGTGGTGCGCATTGTATGGGTGTGTGTTACATTACATTCACTAGTAGGAGTGAGAAAAACATCACGGGGTGGTGCGCATTGTATGGGTGTGTCTTACATTGCATTCACTAGTAGGAGTGAGAAAAACATCACGAGGTGGTGCGCATTGTGTGGGTGTGTGTTACATTGCATTCACTAGTAGGAGTGAGAAAAACATCACCGGGTGGTGCGCATTGTATGGGTGTATGTTACATTTCATTCACTAATAGGAGTGAGAAAAACATCAAGGGGTGGTGCGCATTGTATGGGTGTGTGTTACATTACATTCACTAGTAGGAGTGAGAAAAATATCACGGGGTGGTGCGCATTGTATGGGAGTGTGTTACATTACATTCACTAGTAGGAGTGAGAAAAACATCACGGGGTGGTGCGCATTGTATGGGTGTGTGTTACATTGCATTCACTAGTAGGAGTGAGAAAAACATCACGGGGTGGTGCGCATTGTATGGGTGTGTGTTACATTAGATTCACTAGTAGGAGTGAGAAAAACATCCCGGGGTGGTGCGCATTGTATGGGTGTGTGTTACATTACATTCACTAGTAGGAGTGAGAAAAACCTCCCGGGGTTGTGCGCCTTGTATGGGTGTGTGTTACAGTAGATTCACTAGTAGCAGTGAGAAAAACATCACGGGGTGGTGCACATTGTATGGGTGAGTGTTACATTAGATTCACTAGTAGGAGTGAGAAAAACATCACGGGGTGGTGCGCATTGTATGGGTGTGTGTTACATTACATTCACTAGTAGGAGTGAGAAAAACATCACGGGGTGGTGCGCATTGTATGGGTGTGTGTTACATTACATTCACTAGTAGGAGTGAGAAAATCATCACGGGGTGGTGCGCATTGTATGGGTGTGTGTTACATTACATTCACTAGTAGGAGTGAGAAAATCATCACGGGGTGGTGCGCATTGTATGGGTGTGTGTTACATTACATTCACTAGTAGGAGTGAGAAAAATATCACGGGGTGGTGCGCATTGTATGGGAGTGTGTTACATTACATTCACTAGTAGGAGTGAGAAAAACATTACGGGGTGGTGCGCATTGTATGGGTGTGTGTTACATTGCATTCACTAGTAGGAGTGAGAAAAACATCACGGGGTGGTGCGCATTGTATGGGTGTGTGTTACATTAGATTCACTAGTAGGAGTGAGAAAAACATCCCGCGGTGGTGCGCATTGTATGGGTGTGTGTTACATTACATTCACTAGTAGGAGTGAGAAAAACCTCCCGGGGTTGTGCGCCTTGTATGGGTGTGTGTTACATTAGATTCACTAGTAGCAGTGAGAAAAACATCACGGGGTGGTGCACATTGTATGGGTGAGTGTTACATTAGATTCACTAGTAGGAGTGAGAAAAACATCACGGGGTGGTGCGCATTGTATGGGTGTGTGTTACATTACATTCACTAGTAGGAGTGAGAAAAACATCACGGGGTGGCGCGCATTGTATGGGTGTGTGTTACATTACATTCACTAGTAGGAGTGAGAAAATCATCACGGGGTGGTGCGCATTGTATGGGTGTGTGTTACATTACATTCACTAGTAGGAGTGAGAAAATCATCACGGGGTGGTGCGCATTGTATGGGTGTGTGTTACATTACATTCACTAGTAGGAGTGAGAAAAACATCACGGGGTGGTGCGCATTGTATGGGTGTGTTTTACATTACATTCACTAGTAGGAGTGAGAAAAACATCAGGGGTGGTGCGCATTGTATGGGTGTGTGTTACATTACCTTCACTAGTAGGAGTGAGAAAAACATCACGGGGTGGTGCGCATTGTATGGGTGTGTGTTACATTACATTCACTAGTAGGAGTGAGAAAAACATCACGGTGTGGTGCGCATTATATGGGTGTGTGTTACATTAGATTCACTAGTAGGAGTGAGAAAAACATCACGGGGTGGTGTGAATCGGAGGGTCTGAATTAGGATGGGCAGTGAGTGGCAATGTAGGATGGAGAAAAGCACCGCGGGGTGGTCAGCATGGAGAGGTCAGGGAACATGCAGTGGCAATGTAGGATAGGTTTCTGAAAAACATCGCGGGGTGGTGCGCATTGTATGGGTGTGTGTTACATTAGATTCACTAGTAGGAGTGAGAAAAACATCACGGGGTGGTGCGCATTGTATGGGTGTGTGTTACATTAGATTCACTAGTAGGAGTGAGAAAAACATCCCGGGGTGGTGCGCATTGTATGGGTGTGTGTTACATTACATTCACTAGTAGGAGTGAGAAAAACATCCCGGGGTTGTGCGCCTTGTATGGGTGTGTGTTACATTACATTCACTAGTAGGAGTGAGAAAAACATCACGGGGTGGTGCGCATTGTATCAGAGTGTGTTACATTAGATTCACTAGTAGGAGTGAGAAAAACATCACTGAGTGGTGCGCATTGTATGGGTGTGTGTTACATTGAATTCACAAGTAGGAGTGAGAAAAACATTACGGGGTGGTGCGCATTGTATGGGTGTGTCTTAAATTACATTCACTAGTAAGAGTGAGAAAAACATCACGGGGTGGTGCTAATTGTATGGGTGTGTGTTACATTAGATTCACTAGTAGCAGTGAGAAAAACAACACGGGGTGGTGCGCATTTTATGGTTGTGTGTTACATTAGATTCACTAGTAGCAGTGAGAAAAACATCACGGGGTGGTGCGCATTGTATGGGTGTGTGTTACATTACATTCACTAGTAGCAGTGAGAAAAACATCACGGGGTGGTGCGCATTGTATGGGTGTGTGTTACATTACATTCACTAGTAGCAGTGAGAAAAACATCACGGGGTGGTGCGCATTGTATGGGTGTGTGTTACATTAGATTAACTAGTAGCAGTGAGAAAAACATCATGGGGTGGTGCGCATTGTATGGGTGTGTGTTACATTAGATTCACTAGTAGCAGTGAGAAACCATCACGGGGTGGTGCGCATTTTATGGGTGTGTGTTACATTACATTCACTAGTAGGAGTGAGAAAACCATCACGGGGTGGTGCGCATTGTATGGGTGTGTGTTACATTACATTCACTAGTAGGAGTGAGAAAAACATCACGGGGTGGTGCGCATTGTATGGGTGTGTGTTACATTACATGCACTAGTAGGAGTGAGAAAAACATCACGGGGTGGTGCGCATTGTATGGGTGTGTGTTACATTACATTCACTAGTAGGAGTGAGAAAAACATCACGGGGTGGTGCGCATTGTATGGGTGTGTGTTACATTACATTCACTAGTAGGAGTGAGAAAAACATCACGGGGTGGTGCGCATTGTATGGGTGTGTGTTACATTAGATTCACTAGTAGGAGTGAGAAAAACATCACGGGGCGGTGCGCATTGTATGGGTGTGTGTTACATTACATTCACTAGTAGGAATGAGAAAAACATCACGGGGTGGTGCGCATTGTATGGGTGTGTGTTACATTACATTCACTAGTAGGAGTGAGAAAAACATCACGGGGTGGTGCGCATTGTATGGGTGTGTGTTACATTAGATTCACTAGTAGGAGTGAGAAAAACATCACGGGGTGGTGCGCATTGTATGGGTGTGTGTTACATTACATTCACTAGTAGCAGTGAGAAAAACATCACGGGGTGGTGCGCATTGTATGGGTGTGTGTTACATTAGATTAACTAGTAGCAGTGAGAAAAACATCATGGGGTGGTGCGCATTGTATGGGTGTGTGTTACATTAGATTCACTAGTAGCAGTGAGAAAACCATCACGGGGTGGTGCGCATTTTATGGGTGTGTGTTACATTACATTCACTAGTAGGAGTGAGAAAACCATCACGGGGTTGTGCGCATTGTATGGGTGTGTGTTACATTACATTCACTAGTAGGAGTGAGAAAAACATCACGGGGTGGTGCGCATTGTATGGGTGTGTGTTACATTACATGCACTAGTAGGAGTGAGAAAAACATCACGGGGTGGTGCGCATTGTATGGGTGTGTGTTACATTACATTCACTAGTAGGAGTGAGAAAAACATCACGGGGTGGTGCGCATTGTATGGGTGTGTGTTACATTACATTCACTAGTAGGAGTGAGAAAAACATCACGGGGTGGTGCGCATTGTATGGGTGTGTGTTACATTACATTCACTAGTAGGAGTGAGAAAAACATCACGGGGTGGTGCGCATTGTATGGGTGTGTGTTACATTACATTCACTAGTAGGAGTGAGAAAAACATCACGGTGTGGTGCGCATTGTATGGGTGTGTGTTACATTAGATTCACTAGTAGGAGTGAGAAAAACATCACGGGGCGGTGCGCATTGTATGGGTGTGTGTTACATTACATTCACTAGTAGGAATGAGAAAAACATCACGGGGTGGTGCGCATTGTATGGGTGTGTGTTACATTACATTCACTAGTAGGAGTGAGAAAAACATCACGGGGTGGTGCGCATTGTATGGGTGTGTGTTACATTAGATTCACTAGTAGGAGTGAGAAAAACATCACGGGGTGGTGCGCATTGTATGGGTGTGTGTTACATTACATTCACTAGTAGCAGTGAGAAAAACATCACGGGGTGGTGCGCATTGTATGGGTGTGTGTTACATTACATTCACTAGTAGCAGTGAGAAAAACATCACGGGGTGGTGCGCATTGTATGGGTGTGTGTTACATTACATTCACTAGTAGCAGTGAGAGAAACATCACGGGGTGGTGCGCAATGAATTGGTGTGTGTTACAATTACATTCACTAGTAGGAGTGAGAAAAACATCACGGGGTGGTGCGCATTGTATGGGTGTGTGTTACATTACATTCACTAGTAGGAGTGAGAAATACATCACGGGGTGGTGCGCATTGTATGGGTGTGTGTTACATTACATTCACTAGTAGGAGTGAGAAAAACATCACGGGGTGGTGCGCATTGTATGGGTGTGTGTTACACTACATTCACTAGTAGCAGTGAGAAAAACATCACGTGGTGGTGCGCGTTGTATGGGTGTGTGTTACATTACATTCACTAGTAGCAGTGAGAAAAAAATCACGGGGTGGTGCGCGTTGTATGGGTGTGTGTTACATTACATTCACTAGTAGCAGTGAGAAAAACATCACGGGGTGGTGTGCATTGTATGGGTGTGTGTTACATTAGATTCACTAGTAGGAGTGAGAAAAACATCACGGGGCGGTGCGCATTGTATGGGTGTGTGTTACATTACATTCACTAGTAGGAATGAGAAAAACATCACGGGGTGGTGCGCATTGTATGGGTGTGTGTTACATTACATTCACTAGTAGGAGTGAGAAAAACATCACGGGGTGGTGCGCATTGTATGGGTTTGTGTTACATTAGATTCACTAGTAGGAGTGAGAAAAACATCACGGGGTGGTGCGCATTGTATGGGTGTGTGTTACATTACATTCACTAGTAGCAGTGAGAAAAACATCACGGGGTGGTGCGCATTGTATGGGTGTGTGTTACATTACATTCACTAGTAGCAGTGAGAAAAACATCACGGGGTGGTGCGCATTGTATGGGTGTGTGTTACATTACATTCACTAGTAGCAGTGAGAGAAACATCACGGGGTGGTGCGCATTGTATGGGTGTGTGTTACATTACATTCACTAGTAGGAGTGAGAAATACATCACGGGGTGGTGCGCATTTTATGGGTGTGTGTTACATTACATTCACTAGTAGGAGTGAGAAAAACATCACGGGGTGGTGCGCATTGTATGGGTGTGTGTTACATTAGATACACTAGTAGGAGTGAGAAAAACATCACGGGGTGGTGCGCATTTTATGGGTGTGTGTTACATTAGATTCACTAGTAGGAGTGAGAAAAACATCACGTGGTGGTGCGCATTGTATGGGTGTGTGTTACACTACATTCACTAGTAGCAGTGAGAAAAACATCACGTGGTGGTGCGCGTTGTATGGGTGTGTGTTACATTACATTCACTAGTAGCAGTGAGAAAAACATCACGGGGTGGTGCACGTTGTATGGGTGTGTGTTACATTACATTCACTAGTAGCAGTGAGAAAAACATCACGGGGTGGTGTGCATTGTATGGGTGTGTGTTACATTAGATTCACTAGTAGCAGTGAGAAAAACATCACGGGGTGGTGCGCATTGTATGGGTGTGTGTTACATTAGATTCACTAGTAGGAGTGAGAAAAACATCACGGGGTGGTGCGCATTGTATGGGTGTGTGTTACATTAGATTCACTAGTAGCAGTGAGAAAAACATCACGGGGTGGTGCGCCTTGTATGGGTGTGTGTTACATTAGATTCACTAGTAGCAGTGAGAAAAACATCACGGGGTGGTGCGCATTGTATGCGTGTGTGTTACATTAGATTCACTAGTAGGAGTGAGAAAAACATCACGGGGTGGTGCGCATTGTATGGGTGTGTGTTACATTACATTCACTAGTAGGAGTGAGAAAAACATCACGGGGTGGTGCGCATTGTATGGGTGTGTGTTACATTACATTCACTAGTAGGAGTGAGAAAAACATCACGGGGTGGTGCGCATTGTATGGGTGTGTGTTACATTAGATTCACTAGTAGGAGTGAGAAAAACATCACGGGGTGGTGCGCATTGTATGGGTGTGTGTTACATTAGATTCACTAATAGGAGTGAGAAAAACATCACGGGGTGGTGCGCATTGTATGGGTGTGTGTTACATTACGTTCACTAGTAGGAGTGAGAAAAACATCACGGGGTGGTGCGCATTGTATGGGTGTGTGTTACATTAGATTCACTAGTAGGAGTGAGAAAAACATCACGGGGTGGTGCGCATTGTATGGGTGTGTGTTACATTACATTCACTAGTAGCAGTGAGAAAAACATCACGGGGTGGTGCGCATTGTATGGGTGTGTGTTACATTACATTCACTAGTAGCAGTGAGAAAAACATCACGGGGTGGTGCGCATTGTATGGGTGTGTGTTACATTACATTCACTAGTAGCAGTGAGAAAAACATCACGGGGTGGTGCGCATTGTATGGGTGTGTGTTACATTACATTCACTAGTAGCAGTGAGAAAAACATCACGGGGTGGTGCGCATTGTATGGGTGTGTGTTACATTAGATTCACTAGTAGCAGTGAGAAAACCATCACGGGGTGGTGCGCATTGTATGGGTGTGTGTTACATTACATTCACTAGTAGCAGTGAGAAAACCATCACGGGGTGGTGCGCATTGTATGGGTGTGTGTTACATTACATTCACTAGTAGGAGTGAGAAAAACATCACGGGGTGGTGCGCATTGTATGGGTGTGTGTTACATTACATTCACTAGTAGGAGTGAGAAAAACATCACGGGGTGGTGCGCATTGTATGGGTGTGTGTTACATTACTTTCACTAGTAGCAGTGAGAAAAACATCACGGGGTGGTGCGCATTGTATGGGTGTGTGTTACATTACATTCACTAGTAGCAGTGAGAAAAACATCACGGGGTGGTGCGCATTGTATGGGTGTGTGTTACATTACATTCACTAGTAGCAGTGAGAAAAACATCACGGGGTGGTGCGCATTGTATGGGTGTGTGTTACATTACATTCACTAGTAGCAGTGAGAAAAACATCACGGGGTGGTGCGCATTGTATGGGTGTGTGTTACATTAGATTAACTAGTAGCAGTGAGAACAACATCACGGGGTGGTGCGCATTGTATGGGTGTGTGTTACATTAGATTCACTAGTAGCAGTGAGAAAACCATCACGGGGTGGTGCGCATTTTATGGGTGTGTGTTACATTACATTCACTAGTAGGAGTGAGAAAACCATCACGGGGTGGTGCGCATTGTATGGGTGTGTGTTATATTACATTCACTAGTAGGAGTGAGAAAAACATCACGGGGTGGTGCGCATTGTATGGGTGTGTGTTACATTACATGCACTAGTAGGAGTGAGAAAAACATCACGGGGTGGTGCGCATTGTATGGGTGTGTGTTACATTACATTCACTAGTAGGAGTGAGAAAAACATCACGGGGTGGTGCGCATTGTATGGGTGTGTGTTACATTAGATTCACTAGTAGGAGTGAGAAAACCATCACGGGGTGGTGCGCATTGTATGGGTGTGTGTTACATTACATTCACTAGTAGCAGTGAGAAAACCATCACGGGGTGGTGCGCATTGTATGGGTGTGTGTTACATTACATTCACTAGTAGGAGTGAGAAAAACATCACGGGGTGGTGCGCATTGTATGGGTGTGTGTTACATTACATTCACTAGTAGGAGTGAGAAAAACATCACGGGGTGGTGCGCATTGTATGGGTGTGTGTTACATTACATTCACTAGTAGCAGTGAGAAAAACATCACGGGGTGGTGCGCATTGTATGGGTGTGTGTTACATTACATTCACTAGTAGCAGTGAGAAAAACATCACGGGGTGGTGCGCATTGTATGGGTGTGTGTTACATTAGATTAACTAGTAGCAGTGAGAAAAACATCACGGGGTGGTGCGCATTGTATGGGTGTGTGTTACATTAGATTCACTAGTAGCAGTGAGAAAACCATCACGGGGTGGTGCGCATTTTATGGGTGTGTGTTACATTTCATTCACTAGTAGGAGTGAGAAAACCATCACGGGGTGGTGCGCATTGTATGGGTGTGTGTTACATTACATTCACTAGTAGGAGTGAGAAAAACATCACGGGGTGGTGCGCATTGTATGGGTGTGTGTTACATTACATGCACTAGTAGGAGTGAGAAAAACATCACGGGGTGGTGCGCATTGTATGGGTGTGTGTTACATTACATTCACTAGTAGGAGTGAGAAAAACATCACGGGGTGGTGCGCATTGTATGGGTGTGTGTTACATTGCATTCACTAGTAGGAGTGAGAAAAACGTCACGGGGTGGTGCGCATTGTATGGGTGTGTGTTACATTGAATTCGCTAGTAGGAGTTAGAAAAACATCACGGGGTGGTGCGCATTTTATGGGTGTGTGTTACATTAGATTCACTAGTAGGAGTGAGAAAAACATCACGGGGTGGTGCGCATTGTATGGGTGTGTGTTACATTACATTCACTAGTAGCAGTGAGAGAAACATCACGGGGTGGTGCGCATTGTATGGGTGTGTGTTACATTACATTCACTAGTAGGAGTGAGAGAAACATCACGTGGTGGTGCGCATTGTATGGGTGTGTGTTACATTAGATTCACTAGTAGGAGTGAGAAAAACATCACGGGGTGGTGCGCATTGTATGGGTGTGTGTTACATTAGATTCACTAGTAGCAGTGAGAAATACATCACGGGGTGGTGCGCATTGTATGGGTGTGTGTTACATTACATTCACTAGTAGGAGTGAGAAAAACATCACGGGGTGGTGCGCATTGTATGGGTGTGTGTTACATTAGATTCACTAGTAGCAGTGAGAAAAACATCACGGGGTGGTGCGCCTTGTATGGGTGTGTGTTACATTAGATTCACTAGTAGCAGTGAGAAAAACATCACGGGGTGGTTCCGCATTGTATGCGTGTGTGTTACATTAGATTCACTAGTAGGAGTGAGAAAAACATCACGGGGTGGTGCGCATTGTATGGGTGTGTGTTACATTACATTCACTAGTAGGAGTGAGATAAACATCACGGGGTGGTGCGCATTTTATGGGTGTGTGTTACAATACATTCAATAGTAGGAGTGAGAAAAACATCACGGGGTGGTGCGCATTGTATGGGTTTGTGTTACATTACATTCACTAGTAGGAGTGAGAAAAACATCACGGGGTGGTGCGCATTGTATGGGTGTGTGTTACATTACATTCACTAGTAGGAGTGAGAAAAACATCACGGGGTGGTGCGCCTTGTATGGGTGTGTGTTACATTAGATTCACTAGTAGGAGTGAGAAAAACATCACGGGGTGGTGCGCATTGTATGGGTGTGTGTTACATTACATTCACTAGTAGGAGTGAGAAAAACATCACGGGGTGGTGCGCATTGTATGGGTGTGTGTTACATTACGTTCACTAGTAGGAGTGAGAAAAACATCACGGGGTGGTGCGCATTGTATGGGTGTGTGTTACATTAGATTCACTAGTAGGAGTGAGAAAACCATCACGGGGTGGTGCGCATTGTATGGGTGTGTGTTACATTACATTCACTAGTAGGAGTGAGAAAACCATCACGGGGTGGTGCGCATTGTATGGGTGTGTGTTACATTACATTCACTAGTAGGAGTGAGAAAAACATCACGGGGTGGTGCGCATTGTATGGGTGTGTGTTACATTACATTCACTAGTAGGAGTGAGAAAAACATCATGGGGTGGTGCGCATTGTATGGGTGTGTGTTACATTAGATTCACTAGTAGCAGTGAGAAAACCATCACGGGGTGGTGCGCATTGTATGGGTGTGTGTTACATTACATTCACTAGTAGGAGTGAGAAATACATCACAGGGTGGTGCGCATTGTATGGGTGTGTGTTACATTAGATTAACTAGTAGCAGTGAGAAAAACATCATGGGGTGGTGCGCATTGTATGGGTGTGTGTTACATTAGATTCACAAGTAGCAGTGAGAAAACCATCACGGGGTGGTGCGCATTGTATGGGTGTGTGTTACATTACATTCACTAGTAGGAGTGAGAAAACCATCACGGGGTGGTGCGCATTGTATGGGTGTGTGTTACATTACATTCACTAGTAGGAGTGAGAAAAACATCACGGGGTGGTGCGCATTGTATGGGTGTGTGTTACATTACATGCACTAGTAGGAGTGAGAAAAACATCACGGGGTGGTGCGCATTGTATGGGTGTGTGTTACATTACATTCACGAGTAGGAGTGAGAAAAACATCACGGGGTGGTGCGCATTGTATGGGTGTGTGTTACATTACATTCACTAGTAGGAGTGAGAAAAACATCACGGGGTGGTGCGCATTGTATGGGTGTGTGTTACATTAGATTCACTAGTAGGAGTGAGAAAAACATCACGGGGCGGTGCGCATTGTATGGGTGTGTGTTACATTACATTCACTAGTAGGAATGAGAAAAACATCACGGGGTGGTGCGCATTGTATGGGTGTGTGTTACATTAGATTCACTAGTAGGAGTGAGAAAAACATCACGGGGTGGTGCGCATTGTACGGGTGTGTGTTACATTAGATTCACTAGTAGGAGTGAGAAAAACATCACGGGGTGGTGCGCATTGTATGGGTGTGTGTTACATTAGATTCACTAGTAGCAGTGAGAAAACCATCACGGGGTGGTGCGCATTGTATGGGTGTGTGTTACGTTACATTCACTAGTAGGAGTGAGAAAACCATCACGGGGTGGTGCGCATTGTATGGGTGTGTGTTACATTACATTCACTAGTAGGAGTGAGAAAAACATCACAGGGTGGTGCGCATTGTATGGGTGTGTGTTACATTACATTCACTAGTAGGAGTGAGAAAAACATCACGGGGTGGTGCGCATTGTATGGGTGTGTGTTACATTAGATTCACTAGTAGGAGTGAGAAAAACATCACGGGGTGGTGCTCATTGTATGGGTGTGTGTTACATTACATTCACTAGTAGCAGTGAGAAAAACATCACGGGGTGGTGCGCATTGTATGGGTGTGTGTTACATTAGATTAACTAGTAGCAGTGAGAAAAACATCACGGGGTGGTGCGCATTGTATGGGTGTGTGTTACATTAGATTCACTAGTAGCAGTGAGAAAACCATCACGGGGTGGTGCGCATTGTATGGGTGTGTGTTACATTACATTCACTAGTAGGAGTGAGAAAACCATCACGGGTGGTGCGCATTGTATGGGTGTGTGTTACATTACATTCACTAGTAGGAGTGAGAAAAACATCACGGGGTGGTGCGCATTGTATGGGTGTGTGTTACATTACATTCACTAGTAGGAGTGAGAAAAACATCACGGGGTGGTGCGCATTGTATGGGTGTGTGTTACATTACATTCACTAGTAGGAGTGAGAAAAACATCACGGGGTGGTGCGCATTGTATGGGTGTGTGTTACATTACATTCACTAGTAGCAGTGAGAAAAACATCACGGGGTGGTGCGCATTGTATGGGTGTGTGTTACATTACATTCACTAGTAGCAGTGAGAAAAACATCACGGGGTGGTGCGCATTGTATGGGTGTGTGTTACATTAGATTAACTAGTAGCAGTGAGAAAAACATCACGGGGTGGTGCGCATTGTATGGGTGTGTGTTACATTAGATTCACTAGTAGCAGTGAGAAAACCATCACGGGGTGGTGCGCATTTTATGGGTGTGTGTTACATTTCATTCACTAGTAGGAGTGAGAAAACCATCACGGGGTGGTGCGCATTGTATGGGTGTGTGTTACATTACATTCACTAGTAGGAGTGAGAAAAACATCACGGGGTGGTGCGCATTGTATGGGTGTGTGTTACATTACATGCACTAGTAGGAGTGAGAAAAACATCACGGGGTGGTGCGCATTGTATGGGTGTGTGTTACATTACATTCACTAGTAGGAGTGAGAAAAACATCACGGGGTGGTGCGCATTGTATGGGTGTGTGTTACATTGCATTCACTAGTAGGAGTGAGAAAAACGTCACGGGGTGGTGCGCATTGTATGGGTGTGTGTTACATTGAATTCGCTAGTAGGAGTTAGAAAAACATCACGGGGTGGTGCGCATTTTATGGGTGTGTGTTACATTAGATTCACTAGTAGGAGTGAGAAAAACATCACGGGGTGGTGCGCATTGTATGGGTGTGTGTTACATTACATTCACTAGTAGCAGTGAGAGAAACATCACGGGGTGGTGCGCATTGTATGGGTGTGTGTTACATTACATTCACTAGTAGGAGTGAGAGAAACATCACGTGGTGGTGCGCATTGTATGGGTGTGTGTTACATTAGATTCACTAGTAGGAGTGAGAAAAACATCACGGGGTGGTGCGCATTGTATGGGTGTGTGTTACATTAGATTCACTAGTAGCAGTGAGAAATACATCACGGGGTGGTGCGCATTGTATGGGTGTGTGTTACATTACATTCACTAGTAGGAGTGAGAAAAACATCACGGGGTGGTGCGCATTGTATGGGTGTGTGTTACATTAGATTCACTAGTAGCAGTGAGAAAAACATCACGGGGTGGTGCGCCTTGTATGGGTGTGTGTTACATTAGATTCACTAGTAGCAGTGAGAAAAACATCACGGGGTGGTTCCGCATTGTATGCGTGTGTGTTACATTAGATTCACTAGTAGGAGTGAGAAAAACATCACGGGGTGGTGCGCATTGTATGGGTGTGTGTTACATTACATTCACTAGTAGGAGTGAGATAAACATCACGGGGTGGTGCGCATTTTATGGGTGTGTGTTACAATACATTCAATAGTAGGAGTGAGAAAAACATCACGGGGTGGTGCGCATTGTATGGGTTTGTGTTACATTACATTCACTAGTAGGAGTGAGAAAAACATCACGGGGTGGTGCGCATTGTATGGGTGTGTGTTACATTACATTCACTAGTAGGAGTGAGAAAAACATCACGGGGTGGTGCGCCTTGTATGGGTGTGTGTTACATTAGATTCACTAGTAGGAGTGAGAAAAACATCACGGGGTGGTGCGCATTGTATGGGTGTGTGTTACATTACATTCACTAGTAGGAGTGAGAAAAACATCACGGGGTGGTGCGCATTGTATGGGTGTGTGTTACATTACGTTCACTAGTAGGAGTGAGAAAAACATCACGGGGTGGTGCGCATTGTATGGGTGTGTGTTACATTAGATTCACTAGTAGGAGTGAGAAAACCATCACGGGGTGGTGCGCATTGTATGGGTGTGTGTTACATTACATTCACTAGTAGGAGTGAGAAAACCATCACGGGGTGGTGCGCATTGTATGGGTGTGTGTTACATTACATTCACTAGTAGGAGTGAGAAAAACATCACGGGGTGGTGCGCATTGTATGGGTGTGTGTTACATTACATTCACTAGTAGGAGTGAGAAAAACATCATGGGGTGGTGCGCATTGTATGGGTGTGTGTTACATTAGATTCACTAGTAGCAGTGAGAAAACCATCACGGGGTGGTGCGCATTGTATGGGTGTGTGTTACATTACATTCACTAGTAGGAGTGAGAAATACATCACAGGGTGGTGCGCATTGTATGGGTGTGTGTTACATTAGATTAACTAGTAGCAGTGAGAAAAACATCATGGGGTGGTGCGCATTGTATGGGTGTGTGTTACATTAGATTCACAAGTAGCAGTGAGAAAACCATCACGGGGTGGTGCGCATTGTATGGGTGTGTGTTACATTACATTCACTAGTAGGAGTGAGAAAACCATCACGGGGTGGTGCGCATTGTATGGGTGTGTGTTACATTACATTCACTAGTAGGAGTGAGAAAAACATCACGGGGTGGTGCGCATTGTATGGGTGTGTGTTACATTACATGCACTAGTAGGAGTGAGAAAAACATCACGGGGTGGTGCGCATTGTATGGGTGTGTGTTACATTACATTCACGAGTAGGAGTGAGAAAAACATCACGGGGTGGTGCGCATTGTATGGGTGTGTGTTACATTACATTCACTAGTAGGAGTGAGAAAAACATCACGGGGTGGTGCGCATTGTATGGGTGTGTGTTACATTAGATTCACTAGTAGGAGTGAGAAAAACATCACGGGGCGGTGCGCATTGTATGGGTGTGTGTTACATTACATTCACTAGTAGGAATGAGAAAAACATCACGGGGTGGTGCGCATTGTATGGGTGTGTGTTACATTAGATTCACTAGTAGGAGTGAGAAAAACATCACGGGGTGGTGCGCATTGTACGGGTGTGTGTTACATTAGATTCACTAGTAGGAGTGAGAAAAACATCACGGGGTGGTGCGCATTGTATGGGTGTGTGTTACATTAGATTCACTAGTAGCAGTGAGAAAACCATCACGGGGTGGTGCGCATTGTATGGGTGTGTGTTACGTTACATTCACTAGTAGGAGTGAGAAAACCATCACGGGGTGGTGCGCATTGTATGGGTGTGTGTTACATTACATTCACTAGTAGGAGTGAGAAAAACATCACAGGGTGGTGCGCATTGTATGGGTGTGTGTTACATTACATTCACTAGTAGGAGTGAGAAAAACATCACGGGGTGGTGCGCATTGTATGGGTGTGTGTTACATTAGATTCACTAGTAGGAGTGAGAAAAACATCACGGGGTGGTGCTCATTGTATGGGTGTGTGTTACATTACATTCACTAGTAGCAGTGAGAAAAACATCACGGGGTGGTGCGCATTGTATGGGTGTGTGTTACATTAGATTAACTAGTAGCAGTGAGAAAAACATCACGGGGTGGTGCGCATTGTATGGGTGTGTGTTACATTAGATTCACTAGTAGCAGTGAGAAAACCATCACGGGGTGGTGCGCATTGTATGGGTGTGTGTTACATTACATTCACTAGTAGGAGTGAGAAAACCATCACGGGTGGTGCGCATTGTATGGGTGTGTGTTACATTACATTCACTAGTAGGAGTGAGAAAAACATCACGGGGTGGTGCGCATTGTATGGGTGTGTGTTACATTACATTCACTAGTAGGAGTGAGAAAAACATCACGGGGTGGTGCGCATTGTATGGGTGTGTTTTACATTACATTCACTAGTAGGAGTGAGAAAAACATCACGGGGTGGTGCGCATTGTATGGGTGTGTGTTACATTACATTCACTAGTAGGAGTGAGAAAAACATCACGGGGTGGTGCGCATTGTATGGGTGTGTTTTACATTACATTCACTAGTAGGAGTGAGAAAAACATCACGGGGTGGTGCGCATTGTATGGGAGTGTGTTACATTACATTCACTAGTAGGAGTGAGAAAAACATCACGGGTTGGTGCGCATTGTATGGGTGTGTGTTACATTAGTTTCACTAGTAAGAGTGAGAAAAACATCACGGGGTGGTGCGCATTGTATGGGTGTGTGTTACATTAGATTCACTAGTAGGAGTGAGAAAACATCACAGGGTGGTGTGCATTGTATGGGTGTGTGTTAGATTAGATTCACTAGTAGGAGTGAGAAAAACATCACGGCGAGGTGCGCATTGTATGGGTGTGTGTTACATTACATTCACGAGTAGGAGTGAGAAAAACATCACGGGGTGGTGCGCATTGTATGGGTGTGTGTTAGATTAGATTCACTAGTAGGAGTGAGAAAAACATCAGGGGGTGGTGCGCATTGTATGGGTGTGTGTTACATTAGATTCACTAGTAGGAGTGAGAAAAACATCACGGGGTGATGCGCATTGTATGGGTGTGTGTTACATTAGATTCACTAGTAGGAGTGAGAAAAACATCGCGGGGTGGTGCGCATTGTATGGGTGTGTGTTACATTAGATTCACTAGTAGGAGTGAGAAAAACATCACGTGGTGGTGCGCATTGTATGGGTGTGTGTTACATTAGATTCACTAGTAGGAGTGAGAAAAACATCACGGGGTGGTGCGCATTGTATGGGTGTGTGTTACATTAGATTCACTAGTAGGAGTGAGAAAAACATCACGGGCTGGTGCGCATTGTATGGGTGTGTGTTACATTAGATTCACTAGTAGGAGTGAGAAAAGCATCACGGGGTGGTGCGCATTGTATGGGTGTGTGTTACATTAGATTCACTAGTAGGAGTGAGAAAAACATCACGGGTTGGTGCGCATTGTATGGGTGTGTGTTACATTAGATTCACTAGTAGGAGTGAGAAAAACATCCCGGTGTTGTGCGCCTTGTATGGGTGTGTGTTACATTACATTCACTAGTAGGAGTGAGAAAAACATCACGGGGTGGTGCGCATTGTATGGGTGTGTGTTACATTAGATTCACTAGTAGGAGTGAGAAAAACATCACGGGGTGGTGCGCATTGTATGGGTGTGTGTTACATTAGATTCACTAGTAGGAGTGAGAAAAACATCACGGGGTGGTGCACATTATATGGGTGTGTGTTACATTAGATTCACTAGTAGGAGTGAGAAAAACATCACGGGGTGGTGCGCATTGTATGGGTGTGTGTTACATTACATTCACTAGTAGGAGTGGGAAAATCATCACGGGGTGGTGCGCATTGTATGGGTGTGTGTTACATTACATTCACTAGTAGGAGTGAGAAAAACATCACGGGTGGTGCGCATTGTATGGGTGTGTGTTACATTACATTCACTAGTAGGAGTGAGAAAATCATCACGGGGTGGTGCGCATTGTATGGGTGTGTGTTACATTGCATTCACTAGTAGCATTGAGAAAAACATCACGGAGAAGTGCGCATTGTATGGGTGTGTGTTACATTGCATTCACTAGTAGGAGTGAGAAAAACATCCCGGGGTGGTGCGCATTGTATGGGTGTGTGTTACATTGAATTCACTAGTAGGAGAGAGAAAAACGTCATGGGGTGGTGCGCATTGTATGGGTGTGTGTTACACTACATTTACTAGTAGGAGTGAGAAAAACATCACGGGGTGGTGCGCATTTTATGGGTGTGTGTTACATTACATTCACTAGTAGGAGTGAGAAAAACATCACGGGGTGGTGCGCATTGTATGGGTGTGTGTTACATTACATTCACTAGTAGGAGTGAGAAAAACATCACGGGGTGGTGCGCATTGTATGGGTGTGTGTTACATTACCTTCACTAGTAGGAGTGAGAAAAACATCACGGGGTGGTGCGCATTGTATGGGTGTGTGTTACATTAGATTCACTAGTAGGAGTGAGAAAAACATCACGGGGTGGTGCGCATTGTATGGGTGTGTGTTACATTACATTCACTAGTAGGAGTGAGAAAAACATCACGGGGTGGTGCGCATTCTATGGGTGTGTGTTACATTCCATTCACTAGTAGGAGTGAGAAAAACATCACGGGGTGGTGCGCATTGTATGGGTGTGTGTTACATTGCATTCAGTAGTAGGAGTGAGAAAAACATCACGGGGTGCTGCGCATTTTATGGGTGTGTGTTACATTGCATTCACTAGTAGGAGTGAGAAAAACATCACGGGGTGGTGCGCATTGTATGGGTGTGTGTTACATTACATTCACTAGTAGGAGTGAGAAAAACATCACGGGGTGGTGCGCATTGTATGGGTGTGTGTTACATTAGATTCACAAGTAGCAGTGAGAAAACCATCACGGGGTGGTGCGCATTGTATGGGTGTGTGTTACATTACATTCACTAGTAGGAGTGAGAAAACCATCACGGGGTGGTGCGCATTGTATGGGTGTGTGTTACATTACATGCACTAGTAGGAGTGAGAAAAACATCACGGGGTGGTGCGCATTGTATGGGTGTGTGTTACATTACATTCACGAGTAGGAGTGAGAAAAACATCACGGGGTGGTGCGCATTGTATGGGTGTGTGTTACATTACATTCACTAGTAGGAGTGAGAAAAACATCACGGGGTGGTGCGCATTGTATGGGTGTGTGTTACATTAGATTCACTAGTAGGAGTGAGAAAAACATCACGGGGCGGTGCGCATTGTATGGGTGTGTGTTACATTACATTCACTAGTAGGAATGAGAAAAACATCACGGGGTGGTGCGCATTGTATGGGTGTGTGTTACATTACATTCACTAGTAGGAGTGAGAAAAACATCACTCGGTGGTGCGCATTGTATGGGTGTGTGTTACATTAGATTCACTAGTAGGAGTGAGAAAAACATCACGGGGTGGTGCGCATTGTACGGGTGTGTGTTACATTAGATTCACTAGTAGGAGTGAGAAAAACATCACGGGGTGGTGCGCATTGTATGGGTGTGTGTTACATTAGATTCACTAGTAGCAGTGAGAAAACCATCACGGGGTGGTGCGCATTGTATGGGTGTGTGTTACGTTACATTCACTAGTAGGAGTGAGAAAACCATCACGGGGTGGTGCGCATTGTATGGGTGTGTGTTACATTAGATTCACTAGTAGCAGTGAGAAAACCATCACGGGGTGGTGCGCATTGTATGGGTGTGTGTTACGTTACATTCACTAGTAGGAGTGAGAAAACCATCACGGGGTGGTGCGCATTGTATGGGTGTGTGTTACATTACATTCACTAGTAGGAGTGAGAAAAACATCACAGGGTGGTGCGCATTGTATAGGTGTGTGTTACATTACATTCACTAGTAGCAGTGAGAAAAACATCACGGGGTGGTGCGCATTGTATGGGTGTGTGTTACATTACATTCACTAGTAGCAGTGAGAAAAACATCACGGGGTGGTGCGCATTGTATGGGTGTGTGTTACAATACATTCACTAGTAGCAGTGAGAAAAACATCACGGGGTGGTGCGCATTGTATGGGTGTGTGTTACATTACATTCACTAGTAGCAGTGAGAAAAACATCACGGGGTGGTGCGCATTGTATGGGTGTGTGTTACATTAGATTAACTAGTAGCAGTGAGAAAAACATCACGGGGTGGTGCACATTGTATGGGTGTGTGTTACATTAGATTCACTAGTAGCAGTGAGAAAACCATCACGGGGTGGTGCGCATTGTATGGGTGTGTGTTACATTACATTCACTAGTAGGAGTGAGAAAACCATCACGGGTGGTGCGCATTGTATGGGTGTGTGTTACATTACATTCACTAGTAGGAGTGAGAAAAACATCACGGGGTGGTGCGCATTGTATGGGTGTGTGTTACATTACATTCACTAGTAGGAGTGAGAAAAACATCACGGGGTGGTGCGCATTGTATGGGTGTGTTTTACATTACATTCACTAGTAGGAGTGAGAAAAACATCACGGGGTGGTGCGCATTGTATGGGTGTGTGTTACATTACATTCACTAGTAGGAGTGAGAAAAACATCACGGGGTGGTGCGCATTGTATGGGTGTGTTTTACATTACATTCACTAGTAGGAGTGAGAAAAACATCACGGGGTGGTGCGCATTGTATGGGAGTGTGTTACATTACATTCACTAGTAGGAGTGAGAAAAACATCACGGGTTGGTGCGCATTGTATGGGTGTGTGTTACATTAGATTCACTAGTAAGAGTGAGAAAAACATCACGGGGTGGTGCGCATTGTATGGGTGTGTGTTACATTAGATTCACTAGTAGGAGTGAGAAAACATCACAGGGTGGTGTGCATTGTATGGGTGTGTGTTAGATTAGATTCACTAGTAGGAGTGAGAAAAACATCACGGCGAGGTGCGCATTGTATGGGTGTGTGTTACATTACATTCACGAGTAGGAGTGAGAAAAACATCACGGGGTGGTGCACATTGTATGGGTGTGTGTTAGATTAGATTCACTAGTAGGAGTGAGAAAAACATCAGGGGGTGGTGCGCATTGTATGGGTGTGTGTTACATTAGATTCACTAGTAGGAGTGAGAAAAACATCACGGGGTGGTGCGCATTGTATGGGTGTGTGTTACATTAGATTCACTAGTAGCAGTGAGAAATACATCACGGGGTGGTGCGCATTGTATGGGTGTGTGTTACATTACATTCACTAGTAGGAGTGAGAAAAACATCACGGGGTGGTGCGCATTGTATGGGTGTGTGTTACATTAGATTCACTAGTAGCAGTGAGAAAAACATCACGGGGTGGTGCGCCTTGTATGGGTGTGTGTTACATTAGATTCACTAGTAGCAGTGAGAAAAACATCACGGGGTGGTTCCGCATTGTATGCGTGTGTGTTACATTAGATTCACTAGTAGGAGTGAGAAAAACATCACGGGGTGGTGAGCATTGTATGGGTGTGTGTTACATTACATTCACTAGTAGGAGTGAGATAAACATCACGGGGTGGTGCGCATTGTATGGGTGTGTGTTACAATACATTCAATAGTAGGAGTGAGAAAAACATCACGGGGTGGTGCGCATTGTATGTGTGTGTGTTACATTACATTCACTAGTAGGAGTGAGAAAAACATCACGGGGTGGTGCGCCTTGTATGGGTGTGTGTTACATTACATTCACTAGTAGGAGTGAGAAAAACATCACGGGGTGGTGCGCCTTGTATGGGTGTGTGTTACATTAGATTCACTAGTATGAGTGAGAAAAACATCACGGGGTGGTGCGCATTGTATGGGTGTGTGTTACATTACGTTCACTAGTAGGAGTGAGAAAAACATCACGGGGTGCTGCGCATTGTATGGGTGTGTGTTACATTACGTTCACTAGTAGGAGTGAGAAAAACATCACGGGGTGGTGCGCATTGTATGGGTGTGTGTTACATTAGATTCACTAGTAGGAGTGAGAAAAACATCACGGGGTGGTGCGCATTGTATGGGTGTGTGTTACATTACATTCACTAGTAGCAGTGAGAAAAACATCACGGGGTGGTGCGCATTGTATGGGTGTGTGTTACATTACATTCACTAGTAGCAGTGAGAAAAACATCACGGGGTGGTGCGCATTGTATGGGTGTGTGTTACATTACATTCACTAGTAGCAGTGAGAAAAACATCACGGGGTGGTGCGCATTGTATGAGTGTGTGTTACATTACATTCACTAGTAGCAGTGAGAAAAACATCACGGGGTGGTGCGCATTGTATGGGTGTGTGTTACATTAGATTAACTAGTAGCAGTGAGAAAAACATCACGGGGTGGTGCGCATTGTATGGGTGTGTGTTACATTAGATTCACTAGTAGCAGTGAGAAAACCATCACGGGGTGGTGCGCATTGTATGGGTGTGTGTTACATTACATTCACTAGTAGGAGTGAGAAAACCATCACGGGGTGGTGCGCATTGTATGGGTGTGTGTTACATTACATTCACTAGTAGGAGTGAGAAAAACATCACGGGGTGGTGCGCATTGTATGGGTGTGTGTTACATTACATTCACTAGTAGGAGTGAGAAAAACATCATGGGGTGGTGCGCATTGTATGGGTGTGTGTTACATTAGATTCACTAGTAGCAGTGAGAAATACATCACGGGGTGGTGCGCATTGTATGGGTGTGTGTTACATTACATTCACTAGTAGGAGTGAGAAAAACATCACGGGGTGGTGCGCATTGTATGGGTGTGTGTTACATTAGATTCACTAGTAGGAGTGAGAAAAACATCACGGGGTGATGCGCATTGTATGGGTGTGTGTTACATTAGATTCACTAGTAGGAGTGAGAAAAACATCACGGGGTGGTGCGCATTGTATGGGTGTGTGTTACATTAGATTCACTAGTAGGAGTGAGAAAACATAACAGGGTAGTGTGCATTGTATGGGTGTGTGTTAGATTAGATTCACTAGTAGGAGTGAGAAAAACATCACGACGAGGTGCGCATTGTATCGGTGTGTGTTACATTACATTCACGAGTAGGAGTGAGAAAAACATCACGGGGTGGTGCGCATTGTATGGGTGTGTGTTAGATTAGATTCACTAGTAGGAGTGAGAAAAACATCACGGGGTGGTGCGCATTGTATGGGTGTGTGTTACATTAGATTCACTAGTAGGAGTGAGAAAAACATCACGGGGTGATGCGCATTGTATGGGTGTGTGTTACATTAGATTCACTAGTAGGAGTGAGAAAAACATCACGGGGTGGTGCGCATTGTATGGGTGTGTGTTACATTAGATTCACTAGTAGGAGTGAGAAAAACATCACGGGGTGGTGCGCATTGTATGGGTGTGTGTTACATTACATTCACTAGTAGGAGTGAGAAAAACATCACGGGGTGGTGCGCATTGTATGGGTGTGTGTTACATTACATGCACTAGTAGGAGTGAGAAAAACATCACGGGGTGGTGCGCATTGTATGGGTGTGTGTTACATTACATTCACTAGTAGGAGTGAGAAAAACATCACGGGGTGGTGCGCATTGTATGGGTGTGTGTTACATTACATTCACTAGTAGGAGTGAGAAAAACATCACGGGGTAGTGCGCATTGTATGGGTGTGTGTTACATTACATTCACTAGTAGGAGTGAGAAAAACATCACGGGGTGGTGCGCATTGTATGGGTGTGTGTTACATTACATTCACTAGTAGGAGTGAGAAAAACATCACGGGGTGGTGCGCATTGTATGGGTGTGTGTTACATTAGATTCACTAGTAGGAGTGAGAAAAACATCACGGGGCGGTGCGCATTGTATGGGTGTGTGTTACATTACATTCACTAGTAGGAATGAGAAAAACATCACGGGGTGGTGCGCATTGTATGGGTGTGTGTTACATTACATTCACTAGTAGGAGTGAGAAAAACATCACGGGGTGGTGCGCATTGTATGGGTGTGTGTTACATTAGATTCACTAGTAGGAGTGAGAAAAACATCACGGGGTGGTGCGCATTGTATGGGTGTGTGTTACATTACATTCACTAGTAGCAGTGAGAAAAACATCACGGGGTGGTGCGCATTGTATGGGTGTGTGTTACATTACATTCACTAGTAGCAGTGAGAAAAACATCACGGGGTGGTGCGCATTGTATGGTTGTGTGTTACATTACATTCACTAGTAGCAGTGAGAGAAACATCACGGGGTGGTGCGCAATGTATTGGTGTGTGTTACAATTACATTCACTAGTAGGAGTGAGAAAAACATCACGGGGTGGTGCGCATTGTATGGGTGTGTGTTACATTACATTCACTAGTAGGAGTGAGAAATACATCACGGGGTGGTGCGCATTGTATGGGTGTGTGTTACATTACATTCACTAGTAGGAGTGAGAAAAACATCACGGGGTGGTGCGCATTGTATGGGTGTGTGTTACACTACATTCACTAGTAGCAGTGAGAAAAACATCACGTGGTGGTGCGCGTTGTATGGGTGTGTGTTACATTACATTCACTAGTAGCAGTGAGAAAAAAATCACGGGGTGGTGCGCGTTGTATGGGTGTGTGTTACATTACATTCACTAGTAGCAGTGAGAAAAACATCACGGGGTGGTGTGCATTGTATGGATGTGTGTTACATTAGATTCACTAGTAGGAGTGAGAAAAACATCACGGGGCGGTGCGCATTGTATGGGTGTGTGTTACATTACATTCACTAGTAGGAATGAGAAAAACATCACGGGGTGGTGCGCATTGTATGGGTGTGTGTTACATTACATTCACTAGTAGGAGTGAGAAAAACATCACGGGGTGGTGCGCATTGTATGGGTTTGTGTTACATTAGATTCACTAGTAGGAGTGAGAAAAACATCACGGGGTGGTGCACATTGTATGGGTGTGTGTTACATTACATTCACTAGTAGCAGTGAGAAAAACATCACGGGGTGGTGCGCATTGTATGGGTGTGTGTTACATTACATTCACTAGTAGCAGTGAGAAAAACATCACGGGGTGGTGCGCATTGTATGGGTGTGTGTTACATTACATTCACTAGTAGCAGTGAGAGAAACATCACGGGGTGGTGCGCATTGTATGGGTGTGTGTTACATTACATTCACTAGTAGAAGTGAGAGAAACATCACGTGGTGGTGCGCATTGTATGGGTGTGTGTTACATTAGATTCACTAGTAGGAGTGAGAAAAACATCACGGGGTGGTGCGCATTGTATGGGTGTGTGTTACATTAGATTCACTAGTAGCAGTGAGAAATACATCACGGGGTGGTGCGCATTGTATGGGTGTGTGTTACATTACATTCACTAGTAGGAGTGAGAAAAACATCACGGGGTGGTGCGCATTGTATGGGTGTGTGTTACATTAGATTCACTAGTAGCAGTGAGAAAAACATCACGGGGTGGTGCGCCTTGTATGGGTGTGTGTTACATTAGATTCACTAGTAGCAGTGAGAAAAACATCACGGGGTGGTTCCGCATTGTATGCGTGTGTGTTACATTAGATTCACTAGTAGGAGTGAGAAAAACATCACGGGGTGGTGCGCATTGTATGGGTGTGTGTTACATTACATTCACTAGTAGGAGTGAGATAAACATCACGGGGTGGTGCGCATTGTATGGGTGTGTGTTACAATACATTCAATAGTAGGAGTGAGAAAAACATCACGGGGTGGTGCGCATTGTATGGGTGTGTGTTACATTACATTCACTAGTAGGTGTGAGAAAAACATCACGGGGTGGTGCGCATTGTATGGGTGTGTGTTACATTACATTCACTAGTAGGAGTGAGAAAAACATCACGGGGTGGTGCGCCTTGTATGGGTGTGTGTTACATTAGATTCACTAGCAGGAGTGAGAAAAACATCACGGGGTGGTGCGCATTGTATGGGTGTGTGTTACATTACATTCACTAGTAGGAGTGAGAAAAACATCACGGGGTGGTGCGCATTGTATGGGTGTGTGTTACATTACGTTCACTAGTAGGAGTGAGAAAAACATCACGGGGTGGTGCGCATTGTATGGGTGTGTGTTACATTAGATTCACTAGTAGGAGTGAGAAAAACATCACGGGGTGGTGCGCATTGTATGGGTGTGTGTTACATTACATTCACTAGTAGCAGTGAGAAAAACATCACGGGGTGGTGCGCATTGTATGGGTGTGTGTTACATTACATTCACTAGTAGCAGTGAGAAAAACATCACGGGGTGGTGCGCATTGTATGGGTGTGTGTTACATTACATTCACTAGTAGCAGTGAGAAAAACATCACGGGGTGGTGCGCATTGTATGGGTGTGTGTTACATTACATTCACTAGTAGCAGTGAGAAAAACATCACGGGGTGGTGCGCATTGTATGGGTGTGTGTTACATTAGATTAACTAGTAGCAGTGAGAAAAACATCACGGGGTGGTGCGCATTGTATGGGTGTGTGTTACATTAGATTCACTAGTAGCAGTGAGAAAACCATCACGGGGTGGTGCGCATTGTATGGGTGTGTGTTACATTACATTCACTAGTAGGAGTGAGAAAACCATCACGGGGTGGTGCGCATTGTATGGGTGTGTGTTACATTACATTCACTAGTAGGAGTGAGAAAAACATCACGGGGTGGTGCGCATTGTATGGGTGTGTGTTACATTACATTCACTAGTAGGAGTGAGAAAAACATCATGGGGTGGTGCGCATTGTATGGGTGTGTGTTACATTAGATTCACTAGTAGCAGTGAGAAAACCATCACGGGGTGGTGCGCATTCTATGGGTGTGTGTTACATTACATTCACTAGTAGGAGTGAGAAATACATCACGGGGTGGTGCGCATTGTATGGGTGTGTGTTACATTAGATTAACTAGTAGCAGTGAGAAAAACATCATGGGGTGGTGCGCATTGTATGGGTGTGTGTTACATTAGATTCACTATTAGCAGTGAGAAAACCATCACGGGGTGGTGCGCATTGTATGGGTGTGTGTTACATTACATTCACTAGTAGGAGTGAGAAAAACATCAAGGGGTGGTGCGCATTGTATGGGTGTGTGTTACATTAGATTCACTAGTAGGAGTGAGAAAAACATCGAGGGGTGGTGCGCATTGTATGGGTGTGTGATACATTACATTCACTAGTAGGAGTGAGAAAAACATCACGGGGTGGTGCGCATTGTATGGGTGTGTGTTACATTACATTCACTAGTAGCAGTGAGAAAAACATCACGGGGTGGTGCGCATTGTATGGGTGTGTGTTACATTACATTCACTAGTAGGAGTGAGAAAAACATCACGGGGTGGTGCGCATTGTATGGGTGTGTGTTACATTACCTTCACTAGTAGGAGTGAGAAAAACATCACGGGGTGGTGCGCATTGTATGGGTGTGTGTTACATTAGATTCACTAGTAGGAGTGAGAAAAACATCACGGGGTGGTGCGCATTGTATGGGTGTGTGTTACATTACATTCACTAGTAGGAGTGAGAAAAACATCACGGGGTGGTGCGCATTCTATGGGTGTGTGTTACATTCCATTCACTAGTAGGAGTGAGAAAAACATCACGGGGTGGTGCGCATTGTATGGGTGTGTGTTACATTGCATTCAGTAGTAGGAGTGAGAAAAACATCACGGGGTGCTGCGCATTGTATGGGTGTGTGTTACATTGCATTCACTAGTAGGAGTGAGAAAAACATCACGAGGTGGTGCGCATTGTATGGGTGTGTGTTACATTGCATTCACCAGTAGCATAGAGAAAAACATCACGGGGTGGTGCGCATTGTATGGGTGTGTGTTACATTGCATTCACTAGTAGGAGTGAGAAAAACATCAAGGGGTGGTGCGCATTGTATGGGTGTGTGTTAGATTGCATTCACTAGTAGGAGTGAGAAAAATATCACGGGGTGGTGCGCATTGTATGGGTGTGTGTTACATTGAATTCACTAGTAGGAGTGAGAAAAACATCACGGGGTGGTGCGCATTTTATGAGTGTGTGTTACATTACATTCACTAGTAGGAGTGAGAAAAACATCAAGGGGTGGTGCGCATTGTATGGGTGTGTGTTACATTGCATTCACTAGTAGGAGTGAGAAAAACATCACGGGGTGGTGCGCATTGTATGGGTGTGTGTTACATTGCATTCACTAGTAGGAGAGAGAAAAACATCACGAGGTGGTGCGCATTGTATGGGTGTGTGTTACATTGCATTCACTAGTAGGAGTGAGAAAAACATCACGGGGTGGTGCGCATTGTATGGGTGTGTGTTACATTTCATTCACTAATAGGAGTGAGAAAAACATCAAGGGGTGGTGCGCATTGTATGGGTGTGTGTTACATTACATTAACTAGTAGGAGTGAGAAAAACATCACGGGGTGGTGCGCATTGTATGGGTGTGTGTTACATTACATTCACTAGTAGGAGTGAGAAAAACATCACGGGGTGGTGCGCATTGTATGGGTGTGTGTTACATTGCATTCGCTAGTAGGAGTGAGAAAAACATCACTGGGTGGTGCGCATTGTATGGGTGTGTGTTACATTGAATTCACTAGTAGGAGTGAGAAAAACATCACGGGGTGGTGCGCATTGTATGGGTGTGTCTTAAATTACATTCACTAGTAGGAGTGAGAAAAACATCACGGGGTGGTGCGCATTGTATGGGTGTGTGTTACATTACATTCACTAGTAAGAGTGAGAAAAACATCACGGGGTGGTGCTAATTGTATGGGTGTGTGTTTCATTAGATTCACTAGTAGCAGTGAGAAAAACATCACGGGGTGGTGCGCATTGTATGGGTGTGTGTTACATTAGATTCACTAGTAGCAGTGAGAAAAACATCACGGGGTGGTGCGTATTGTATGGGTGTGTGTTACATTAGATTGACTAGTAGCAGTGAGAAAAACATCACGGGGTGGTGCGCATTGTATGGGTGTGTGTTACATTAGATTCACTAGTAGGAGTGAGAAAAACATCACGGGGTGGTGCGCATTGTATGGGTGTGTGTTACATTAGATTCACTAGTAGCAGTGAGAAAAACATCACGGGGTGGTGCGCATTGTATGTGTATGTGTTACATTAGATTCACTAGTAGCAGTGAGAAAAACATCACGGGGTGGTGCGCATTGTATGCGTGTGTGTTACATTAGATTCACTAGTAGGAGTGAGAAAAACATCACGGGGTGGTGCGCATTGTATGGGTGTGTGTTACATTAGATTCACTAGTAGGAGTGAGAAAAAATCATGGGGTGGTGCGCATTGTATGGGTGTGTGTTACATTACATTCACTAGTAGGAGTGAGAAAAACATCACGGGGTGGTGCGCATTGTATGGGTGTGTGTTACATTACATTCACTAGTAGGAGTGAGAAAAACATCACGGGCTGGTGCGCATTGTTTGGGTGTGTGTTACATTACATTCACTAGTAGGAGTGAGATAAACATCACGGGGTGGTGCGCATTGTATAGGTGTGTGTTACAATACATTCACTAGTAGGAGTGAGAAAAACATCACGGGGTGGTGCGCATTGTATGGGTGTGTGTTACATTACATCCACTAGTAGGAGTGAGAAAAACATCACGGGGTGGTGCGCATTGTATGGGTGTGTGTTATATTATATTCACTAGTAGGAGTGAGAAAAACATCACGGGGTGGTGCGCATTTTATGGGTGTGTGTTACATTACATTCACTAGTAGGAGTGAGAAAAACATCACGGGGTGGTGCGCATTGTATGGGTGTGTGTTACATTACATTCACTAGTAGGAGTGAGAAAAACATCACGGGGTGGTGCGCATTGTATGGGTGTGTGTTACATTACATTCACTAGTAGCAGTGAGAAAAACATCACGGTGTGGTGCGCATTGTATGGGTGTGTGTTACATTACATTCACTAGTAGCAGTGAGAAAAACATCACGGGGTGGTGCGCATTGTATGGGTGTGTGTTACATTACATTCACTAGTAGCAGTGAGAAAAACATCACGGGGTGGTGCGCATTGTATGGGTGTGTGTTACATTAGATTCTCTAGTAAGAGTGAGAAAAACATCACGGGGTGGTGCGCATTGTATGGGTGTGTGTTACATTAGATTCACTAGTAGGAGTGAGAAAACATCACAGGGTGGTGCGCATTGTATGGGTGTGTGTTAGATTAGATTCACTAGTAGGAGTGAGAAAACATCACAGGGTGGTGCGCATTGTATGGGTGTGTGTTACATTAGATTCACTAGTAGGAGTGAGAAAACATCACAGGGTGGTGCGCATTGTATGGGTGTGTGTTAGATTAGATTCACTAGTAGGAGTGAGAAAAACATCACGGCGTGGTGCGCATTGTATGGGTGTGTGTTACATTACATTCACTAATAGGAGTGAGAAAAACATCACGGGGTGGTGCGCATTGTATGGGTGTGTGTTAGATTAGATTCACTAGTAGGAGTGAGAAAAACATCACGGGGTGGTGCGCATTGTATGGGTGTGTGTTACATTACATTCACTAGTAGGAGTGAGAAAAACATCACGGGGTGGTGCGCATTGTATGGGTGTGTGTTACATTAGATTCACTAGTAGGAGTGAGAAAAACATCACGGGGTGGTGCGCATTGTATCGGTGTGTGTTACATTAGATTCACTAGTAGGAGTGAGAAAAACATCACGGGGTGGTGCGCATTGTATGGGTGTGTGTCACATTAGATTCACTAGTAGGAGTGAGAAAAACATCACGGGGTGGTGCGCATCGTATTGGTGTGTGTTACATTCGATTCACTAGTAGGAGTGAGAAAAACATCACGGGGTGGTGCGCATTGTATGGGTGTGTGTTACATTAGATTCACTAGTAGGAGTGAGAAAAACATCACGGGGTGGTGCGCATTGTATGGGTGTGTGTTACATTAGATTCACTAGTAGGAGTGAGAAAAACATCACGGGGTGGTGCGCATTGTATGGGTGTGTGTAACATTACAATCACTAGTAGGAATGAGAAAAACATCACGGGGTGGTGCGCATTGTATGGGTGTGTGGTACATTACATTCACTAGTAGGAGTCAGAAAAACATCACGGGGTGGTGCGCATTGTATGGTGTGTGTTACATTACATTCACTAGTAGGAGTGAGAAAAACATCACGGGGTGGTGCGCACTGTATGGGTGTGTGTTACATTACATTCACTAGTAGGAGTGAGAAAAACATCACGGGGTGGTGCGCACTGTATGGGTGTGTGTTACATTAGATTCACTAATAGGAGTGAGAAAAACATCACGGGGTGGTGCGCATTGTATGGGTGTGTGTTACATTACATTCACTAGTAGGAGTGAGAAAAACATCACGGGGTGGTGTGAATCGGAGGGTCTGAATTAGGATAGGCAGTGAGTGGCAATGTAGGATGGAGAAAAGCACCGCGGTGTGGTCAGAATGGGGAGGTTAGGGAACATGCAGTGGGAATGTAGGATAGGTTTCTGAAAAACATCGCGGGGTGGTGCGCATTGTATGGGTGTGTGTGTTACATTAGATTCACTAGTAGGAGTGAGAAAAACATCACGGGGTGGTGCGCATTGTATGGGTGTGTGTTACATTACATTCACTATTAGGAGTGAGAAAATCATCACGGGGTGGTGCGCATTGTATGGGTGTGTGTTACATTACATTCACTAGTAGGAGTGAGAAAAACATCATGTGGTGGTGCGCATTGTATGGGTGTGTGTTACATTAGATTCACTATTAGGAGTGAGAAAAACATCACGGGGTGGTGGGCATTGTATGGGTGTGTGTTACATTACATTCACTAGTAGGAGTGAGAAAAACATCACGGGGTGGTGCGCATTGTATGGGTGTGTGTTACATTACATTCACTAATAGGAGTGAGAAAAACATCAAAGGGTGGTGCGCATTGTATGGGTGTGTGTTACATTACATTCACTAGTGGGAGTGAGAAAAACATCACGGGGTGGTGTGAATCGGAGGGTCTGAATTAAGATAGGCAGTGAGTGGCAATGTAGGATGGAGAAAAGCACCACGGGGTGGTCAGCATGGGGAGGTCAGGGAACATGCTGTGGCAATATAGGATAGGTTTCTGAAAAACATCGCGGGGTGGTGCGCATTGTAAGGGTGTGTCTTAAATTACATTCACTAGTAGGAGTGAGAAAAACATCACGGGGTGGTGCGCATTGTATGGGTGTGTGTTACATTACATTCACTAGTAAGAGTGAGAAAAACATCACGGGGTGGTGCTAATTGTATGGGTGTGTGTTACATTAGATTCACTAGTAGCAGTGAGAAAAACATCACGGGGTGGTGCGCATTGTATGGGTGTGTATTACATTAGATTCACTAGTAGCAGTGAGAAAAACATCACGGGGTGGTGCGCATTGTATGGGTGTGTGTTACATTAGATTCACTAGTAGCAGTGAGAAAAACATCACGGGGTGGTGCGCATTGTATGGGTGTGTGTTACATTAGATTCACTAGTAGGAGTGAGAAAAACATCACGGGGTGGTGCGCATTGTATGGGTGTGTGTTACATTAGATTCACTAGTAGCAGTGAGAAAAACATCACGGGGTGGTGCGCATTGTATGGGTGTGTGTTACATTAGATTCACTAGTAGCAGTGAGAAAAACATCACGGGGTGGTGCGCATTGTATGCGTGTGTGTTACATTAGATTCACTAGCAGGAGTGAGAAAAACATCACGGGGTGGTGCGCATTGTATGGGTGTGTGTTACATTAGATTCACTAGCAGGAGTGAGAAAAACATCACGGGTTGGTGCACATTTTATGGGTGTGTGTTACATTACATTCACTAGTAGGAGTGAGAAAAACATCACGGGGTGGTGCGCATTGTATGGGTGTGTGTTACATTACATTCACTAGTAGGAGTGACAAAAACATCACGGGGTGGTGCGCATTGTATGGGTGTGTGTTACATTAGATTCACTAGTATGAGTGAGAAAAACATCACCGTGTGGTGCGCATTGTATGGGTGTGTGTTACATTACATTCACTAGTAGGAGTGAGATAAACATCACGGGGTGGTGCGCATTGTATGGGTGTGTGTTACATTAGATTCACTAGTAGCAGTGAGAAAAACATCACGGGGTGGTGCGCATTGTATGGGTGTGTGTTACATTAGATTCACTAGTAGGAGTGAGAAAAACATCACGGGGTGGTGCGCATTGTATGGGTGTGTGTTACAATTACATTCACTAGTAGGAGTGAGAAAAACATCACGGGGTGGTGCGCATTGTATTGGTGTGTGTTACAATTACATTCACTAGTAGGAGTGAGAAAAACATCACGGGGTGGTGCGCATTGTATGGGTGTGTGTTACATTACATTCACTAGTAGGAGTGAGAAAAACATCACGGGGTGGTGCGCATTGTATGGGTGTGTGTTACATTACATTCACTAGTAGGAGTGAGAAAAACATCACGGGGTGGTGCGCATTGTATGGGTTTGTGTTACATTAGATTCACTAGTAGGAGTGAGAAAAACATCACGGGGTGGTGCGCATTGTATGGGTGTGTGTTACATTAGATTCACTAGTAGGAGTGAGAAAAACATCACGTGGTGGTGCGCGTTGTATGGGTGTGTGTTACATTACATTCACTAGTAGCAGTGAGAAAAACATCACGTGGTGGTGCGCGTTGTATGGGTGTGTGTTACATTACATTCACTAGTAGCAGTGAGAAAAAAATCACGGGGTGGTGCGCATTGTATGGGTGTGTGTTACATTACATTCACTAGTAGGAGTGAGAAAAACATCACGGGGTGGTGCGCATTGTATGGGTGTGTGTTACATTACATTCACTACTAGGAGTGAGAAAAACATCACGGGGTGGTGCGCCTTGTATGGGTGTGTGTTACATTAGATTCACTAGTAGCAGTGAGAAAAACATCACGGGGTGGTGCGCATTGTATGGGTGTGTGTTACATTAGATTCACTAGTAGCAGTGAGAAAAACATCACGGGGTGGTGCGCATTGTATGGGTGTGTGTTACATTAGATTCACTAGTAGGAGTGAGAAAAACATCACGGGGTGGTGCGCATTGTATGGGTGTGTGTTACATTAGATTCACTAGTAGCAGTGAGAAAAACATCACGGGGTGGTGCGCATTGTATGGGTGTGTGTTACATTAGATTCACTAGTAGCAGTGAGAAAAACATCACGGGGTGGTGCGCATTGTATGGGTGTGTGTTACATTACATTCACTAGTAGGAGTGAGAAAAACATCACGGGGTGGTGCGCATTGTATGGGTGTGTGTTACAATACATTCACTAGTAGGAGTGAGAAAAACATCACGGGGTGGTGCGCATTGTATGGGTGTGTGTTACAATACATTCACTAGTAGGAGTGAGAAAAACATCACGGGGTGGTGCGCATTGTATGGGTGTGTGTTACATTACATTCACTAGTAGGAGTGAGAAAAACATCACGGGGTGGTGCGCATTGTATGGGTGTGTGTTACATTAGATTCACTAGTAGGAGTGAGAAAAACATCACGGGGTGGTGCGCATTGTATGGGTGTGTGTTACATTAGATTCACTAGTAGGAGTGAGAAAAACATCACGGGGTGGTGCGCATTGTATGGGTGTGTGTTACATTACATTCACTAGTAGCAGTGAGAAAAACATCACGGGGTGGTGCGCATTGTATGGGTGTGTGTTACATTACATTCACTAGTAGCAGTGAGAAAAACATCACGGGGTGGTGCGCATTGTATGGGTGTGTGTTACATTACATTCACTAGTAGCAGTGAGAAAAACATCACGGGGTGGTGCGCATTGTACGGGTGTGTGTTACATTAGATTAACTAGTAGCAGTGAGAAAAACATCACGGGGTGGTGCGCATTGTACGGGTGTGTGTTACATTAGATTCACTAGTAGCAGTGAGAAAAACATCACGGGGTGGTGCCCATTGTACGGGTGTGTGTTACATTAGATTCACTAGTAGCAGTGAGAAAAACATCACGGGGTGGTGCACATTGTATGGGTGTGTGTTACATTAGATTCACTAGTAGCAGTGAGAAAAACATCACGGGGTGGTGCGCATTGTATGGGTGTGTGTTACATTAGATTCACTAGTAGCAGTGAGAAAACCATCACGGGGTGGTGCGCATTGTATGGGTGTGTGTTACATTACATTCACTAGTAGGAGTGAGAAAACCATCACGGGGTGGTGCGCATTGTATGGGTGTGTGTTACATTACATTCACTAGTAGGAGTGAGAAAACCATCACGGGGTGGTGCGCATTGTATGGGTGTGTGTTACATTAGATTCACTAGTAGCAGTGAGAAAAACATCACGGGGTGGTGCGCATTGTATGGGTGTGTGTTACATTAGATTCACTAGTAGCAGTGAGAAAAACATCACGGGGTGGTGCGCATTGTATGCGTGTGTGTTACATTAGATTCACTAGTAGGAGTGAGAAAAACATCACGGGGTGGTGCGCATTGTATGGGTGTGTGTTACATTACATTCACTAGTAGGAGTGAGATAAACATCACGGGGTGGTGCGCATTGTATGGGTGTGTGTTACAATACATTCACTAGTAGGAGTGAGAAAAACATCACGGGGTGGTGCGCATTGTATGGGTGTGTGTTACATTACATTCACTAGTAGGAGTGAGAAAAACATCACGGGGTGGTGCGCATTGTATGGGTGTGTGTTACATTACATTCACTAGTAGGAGTGAGAAAAACATCACGGGGTGGTGCGCATTGTATGGGTGTGTGTTACATTAGATTCACTAGTAGGAGTGAGAAAAACATCACGGGGTGGTGCGCATTGTATGGGTGTGTGTTACATTACATTCACTAGTAGGAGTGAGAAAAACATCACGGGGTGGTGCGCATTGTATGGGTGTGTGTTACATTACATTCACTAGTAGCAGTGAGAAAAACATCACGGGGTGGTGCGCATTGTATGGGTGTGTGTTACATTACATTCACTAGTAGCAGTGAGAAAAACATCACGGGGTGGTGCGCATTGTATGGGTGTGTGTTACATTACATTCACTAGTAGCAGTGAGAAAAACATCACGGGGTGGTGCGCATTGTACGGGTGTGTGTTACATTAGATTAACTAGTAGCAGTGAGAAAAACATCACGGGGTGGTGCGCATTGTACGGGTGTGTGTTACATTAGATTCACTAGTAGCAGTGAGAAAAACATCACGGGGTGGTGCCCATTGTATGGGTGTGTGTTACATTAGATTCACTAGTAGCAGTGAGAAAAACATCACGGGGTGGTGCGCATTGTATGGGTGTGTGTTACATTAGATTCACTAGTAGCAGTGAGAAAAACATCACGGGGTAGTGCGCATTGTATCGGTGTGTGTTACATTAGATTCACTAGTAGCAGTGAGAAAACCATCACGGGGTGGTGCGCATTGTATGGGTGTGTGTTACATTACATTCACTAGTAGGAGTGAGAAAACCATCACGGGGTGGTGCGCATTGTATGGGTGTGTGTTACATTACATTCACTAGTAGGAGTGAGAAAAACATCACGGGGCGGCGCGCATTGTATGGGTGTGTGTTACATTACATTCACTAGTAGGAGTGAGAAAAACATCACGGGTAGTGCGCATTGTATGGGTGTGTGTTACATTACATTCACTAGTAGGAGAGAGAAAAACATCACGGGGTGGTGCGCATTGTATGGGTGTGTGTTACATTAGATTCACTAGTAAGAGTGAGAAAAACATCACGGGGTGGTGCGCATTGTATGGGTGTGTGTTACATTAGATTCACTAGTAAGAGTGAGAAAAACATCACGGGGTGGTGCGCATTGTATGGGTGTGTGTTAGATTAGATTCACTAGTAGGAGTGAGAAAAACATCACGGCGTGGTGCGCATTGTATGGGTGTGTGTTACATTACATTCACTAGTAGGAGTGAGAAAAACATCACGGGGTGGTGCGCATTGTTTGGGTGTGTGTTAGATTAGATTCACTAGTAGGAGTGAGAAAAACATCACGGGGTGGTGCGCATTGTATGGGTGTGTGTTACATTAGATTCACTAGTAGGAGTGAGAAAAACATCACGGGGTGGTGCGCATTGTATGGCTGTGTGTTACATTAGATTCACTAGTAAGAGTGAGAAAAACATCACGGGGTGGTGCGCATTGTATCGGTGTGTGTTACATTAGATTCACTAGTAGGAGTGAGAAAAACATCACGGGGTGGTGCGCATTGTATGGGTGTGTGTTACATTAGATTCACTAGTAGGATTGAGAAAAACATCACGGGGTGGTGCGCATTGTATGGGTGTGTGTTACATTAGATTCACTAGTAGGAGTGAGAAAAACATCACGGGGTGGTGCGCATTGTATGGGTGTGTGTTACATTAGATTCACTAGTAGGAGTGAGAAAAACATCACGGGGTGGTGCGCATTGTATGGGTGTGTGTTACATTAGATTCACTAGTAGAAGTGAGAAAAACATCACGGGGTGGTGCGCATTGTATGGGTGTGTGTTACATTAGATTCACTAGTAGGAGTGAGAAAAACATCACGGGGTGGTGCGCATTGTATGGGTGTGTGTTACATTAGATTCACTAGTAGGAGTGAGAAAAACATCACGGGGTGGTGCGCATTGTATGGGTGTGTGTTACATTAGATTCACTAGTAGGAGTGAGAAAAACGTCACGGGGTGGTGCGCATTGTATGGGTGTGTGTTACATTAGATTCACTAGTAGGAGTGAGAAAAACATCACGGGGTGGTGCGCATTGTATGGGTGTGTGTTACATTACATTCACTAGTAGGAATGAGAAAAACATCACGGGGTGGTGCGCATTGTATGGGTGTGTGGTACATTACATTCAATAGTAGGAGTGAGAAAAACATCACGGGGTGGTGCGCATTGTATGGGTGTGTGTTACATTAGATTCACTAGTAGGAGTGAGAAAAACATCACGGGGTGGTGCGCATTGTATGGGTGTGTGTTACATTAGATTCACTAGTAGGAGTGAGAAAAACATCACGGGGTGGTGCGCATTGTATGGGTGTGTGTTACATTACATTCACTAGTAGGAGTGAGAAAAACGTCACGGGGTGGTGCGCATTGTATGGGTGTGTGTTACATTAGATTCACTAGTAGGAGTGAGAAAAACATCACGGGGTGGTGCGCATTGTATGGGTGTGTGTTACATTACATTCACTAGTAGGAATGAGAAAAACATCACGGGGTGGTGCGCATTGTATGGGTGTGTGGTACATTACATTCAATAGTAGGAGTGAGAAAAACATCACGGGGTGGTGCGCATTGTATGGGTGTGTGTTACATTACATTCACTAGTAGGAGTGAGAAAAACATCACGGGGTGGTGCGCACTGTATGGGTGTGTGTTACATTACATTCACTAGTAGGAGTGAGAAAAACATCACGGATGGTGCGCATTGTATGGGTGTGTGTTACATTAGATTCACTAATAGGAGTGAGAAAAACATAACGGGGTGGTGCGCATTGAATGGGTGTGTGTTACATTACATTCACTAGTAGGAGTGAGAAAAACATCACGGGGTGGTGTGAATCGGAGGGTCTGAATTAGGATAGGCAGTGAGTGGCAATGTAGGATGGAGAAAAGCACCGCGGGGTGGTCAGCATGGGGAGGTCAGGGAACATGCAGTGGCAATCTAGGATAGGTTTCTGAAAAACATCGCGGGGTGGTGCGCATTGTATGGGTGTGTGTTACATTAGATTCACTAGTAGGAGTGAGAAAAACATCACGGGGTGGTGCGCATTGTATGGGTGTGTGTTACATTACATTCACTAGTAGGAGTGAGAAAATCCTCACGGGGTGGTGCGCATTGTATGGGTGTGTGTTACATTACATTCACTAGTAGGAGTGAGAAAAACATCTTGTGGTGGTGCGCCTTGTATGGGTGTGTGTTACATTAGATTCACTAGTAGGAGTGAGTAAAACATCACGGGGTGGTGCGCATTGTATGGGTGTGTGTTACATTACATTCACTAGTAGGAGTGAGAAAAACGTCACGGGGTGGTGCGCATTGTATGGGTGTGTGTTACATTAGATTCACTAGTAGCTTTGAGAAAAAGATCACGGGGTGGTGCGCATTGTATGGGTGTGCGTTACATTAGATTCACTAGTAGCAGTGAGAAAAACGTCACGGAGTGGTGCGCATGGTATGGGTGTGTGTTACATTACATTCACTAGTAGCAGTGAGAAAAACGTCACAGGGTGGTGCGCATGGTATGGGTGTGTGTTACATTACATTCACTAGTAGGAGTGAGAAAATCATCACGGGGTTTTGCGCATTGTATGGGTGTGTGTTACATTACATTCACTAGTAGGAGTGAGAAACACATCACGGGGCTGTGCGCATTGTATGGGTGTGTGTTACATTACATTCACTAGTAGGAGTGAGAAAAACATCACGGGGTGGTGCGCATTGTATGGGAGTGTGTTACATTACATTCACTAGTAGGAGTGAGAAAAACATTACGGGGTGGTGCGCATTGTATGGGAATGTGTTACATTAGATTCACTAGTAGGAGTGAGAAAAACATCACGGGGTGGTGCGCATTGTATGGGAATGTGTTACATTAGATTCACTAGTAGGAGTGAGAAAAACATCACGGGGTGGTGCGCATTGTATGGGTGTGTGTTACATTACATTCATTAGTAGGAGTGACAAAAACATCACGGGGTGGTGCGCATTTTATGGGTGTGTGTTACATTAGATTCACTAGTAGGAGTGAGAAAAAGATCACGGGGTGGTGCGCATTGTATGGGTGTGTGTTACATTAGATTCACTAGTAGGAGTGAGAAAAACATCACGGGGTGGTGCCCATTGTATGGGTGTGTGTTACATTAGATTCACTAGTAGGAGTGAGAAAACCATCACGGGGTGGTGCGCATTGTATGGGTGTGTGTTACATTAGATTCACTAGTAGGAGTGAGAAAAACATCACGGGGTGGTGCGCATTGTATGGGTGTGTGTTACATTACATTCACTAGTAGGAGTGAGAAAATCATCACGGGGTGGTGCGCATTGTATGGGTGTGTGTTACATTACATTCACTATAGGAGTGAGAAAAACATCATGTGGTGGTGCGCATTGTATGTGTGTGTGGTACATTAGATTCACTAGTAGGAGTGAGAAAAACATCACGGGGTGGTGGGCATTGTATGGGTGTGTGTTACATTACATTCACTAGTAGGAGTGAGAAAAACATCACGGGGTGGTGCGCATTGTATGGGTGTGTGTTACATTACATTCACTAGTAGGAGTGAGAAAAACATAACGGGGTGGTGCGCATTGTATCAGTGTGTGTTACATTACATTCACTAATAGGAGTGAGAAAAACATCACGGTGTGGTGCGCATTGTATGGGTGTGTGTTACATTACATTCACTAGTAGGACTGAGAAAAACATCACGGGGTGGTGCGCCTTGTATGGGTTTGTGTTACATTAAATTCACTAGTAGGAATGAGAAAAACATCACGGGGTGGTGCACATTGTATGGGTGTGTGGTACATTACATTCACTAGTAGGAGTGAGAAAAACATCACGGGGTGGTGCACATTGTATGGGTGTGTGGTACATTACATTCACTAGTAGGAGTGAGAAAAACATCACGGGGTGGTGTGCATTGTATGGGTGTGTGTTACATTACATTCACTAGTAGGAGTGAGAAAAACATCACGGGGTGGTGCGCATTGTATGGGTGTGTGTTACATTACATTCACTATAGGAGTGAGAAAAACATCACGGGGTGGTGCGCATTGTATGGGTGTGTGTTACATTAGATTCACTAGTAGGAGTGAGAAAAACATCACGTGGTGGTGCGCATTGTATGGATGTGTGTTACATTAGATTCACTAGCAGGAGTGAGAAAAACATCACGGGGTGGTGCGCATTGTATGGGTGTGTGTTACATTAGATTCACTATTAGGAGTGAGAAAAACATCACGGGGTGGTGCGCATTGTATGGGTGTGCATTACATTAGATTCACTAGTAGGAGTGAGAAAAACATCACGGGGTGGTGCGCATTGTATGGGTGTGTGTTACATTACATTCACTAGTAGGAGTGAGAAAACCATCACGGGTGGTGCGCATTGTATGGGTGTGTGTTACATTACATTCACTAGTAGGAGTGAGAAAAACATAACGGGGTGGTGCGCATTGTATCAGTGTGTGTTACATTACATTCACTAATAGGAGTGAGAAAAACATCACGTGGTGGTACGCATTGTATGGGTGTGTGTTACATTACATTCACTAATAGGAGTGAGAAAAACATCACTGGGTGGTGCGCATTGTATGGGTGTGTGTTACATTACATTCACTAGTAGGAGTGAGAAAAATATCACGGGGTGGTGCGCATTGTATGGGTGTGTGTTACATTACATTCACTAGTAGGAGTGAGAAAATCATCACACGGTGGTGCGCATTGTATGGGTGTGTCTTACATTACATTCACTAGTAGGAGTGAGAAAAACATCACGGGGTGGTGCGCATTGTATGGGTGTGTGTTACATTACATTCACTAGTAGGAGTGAGAAAATCATCACGGGGTGGTGCGCATTGTATGGGTGTGTGTTACATTACATTCACTAGTAGGAGTGAGAAAAACATCACGGGGTGGTGCGCATTGTATTGGTGTGTGTTACATTACATTCACTAGTAGGAGTGAGAAAAACATCACGGGGTGGTGCGCATTGTATGGGTGTGTGTTACATTACATACACTAGTAGGAGTGAGAAAAACATCACGGGGTGGTGCGCATTGTATGGGTGTGTGTTACATTAGATTCACTAGTAGGAGTGAGAAAAACATCACGGGGTGGTGCGCATTGTATGGGTGTGTGTTTCATTACATACACTAGTTGGAGTGAGAAAAACATCACGGGGTGGTGCGCATTGTATGGGTGTGTGTTACATTACATTCACTAGTAGGAGTGAGAAAAACATCACGGGGTGGTGCGCATTGTATGGGTGTGTGTTACATTACATTCACTAGTAGGAGTGAGAAAAACATCACGGGGTGGTGCGCATTGTATGGGTGTGTGTTACATTACATTCACTAGTAGGAGTGAGAAAAACATCACGGGGTGGTGCGCATTGTATGGGTGTGTGTTACATTACATTCACTAGTAGGAGTGAGAAAATCATCACCCGGTGGTGCGCATTGTATGGGTGTGTGTTACATTAGATTCACTAGTAGGAGTGAGAAAAACATCACGGGGTGGTGCGCATTGTATGGGTGTGTGTTACATTAGATTCACTATTAGGAGTGAGAAAAACATCACGGGGTGGTGCGCATTGTATGGGTGTGCATTACATTAGATTCACTAGTAGGAGTGAGAAAAACATCACGGGGTGGTGCGCATTGTATGGGTGTGTGTTACATTACATTCACTAGTAGGAGTGAGAAAACCATCACGGGTGGTGCGCATTGTATGGGTGTGTGTTACATTACATTCACTAGTAGGAGTGAGAAAAACATCACGGGGTGGTGCGCATTGTATGGGTGTGTGTTACATTACATTCACTAGTAGGAGTGAGAAAATCATCACGGGGTGGTGCGCATTGTATGGGTGTGTGTTACATTACATTCACTAGTAGGAGTGAGAAAAACATCACGGGGTGGTGCGCATTGTATGGGTGTGTGTTACATTACATTCACTAGTAGGAGTGAGAAAAACATCACGGGGTGGTGCGCATTGTATGGGTGTGTGTTACATTACATTCACTAGTAGGAGTGAGAAAAACATCACGGGGTGGTGCGCATTGTATGGGTGTGTGTTACATTACATTCACTAGTAGGAGTGAGAAAATCATCACGGGGTGGTGCGCATTGTATGGGTGTGTGTTACATTACATTCACTAGTAGGAGTGAGAAAAACATCACGGGGTGGTGCGCATTGTATGGGTGTGTGTTACATTACATTCACTAGTAGGAGTGAGAAAAACATCACGGGGTGGTGCGCATTGTATGGGTGTGTGTTACATTACATTCACTAGTAGGAGTGAGAAAAACATCACGGGGTGGTGCGCATTGTATGGGTGTGTGTTACATTACATTCACTAGTAGGAGTGAGAAAATCATCACCCGGTGGTGCGCATTGTATGGGTGTGTGTTACATTAGATTCACTAGTAGGAGTGAGAAAAACATCACGGGGTGGTGCGCATTGTATGGGTGTGTGTTACATTAGATTCACTATTAGGAGTGAGAAAAACATCACGGGGTGGTGCGCATTGTATGGGTGTGCATTACATTAGATTCACTAGTAGGAGTGAGAAAAACATCACGGGGTGGTGCGCATTGTATGGGTGTGTGTTACATTACATTCACTAGTAGGAGTGAGAAAACCATCACGGGTGGTGCGCATTGTATGGGTGTGTGTTACATTACATTCACTAGTAGGAGTGAGAAAAACATAACGGGGTGGTGCGCATTGTATCAGTGTGTGTTACATTACATTCACTAATAGGAGTGAGAAAAACATCACGTGGTGGTACGCATTGTATGGGTGTGTGTTACATTACATTCACTAATAGGAGTGAGAAAAACATCACTGGGTGGTGCGCATTGTATGGGTGTGTGTTACATTACATTCACTAGTAGGAGTGAGAAAAATATCACGGGGTGGTGCGCATTCTATGGGTGTGTGTTACATTACATTCACTAGTAGGAGTGAGAAAATCATCACCCGGTGGTGCGCATTGTATGGGTGTGTCTTACATTACATTCACTAGTAGGAGTGAGAAAAACATCACGGGGTGGTGCGCATTGTATGGGTGTGTGTTACATTACATTCACTAGTAGGAGTGAGAAAATCATCACGGGGTGGTGCGCATTGTATGGGTGTGTGTTACATTACATTCACTAGTAGGAGTGAGAAAAACATCAAGGGGTGGTGCGCATTGTATTGGTGTGTGTTACATTACATTCACTAGTAGGAGTGAGAAAAACATCACGGGGTGGTGCGCATTGTATGGGTGTGTGTTACATTACATACACTAGTAGGAGTGAGAAAAACATCACGGGGTGGTGCGCATTGTATGGGTGTGTGTTACATTAGATTCACTAGTAGGAGTGAGAAAAACATCACGGGGTGGTGCGCATTGTATGGGTGTGTGTTTCATTACATACACTAGTTGGAGTGAGAAAAACATCACGGGGTGGTGCGCATTGTATGGGTGTGTGTTACATTACATTCACTAGTAGGAGTGAGAAAAACATCACGGGGTGGTGCGCATTGTATGGGTGTGTGTTACATTACATTCACTAGTAGGAGTGAGAAAAACATCACGGGGTGGTGCGCATTGTATGGGTGTGTGTTACATTACATTCACTAGTAGGAGTGAGAAAAACATCACGGGGTGGTGCGCATTGTATGGGTGTGTGTTACATTACATTCACTAGTAGGAGTGAGAAAATCATCACCCGGTGGTGCGCATTGTATGGGTGTGTGTTACATTAGATTCACTAGTAGGAGTGAGAAAAACATCACGGGGTGGTGCGCATTGTATGGGTGTGTGTTACATTAGATTCACTATTAGGAGTGAGAAAAACATCACGGGGTGGTGCGCATTGTATGGGTGTGCATTACATTAGATTCACTAGTAGGAGTGAGAAAAACATCACGGGGTGGTGCGCATTGTATGGGTTTGTGTTACATTACATTCACTAGTAGGAGTGAGAAAAACATCACGGGGTGGTGCGCATTGTATGGGTGTGCGTTACATTAGATTCACTAGTAGGAGTGAGAAAAACATCACGGGGTGGTGCGCATTGTATGGGTGTGTGTTACGTTACATTCACTAGTAGGAGTGAGAAAAACATCACGGGGTGGTGCGCATTATATGGGTGTGTGTTACATTACATTCACTAGTAGGAGTGAGAAAAACATCACAGGGTGGTGCGCATTGTATGGGTGTGTGTTACATTACATTCACTAGTAGGAGTGAGAAAAACATCACGGGGTGGTGTGAATCGGAGGGTCTGAATTAGGATAGGCAGTGAGTGGCAATGTAGGATGGAGAAAAGCACCGCGGGGTGGTCAGCATGGGGAGATCAGGGAACATGCAGTGGCAATGTAGGATAGGTTTCTGAAAAACATCGCGAGGTGGTGCGCATTGTATGGGTGTGTGTTACATTAGATTCACTAGTAGGAGTGAGAAAAACATCATAGGGTGGTGCGCATTGTATGGGTGTGTGTTACATTAGATTCACTAGTAGGAGTGAGAAAAACATCACGGGGTGGTGCGCATTGTATGGGTGTGTGTTACATTACATTCACTAGTAGGAGTGAGAAAAACGTCACGGGGTGGTGCGCATTGTATGGGTGTGTGTTACATTAGATTCACTAGTAGGAGTGAGAAAAACATCACGGGGTGGTGCGCATTGTATGGGTGTGTGTTACATTACATTCACTAGTAGGAATGAGAAAAACATCACGGGGTGGTGCGCATTGTATGGGTGTGTGGTACATTACATTCAATAGTAGGAGTGAGAAAAACATCACGGGGTGGTGCGCATTGTATGGGTGTGTGTTACATTACATTCACTAGTAGGAGTGAGAAAAACATCACGGGGTGGTGCGCACTGTATGGGTGTGTGTTACATTACATTCACTAGTAGGAGTGAGAAAAACATCACGGGATGGTGCGCATTGTATGGGTGTGTGTTACATTAGATTCACTAATAGGAGTGAGAAAAACATCACGGGGTGGTGCGCATTGAATGGGTGTGTGTTACATTACATTCACTAGTAGGAGTGAGAAAAACATCACGGGGTGGTGTGAATCGGAGGGTCTGAATTAGGATAGGCAGTGAGTGGCAATGTAGGATGGAGAAAAGCACCGCGGGGTGGTCAGCATGGGGAGGTCAGGGAACATGCAGTGGCAATCTAGGATAGGTTTCTGAAAAACATCGCGGGGTGGTGCGCATTGTATGGGTGTGTGTTACATTAGATTCACTAGTAGGAGTGAGAAAAACATCACGGGGTGGTGCGCATTGTATGGGTGTGTGTTACATTACATTCACTAGTAGGAGTGAGAAAATCCTCACGGGGTGGTGCGCATTGTATGGGTGTGTGTTACATTACATTCACTAGTAGGAGTGAGAAAAACATCTTGTGGTGGTGCGCCTTGTATGGGTGTGTGTTACATTAGATTCACTAGTAGGAGTGAGTAAAACATCACGGGGTGGTGCGCATTGTATGGGTGTGTGTTACATTACATTCACTAGTAGGAGTGAGAAAAACGTCACGGGGTGGTGCGCATTGTATGGGTGTGTGTTACATTAGATTCACTAGTAGCTTTGAGAAAAAGATCACGGGGTGGTGCGCATTGTATGGGTGTGCGTTACATTAGATTCACTAGTAGCAGTGAGAAAAACGTCACGGAGTGGTGCGCATGGTATGGGTGTGTGTTACATTACATTCACTAGTAGCAGTGAGAAAAACGTCACAGGGTGGTGCGCATGGTATGGGTGTGTGTTACATTACATTCACTAGTAGGAGTGAGAAAATCATCACGGGGTTTTGCGCATTGTATGGGTGTGTGTTACATTACATTCACTAGTAGGAGTGAGAAACACATCACGGGGCTGTGCGCATTGTATGGGTGTGTGTTACATTACATTCACTAGTAGGAGTGAGAAAAACATCACGGGGTGGTGCGCATTGTATGGGAGTGTGTTACATTACATTCACTAGTAGGAGTGAGAAAAACATTACGGGGTGGTGCGCATTGTATGGGAATGTGTTACATTAGATTCACTAGTAGGAGTGAGAAAAACATCACGGGGTGGTGCGCATTGTATGGGAATGTGTTACATTAGATTCACTAGTAGGAGTGAGAAAAACATCACGGGGTGGTGCGCATTGTATGGGTGTGTGTTACATTACATTCACTAGTAGGAGTGACAAAAACATCACGGGGTGGTGCGCATTGTATGGGTGTGTGTTACATTAGATTCACTAGTAGGAGTGAGAAAAAGATCACGGGGTGGTGCGCATTGTATGGGTGTGTGTTACATTAGATTCACTAGTAGGAGTGAGAAAAACATCACGGGGTGGTGCCCATTGTATGGGTGTGTGTTACATTAGATTCACTAGTAGGAGTGAGAAAACCATCACGGGGTGGTGCGCATTGTATGGGTGTGTGTTACATTAGATTCACTAGTAGGAGTGAGAAAAACATCACGGGGTGGTGCGCATTGTATGGGTGTGTGTTACATTACATTCACTAGTAGGAGTGAGAAAATCATCACGGGGTGGTGCGCATTGTATGGGTGTGTGTTACATTACATTCACTATAGGAGTGAGAAAAACATCATGTGGTGGTGCGCATTGTATGTGTGTGTGGTACATTAGATTCACTAGTAGGAGTGAGAAAAACATCACGGGGTGGTGGGCATTGTATGGGTGTGTGTTACATTACATTCACTAGTAGGAGTGAGAAAAACATCACGGGGTGGTGCGCATTGTATGGGTGTGTGTTACATTACATTCACTAGTAGGAGTGAGAAAAACATAACGGGGTGGTGCGCATTGTATCAGTGTGTGTTACATTACATTCACTAATAGGAGTGAGAAAAACATCACGGTGTGGTGCGCATTGTATGGGTGTGTGTTACATTACATTCACTAGTAGGACTGAGAAAAACATCACGGGGTGGTGCGCCTTGTATGGGTTTGTGTTACATTAAATTCACTAGTAGGAATGAGAAAAACATCACGGGGTGGTGCACATTGTATGGGTGTGTGGTACATTACATTCACTAGTAGGAGTGAGAAAAACATCACGGGGTGGTGCACATTGTATGGGTGTGTGGTACATTACATTCACTAGTAGGAGTGAGAAAAACATCACGGGGTGGTGTGCATTGTATGGGTGTGTGTTACATTACATTCACTAGTAGGAGTGAGAAAAACATCACGGGGTGGTGCGCATTGTATGGGTGTGTGTTACATTACATTCACTATAGGAGTGAGAAAAACATCACGGGGTGGTGCGCATTGTATGGGTGTGTGTTACATTAGATTCACTAGTAGGAGTGAGAAAAACATCACGGGGTGGTGCGCATTGTATGGGTGTGTGTTACATTAGATTCACTATTAGGAGTGAGAAAAACATCACGGGGTGGTGCGCATTGTATGGGTGTGCATTACATTAGATTCACTAGTAGGAGTGAGAAAAACATCACGGGGTGGTGCGCATTGTATGGGTGTGTGTTACATTACATTCACTAGTAGGAGTGAGAAAACCATCACGGGTGGTGCGCATTGTATGTGTGTGTTACATTACATTCACTAGTAGGAGTGAGAAAAACATAACGGGGTGGTGCGCATTGTATCAGTGTGTGTTACATTACATTCACTAATAGGAGTGAGAAAAACATCACGTGGTGGTACGCATTGTATGGGTGTGTGTTACATTACATTCACTAATAGGAGTGAGAAAAACATCACTGGGTGGTGCGCATTGTATGGGTGTGTGTTACATTACATTCACTAGTAGGAGTGAGAAAAATATCACGGGGTGGTGCGCATTCTATGGGTGTGTGTTACATTAGATTCACTATTAGGAGTGAGAAAAACATCACGGGGTGGTGCGCATTGTATGGGTGTGCATTACATTAGATTCACTAGTAGGAGTGAGAAAAACATCACGGGGTGGTGCGCATTGTATGGGTGTGTGTTACATTACATTCACTAGTAGGAGTGAGAAAACCATCACGGGGTGGTGCGCATTGTATGGGTGTGTGTTACATTACATTCACTAGTAGGAGTGAGAAAAACATCACGGGGTGGTGCGCATTGTATGGGTGTGTGTTACATTACATTCACTAGTAGGAGTGAGAAAAACATCACGGGGTGGTGCGCATTGTATGGGTGTGTGTTACATTACATTCACTAGTAGGAGTGAGAAAAACATCACGGGGTGGTGCGCATTGTATGGGTGTGTGTTACATTACATTCACTAGTAGGAGTGAGAAAATCATCACCCGGTGGTGCGCATTGTATGGGTGTGTGTTACATTAGATTCACTAGTAGGAGTGAGAAAAACATCACGGGGTGGTGCGCATTGTATGGGTGTGTGTTACATTAGATTCACTATTAGGAGTGAGAAAAACATCACGGGGTGGTGCGCATTGTATGGGTGTGCATTACATTAGATTCACTAGTAGGAGTGAGAAAAACATCACGGGGTGGTGCGCATTGTATGGGTGTGTTTTACATTACATTCACTAGTAGGAGTGAGAAAACCATCACGGGGTGGTGCGCATTGTATGGGTGTGTGTTACATTACATTCACTAGTAGGAGTGAGAAAAACATCACGGGGTGGTGCGCATTGTATGGGTGTGTGTTACATTACATTCACTAGTAGGAGTGAGAAAATCATCACCCGGTGGTGCGCATTGTATGGGTGTGTGTTACATTAGATTCACTAGTAGGAGTGAGAAAAACATCACGGGGTGGTGCGCATTGTATGGGTGTGTGTTACATTAGATTCACTATTAGGAGTGAGAAAAACATCACGGGGTGGTGCGCATTGTATGGGTGTGCATTACATTAGATTCACTAGTAGGAGTGAGAAAAACATCACGGGGTGGTGCGCATTGTATGGGTGTGTGTTACATTACATTCACTAGTAGGAGTGAGAAAACCATCACGGGTGGTGCGCATTGTATGGGTGTGTGTTACATTACATTCACTAGTAGGAGTGAGAAAAACATAACGGGGTGGTGCGCATTGTATCAGTGTGTGTTACATTACATTCACTAATAGGAGTGAGAAAAACATCACGTGGTGGTACGCATTGTATGGGTGTGTGTTACATTACATTCACTAATAGGAGTGAGAAAAACATCACTGGGTGGTGCGCATTGTATGGGTGTGTGTTACATTACATTCACTAGTAGGAGTGAGAAAAATATCACGGGGTGGTGCGCATTCTATGGGTGTGTGTTACATTACATTCACTAGTAGGAGTGAGAAAATCATCACCCGGTGGTGCGCATTGTATGGGTGTGTCTTACATTACATTCACTAGTAGGAGTGAGAAAAACATCACGGGGTGGTGCGCATTGTATGGGTGTGTGTTACATTACATTCACTAGTAGGAGTGAGAAAATCATCACGGGGTGGTGCGCATTGTATGGGTGTGCATTACATTAGATTCACTAGTAGGAGTGAGAAAAACATCACGGGGTGGTGCGCATTGTATGGGTGTGTGTTACATTACATTCACTAGTAGGAGTGAGAAAACCATCACGGGGTGGTGCGCATTGTATGGGTGTGTGTTACATTACATTCACTAGTAGGAGTGAGAAAAACATCACGGGGTGGTGCGCATTGTATGGGTGTGTGTTACATTACATTCACTAGTAGGAGTGAGAAAATCATCACCCGGTGGTGCGCATTGTATGGGTGTGTGTTACATTAGATTCACTAGTAGGAGTGAGAAAAACATCACGGGGTGGTGCGCATTGTATGGGTGTGTGTTACATTAGATTCACTATTAGGAGTGATAAAAACATCACGGGGTGGTGCGCATTGTATGGGTGTGCATTACATTAGATTCACTAGTAGGAGTGAGAAAAACATCACGGGGTGGTGCGCATTGTATGGGTGTGTGTTACATTACATTCACTAGTAGGAGTGAGAAAACCATCACGGGTGGTGCGCATTGTATGGGTGTGTGTTACATTACATTCACTAGTAGGAGTGAGAAAAACATAACGGGGTGGTGCGCATTGTATCAGTGTGTGTTACATTACATTCACTAATAGGAGTGAGAAAAACATCACGTGGTGGTACGCATTGTATGGGTGTGTGTTACATTACATTCACTAATAGGAGTGAGAAAAACATCACTGGGTGGTGCGCATTGTATGGGTGTGTGTTACATTACATTCACTAGTAGGAGTGAGAAAAATATCACGGGGTGGTGCGCATTCTATGGGTGTGTGTTACATTACATTCACTAGTAGGAGTGAGAAAATCATCACCCGGTGGTGCGCATTGTATGGGTGTGTCTTACATTACATTCACTAGTAGGAGTGAGAAAAACATCACGGGGTGGTGCGCATTGTATGGGTGTGTGTTACATTACATTCACTAGTAGGAGTGAGAAAATCATCACGGGGTGGTGCGCATTGTATGGGTGTGTGTTACATTACATTCACTAGTAGGAGTGAGAAAAACATCAAGGGGTGGTGCGCATTGTATTGGTGTGTGTTACATTACATTCACTAGTAGGAGTGAGAAAAACATCACGGGGTGGTGCGCATTGTATGGGTGTGTGTTACATTACATACACTAGTAGGAGTGAGAAAAACATCACGGGGTGGTGCGCATTGTATGGGTGTGTGTTACATTAGATTCACTAGTAGGAGTGAGAAAAACATCACGGGGTGGTGCGCATTGTATGGGTGTGTGTTTCATTACATACACTAGTTGGAGTGAGAAAAACATCACGGGGTGGTGCGCATTGTATGGGTGTGTGTTACATTACATTCACTAGTAGGAGTGAGAAAAACATCACGGGGTGGTGCGCATTGTATGGGTGTGTGTTACATTACATTCACTAGTAGGAGTGAGAAAAACATCACGGGGTGGTGCGCATTGTATGGGTGTGTGTTACATTACATTCACTAGTAGGAGTGAGAAAAACATCACGGGGTGGTGCGCATTGTATGGGTGTGTGTTACATTACATTCACTAGTAGGAGTGAGAAAATCATCACCCGGTGGTGCGCATTGTATGGGTGTGCATTACATTAGATTCACTAGTAGGAGTGAGAAAAACATCACGGGGTGGTGCGCATTGTATGGGTGTGTGTTACATTACATTCACTAGTAGGAGTGAGAAAAACATCACGGGGTGGTGCGCATTGTATGGGTGTGCGTTACATTAGATTCACTAGTAGGAGTGAGAAAAACATCACGGGGTGGTGCGCATTGTATGGGTGTGTGTTACGTTACATTCACTAGTAGGAGTGAGAAAAACATCACGGGGTGGTGCGCATTATATGGGTGTGTGTTACATTACATTCACTAGTAGGAGTGAGAAAAACATCACAGGGTGGTGCGCATTGTATGGGTGTGTGTTACATTACATTCACTAGTAGGAGTGAGAAAAACATCACGGGGTGGTGTGAATCGGAGGGTCTGAATTAGGATAGGCAGTGAGTGGCAATGTAGGATGGAGAAAAGCACCGCGGGGTGGTCAGCATGGGGAGATCAGGGAACATGCAGTGGCAATGTAGGATAGGTTTCTGAAAAACATCGCGAGGTGGTGCGCATTGTATGGGTGTGTGTTACATTAGATTCACTAGTAGGAGTGAGAAAAACATCATGGGGTGGTGCGCATTGTATGGGTGTGTGTTACATTACATTCACTAGTAGGAGTGAGAAAATCATCACGGGGTGGTGCGCATTGTATGGGTGTGTGTTACATTAGATTCACTAGTAGGAGTGAGAAAAACATCACGGGGTGGTGCGCATTGTATGGGTGTGTGTTACATTAGATTCACTAGTAGGAGTGAGAAAAACATCACGGGGTGGTGGGCATTGTATGGGTGTGTGTTACATTACATTCACTAGTAGGAGTGAGAAAAACATCACGGGGTGGTGGGCATTGTATGGGTGTGTGTTACATTACATTCACTAGTAGGAGTGAGAAAAACATCACGGGGTGGTGCGCATTGTATGGGTGTGTGTTACATTACATTCACTAGTAGGAGTGAGAAAAACATCACGGGGTGGTGCGCATTGTATGGGTGTGTGTTACATTACATTCACTAGTAGGAGTGAGAAAAACATAACGGGGTGGTGCGCATTGTATCAGTGTGTGTTACATTACATTCACTAATAGGAGTGAGAAAAACATCACGGGGTGGTGCGCATTGTATGGGTGTGTGTTACATTACATTCACTAATAGGAGTGAGAAAAACATCACGGGGTGGTGCGCATTGTATGGGTGTGTGTTACATTACATTCACTAGTAGGAGTGAGAAAAACATCACGGGGTGGTGCGCATTGAATGGGTGTGTGTTACATTACATTCACTAGTAGGAGTGAGAAAATCATCACCCGGTGGTGCGCATTGTATGGGTGTGTGTTACATTACATTCACTAGTAGGAGTGAGAAAAACATCACGGGGTGGGGCGCATTATATGGGTGTGTGTTACATTAGATTCACTAGTAGGAGTGAGAAAAACATCTCGGGTTGGTGTGAATCGGAGGGTCTGAATTAGGACAGGCAGTGAGTGGCAATGTAGGATGGAGAAAAGCACCGCGGGGTGGTCAGCATGGGGAGGTCGGGGAACATGCTGTGGCAATATAGGATAGGTTTCTGAAAAACATCGCGGGGTGGTGCGCATTGTAAGGGTGTGTGTTACATTAGATTCACTAGTAGGAGTGAGAAAAACATCACGGGGTGGTGCGCATTGTATGGGTGTATGTTACATTACATTCACTAGTAGGAGTGAGAAAAACATCACGGGGTGGTGCGCATTGTATGGGTGTGTGTTACATTACATTCACTAGTAGGAGTGAGAAAAACAGCACGGGGTGGTGCGCATTGTATGGGTGTGTGTTACATTACGTTCACTAGTAGGAGTGAGAAAAACATCACGGGGTGGTGCGCATTGTTTGGGTGTGTGTTACATTAGGTTCACTAGTAGGAGTGAGAAAAACATCACGGGGTGGTGCGCATTGTATGGGTGTGTGTTACATTAGATTCACTAGTAGGAGTGAGAAAAACATCACGGGGTGGTGCGCATTGTATGGGTGTGCGTTACATTAGATTCACTAGTAGGAGTGAGAAAAACATCATGCGGTGGTGCGCATTGTATGGGTGTGCGTTACATTAGATTCACTAGTAGGAGTGAGAAAAACATCACGGGGTGGTGCGCATTGTATGGGTGTGTGTTACATTAGATTCACTAGTAGGAGTGAGAAAAACATCACGGGGTGGTGCGCATTGTATGGGTGTGCGTTACATTAGATTCACTAGTAGGAGTGAGAAAAACATCACGGGGTGGTGCGCATTGTATGGGTGTGCGTTACATTAGATTCACTAGTAGGAGTGAGAAAAACATCACGGGTTGGTGCGCCTTGTATGGGTGTGTGTTACATTAGATTCACTAGTAGGAGTGAGAAAACCATCACGGGGTGGTGCGCATTGTATGGGTGTGTGTTACATTACATTCACTAGTAGGAGTGAGAAAAACATCACGGGGTGGTGCGCATTGTATGGGTGTGTGTTACATTACATTCACTAGTAGGAGTGAGAAAAACATCACGGGGTGGTGCGCATTGTATGGGTGTGTGTTACATTACATTCACTAGTAGGAGTGAGAAAAACATCACGGGGTGGTGCGCCTTGTATGGGTGTGTGTTACATTACATTCACTAGTAGGAGTGAGAAAAACATCACGGGGTGGTGCGCATTGTATGGGTGTGTGTTACATTAGATTCACTAGTAGGAGTGAGAAAAACATCACGGGGTGGTGTGCATTGTATGGGTGTGTGTTACATTAGATTCACTAGTAGCAGTGAGAAAAACATCACGGGGTGGTGCGCATTGTATGGGTGTGTGCTACATTAGATTCCCTAGTAGGAGTGAGAAAAACATCACGGGGTGGTGCGCATTGTATGGGTGTGTGTTACATTACATTCACTAGTAGGAGTGAGAAAAACATCACGGGGCAGTGCGCATTGTATGGGTGTGTGTTACATTACATTCACTAGTAGGAGTGAGAAAACCATCACGGGGTGGTGCGCCTTGTATGGGTGTGTGTTACATTACATTCACTAGTATGAGTGAGAAAAACATCACGGGGTGGTGCGCCTTGTATGGGTGTGTGTTACATTAGGTTCACTAGTAGGAGTGAGAAAATCATCACGGGGTGGTGAGCCTTGTATGGGTGTGTGTTACATTAGATTCACTAGTAGAAGTGAGAAAAACATCACGGGGTGGTGCGCCTTGTATGGGTTTGTGTTACATTACATTCACTAGTAGGAGTGAGAAAAACATCACGGCGTGGTGCGCCTTGTATGGGTGTGTGTTACATTACATTCACTAGTAGGAGTGAGAAAAACATCACGGGGTGGTGCGCATTGTATGGGTGTGTGTTACATTACATTCACTAGTAGGAGTGAGAAAAACATCACGGGTTGGTGCGCATTGTATGGGTGTGTGTTACATTACATTCACTAGTAGGAGTGAGAAAAACATCACGGGGTGGTGCGCATTGTATGGGTGTGTGTTACATTAGATTCACTAGTAGGAGTGACAAAAACATCACGGGGTGGTGTGCATTGTATGGGTGTGTGTTACATTAGATTCACTAGTAGGAGTGAGAAAAACATCACGGGGTGGTGCGCATTGTATGGGTGTGTGTTACATTAGATTCACTAGTAGGAGTGAGAAAAACATCACGGGGTGGTGCGCATTGTATGGGTGTGTGTTACATTAGATTCACTAGTAGGAGTGAGAAAAACATCACGGGGTGGTGCGCCTTGTATGGGTGTGTGTTACAGTACATTCACTAGTAGGAGTGAGGAAAACATCACGGGCTGGTGCGCCTTGTATGGGTGTGTGTTACATTAGATTCACTAGTAGGAGTGAGAAAAACATCACGGGGTGGTGCGCCTTGTATGGGTGTGTGTTACATTACATTCACTAGTAGGAGTGAGAAAAACATCACGGGGTGGTGCGCCTTGTATGGGTGTGTGTTACATTACATTCACTAGTACTAGTGAGAAAAACATCACGGGGTGGTGCGCCTTGTATGGGTGTGTGTTACATTACATTCACTAGTAGGAGTGAGAAAAACATCACGGGGTGGTGCGCCTTGTATGGGTTTGTGTTACATTACATTCACTAGTAGGAGTGAGAAAAACATCACGGGGTGGTGCGCCTTGTATGGGTGTGTGTTACATTACATTCACTAGTAGGAGAGAGAAAAACATCACGGGGTGGTGCGCCTTGTATGGGTGTGTGTTACATTACATTCACTAGTAGGAGTGAGAAAAACATCACGGGGTGGTGCGCATTGTATGGGTGTGTGTTACATTAGATTCACTAGTAGGAGTGAGAAAAACATCACGGGGTGGTGCGCATTGTATGGGTGTGCGTTACATTAGATTCACTAGTAGGAGTGAGAAAAACATCATGCGGTGGTGCGCATTGTATGGGTGTGCGTTACATTAGATTCACTAGTAGGAGTGAGAAAAACATCACCGGGTGGTGCGCATTGTATGGGTGTGTGTTACATTAGATTCACTAGTAGGAGTGAGAAAAACATCACGGGGTGGTGCGCATTGTATGGGTGTGCGTTACATTAGATTCACTAGTAGGAGTGAGAAAAACATCACGGGGTGGTGCGCATTCTATGGGTGTGCGTTACATTAGATTCACTAGTAGGAGTGAGAAAAACATCACGGGGTGGTGCGCCTTGTATGGTGTGTGTTACATTACATTCACTAGTAGGAGTGAGAAAAACATCACGGGGTGGTGCGCATTGTATGGGTGTGTGTTACATTACATTCACTAGTAGGAGTGAGAAAAACATCACGGGGTGGTGCGCATTGTATGGGTGTGTGTTACATTAGATTCACTAGTAGGAGTGAGAAAAACATCACGGGGTGGTGCGCATTGTATGGGTGTGTGTTACATTAGATTCACTAGTAGCAGTGAGAAAAACATCACGGGGTGGTGCGCATTGTATGGGTGTGTGTTACATTAGATTCACTAGTAGCAGTGAGAAAAACATCACGGGGTGGTGCGCATTGTATGGGTGTGTGCTACATTAGATTCCCTAGTAGGAGTGAGAAAAACATCACGGGGTGGTGCACATTGTATCGGTGTGTGTTACATTACATTCACTAGTAGGAGTGAGAAAAACATCACGGGGCGGTGCGCATTGTATGGGTGTGTGTTACATTACATTCACTAGTAGGAGTGAGAAAACCATCACGGGGTGTTGCGCCTTGTATGGGTGTGTGTTACATTACATTCACTAGTATGAGTGAGAAAAACATCACGGGGTGGTGCGCCTTGTATGGGTGTGTGTTACATTAGGTTCACTAGTAGGAGTGAGAAAATCATCACGGGGTGGTGAGCCTTGTATGGGTGTGTGTTACATTAGATTCACTAGTAGGAGTGAGAAAAACATCACGGGGTGGTGCGCCTTGTATGGGTTTGTGTTACATTACATTCACTAGTAGGAGTGAGAAAAACATCACGGGGTGGTGCACCTTGTATGGGTGTGTGTTACATTACATTCACTAGTAGGAGTGAGAAAAACATCACGGGGTGGTGCGCATTGTATGGGTCTGTGTTACATTACATTCACTAGTAGGAGTGAGAAAAACATCACGGGTTGGTGCGCATTGTATGGGTGTGTGTTACATTACATTCACTAGTAGGAGTGAGAAAAACATCACGGGGTGGTGCACATTGTATGGGTGTGTGTTACATTAGATTCACTAGTAGGAGTGACAAAAACATCACGGGGTGGTGCGCATTGTATGGGTGTGTGTTACATTAGATTCACTAGTAGGAGTGAGAAAAACATCACGGGGTGGTGCGCATTGTATGGGTGTGTGTTACATTAGATTCACTAGTAGGAGTGAGAAAAACATCACGGGGTGGTGCGCATTGTATGGGTGTGTGTTACATTAGATTCACTAGTAGGAGTGAGAAAAACATCACGGGGTGGTGCGCCTTGTATGGGTGTGTGTTACAGTACATTCACTAGTAGGAGTGAGGAAAACATCACGGGGTGGTGTGCCTTGTATGGGTGTGTGTTACATTACATTCACTAGTAGGAGTGAGAAAAACATCACGGGGTGGTGCGCCTTGTATGGGTGTGTGTTACATTACATTCACTAGTAGGAGTGAGAAAAACATCACGGGGTGGTGCGCCTTGTATGGGTGTGTGTTACATTACATTCACTAGTAGGAGTGAGAAAAACATCACGGGGTGGTGCGCCTTGTATGGGTGTGTGTTACATTACATTCACTAGTAGGAGTGAGAAAAACATCACGGGGTGGTGCGCCTTGTATGGGTGTGTGTTACATTACATTCACTAGTAGGAGTGAGAAAAACATCACGGGGTGGTGCGCCTTGTATGGGTGTGTGTTACATTACATTCACTAGTAGGAGTGAGAAAAACATCACGGGGTGGTGCGCCTTGTATGGGTGTGTGTTACATTACATTCACTAGTAGGAGTGAGAAAAACATCACGGGGTGGTGCGCCTTGTATGGGTGTGTGTTACATTACATTCACTAGTAGGAGTGAGAAAAACATCACGGGGTGGTGCGCCTTGTATGGGTGTGTGTTACATTACATTCACTAGTAGGAGAGAGAAAAACATCACGGGGTGGTGCGCCTTGTATGGGTGTGTGTTACATTACATTCACTAGTAGGAGTGAGAAAAACATCACGGGGTGGTGCGCCTTGTATGGGTGTGTGTTACGTTACATTCACTAGTAGGAGTGAGAAAAACATCACGGGGTGGTGCGCCTTGTATGGGTGTGTGTTACGTTACATTCACTATTAGGAGTGAGAAAAACATCACGGGGTGGTGCGCATTGTATGGGTGTGTGTTACGTTACATTCACTAGTAGGAGTGAGAAAAACATCACGGGGTGGTGCGCATTGTATGGGTGTGTGTTACATTAGATTCACTAGTAGGAGTGAGAAAAACATCACGGGGTGGTGCGCATTTTATGGGTGTGTGTTACATTAGAATCACTAGTAGGAGTGAGAAAAACATCACGGGGTGGTGCGCATTGTATGGGTGTGTGTTACATTAGATTCACTAGTAGGAGTGAGAAAAACATCACGGGCTGGTGCGCATTGTATGGGTGTGTGTTACATTAGATTCACTAGTAGGAGTGACAAAAACATCCCGGGGTGGTGCGCATTGTATGGGTGTGTGTTACATTACATTCACTAGTAGGAGTGAGAAAAACATCACGGTGTGGTGCGCATTGTATGGGTTTGTGTTACATTAGATTCACTAGTAGGAGTGAGAAAAACATCACGTGGTGGTGCGCATTGTATGGGTGTGTGTTACATTAGATTCACTAGTAGGAGTGAGAAAAACATCACGGGGTGGTGCGCCTTGTATGGGTGTGTGTTACATTACATTCACTAGTAGGAGTGAGAAAAACATCACGGGGTGGTGCGCCTTGTATGGGTGTGTGTTACATTACATTCACTAGTAGGAGTGAGAAAAACATCACGGGGTGGTGCGCCTTGTATGGGTGTGTGTTACATTACATTCACTAGTAGGAATGAGAAAAATATCACGGGGTGGTGCGCCTTGTATGGGTCTGTGTTACATTACATTCACTAGTAGGAGTGAGAAAAACATCACGGGGTGGTGCGCCTTGTATGGGTGTGTGTTACATTACATTCACTAGTAGGAGTGAGAAAAACATCACGGGGTGGTGCGCCTTGTATGGGTGTGTGTTACGTTACATTCACTATTAGGAGTGAGAAAAACATCACGGGGTGGTGCGCATTGTATGGGTGTGTGTTACGTTACATTCACTAGTAGGAGTGAGAAAAACATCACGGGGTGGTGCGCATTGCATGGGTGTGTGTTACATTAGATTCACTAGTAGGAGTGAGAAAAAATCACGGGGTGGTGCGCATTGTATGGGTGTGTGTTACATTAGAATCACTAGTAGGAGTGAGAAAAACATCACGGGGTGGTGCGCATTGTATGGGTGTGTGTTACATTAGATTCACTAGTAGGAGTGAGAAAAACATCACGGGGTGGTGCGCATTGTATGGGTGTGTGTTACATTAGATTCACTAGTAGGAGTGAGAAAAACATCACGGGCTGGTGCGCATTGTATGGGTGTGTGTTACATTACATTCACTAGTAGGAGTGACAAAAACATCACGGGGTGGTGCGCATTGTATGGGTGTGTGTTACATTAGATTCACTAGTAGGAGTGAGAAAAACATCACGGGGTGGTGCGCATTGTATGGGTGTGTGTTACATTAGATTCACTAGTAGGAGTGAGAAAAACATCACGGGGTGGTGCGCATTGTATGGGTGTGTGTTACATTAGATTCACTAGTAGGAGTGAGAAAAACATCACGGGGTGGTGCGCCTTGTATGGGTGTGTGTTACATTACATTCACTAGTAGGAGTGAGAAAAACATCACGGGGTGGTGCGCCTTGTATGGGTGTGTGTTACATTAGATTCACTAGTAGGAGTGAGAAAAACATCACGGGGTGGTGCGCCTTGTATGGGTGTGTGTTACATTACATTCACTAGTAGGAGTGAGAAAAACATCACGGGGTGGTGCGCCTTGTATGGGTGTGTGTTACATTAGATTCACTAGTAGGAGTGAGAAAAACATCACGGGGTGGTGCGCCTTGTATGGGTGTGTGTTACATTACATTCACTAGTAGGAGTGAGAAAAACATCACGGGGTGGTGCGCCTTGTATGGGTGTGTGTTACATTACATTCACTAGTAGGAGTGAGAAAAACATCACGGGGTGGTGCGCCTTGTATGGGTGTGTGTTACATTACATTCACTAGTAGGAGTGCGAAAAACATCACGGGGTGGTGCGCCTTGTATGGGTGTGTGTTACATTACATTCACTAGTAGGAGTGAGAAAAACATCACGGGGTGGTGCGCCTTGTATGGGTGTGTGTTACATTACATTCACTAGTAGGAGTGAGAAAAGCATCACGGGGTGGTGCGCCTTGTATGGGTGTGTGTTACGTTACATTCACTATTAGGAGTGAGAAAAACATCACGGGGTGGTGCGCATTGTATGGGTGTGTGTTACGTTACATTCACTAGTAGGAGTGAGAAAAACATCACGGGGTGGTGCGCATTGTATGTGTGTGTGTTACATTAGATTCACTAGTAGGAGTGAGAAAAACATCACGGGGTGGTGCGCATTGTATGGGTGTGTGTTACATTAGATTCACTAGTAGCAGTGAGAAAAACATCACGGGGTGGTGCGCATTGTATGGGTGTGTGTTATATTACATTCACTAGTAGGAGTGAGAAAAACTTCACGGGGTGGTGCGCATTGTATGGGTGTGTGTTACATTAGATTCACTAGTAGGAGTGAGAAAAACATCACGCGGTAGTGCGCATTGTGTGGGTGTGTGTTACATTACATTCACTAGTAGGAGTGAGATAAACATCACGGGGTGTTGAGCCTTGTATGGGTGTGTGTTACATTACATTCACTAGTAGGAGTGAGAAAAACATCACGGGGTGGTGCGCCTTGTATGGGTGTGTGTTACATTACATTCACTAGTACTAGTGAGAAAAACATCACGGGGTGGTGCGCCTTGTATGGGTGTGTGTTACATTATATTCACTAGTAGGAGTGAGAAAAACATCACGGGGTGGTGCACGTTGTATGGGTGTGTGTTACATTACATTCCCTAGTAGGAGTGAGAAAAACATCACGGGGTGGTGCGCATTGTATGGGTGTGTGTTACATTACATTCACTAGTAGGAGTGAGAAAAACATCACGGGGCGGTGCGCATTGTATGGGTGTGTGTTACATTACATTCACTAGTAGGAGTGAGAAAACCATCACGGGGTGGTGCGCCTTGTATGGGTGTGTGTTACATTACATTCACTAGTATGAGTGAGAAAAACATCACGGGGTGGTGCGCCTTGTATGGGTGTGTGTTACATTAGGTTCACTAGTAGGAGTGAGAAAAACATCACGGGGTGGTGAGCCTTGTATGGGTGTGTGTTACATTAGATTCACTAGTAGGAGTGAGAAAAACATCACGGGGTGGTGCGCCTTGTATGGGTTTGTGTTACATTACATTCACTAGTAGGAGTGAGAAAAACATCACGGGGTGGTGCGCCTTGTATGGGTGTGTGTTACATTACATTCACTAGTAGGAGTGAGAAAAACATCACGGGGTGGTGCGCCTTGTATGGGTGTGTGTTACATTACATTCACTAGTAGGAGTGAGAAAAACATCACGGGGTGGTGCGCATTGTATGGGTGTGTGTTACATTACATTCACTAGTAGGAGTGAGAAAAACATCACGGGGTGGTGCGCATTGTATGGGTGTGTGTTACATTAGATTCACTAGTAGGAGTGACAAAAACATCACGGGGTGGTGCGCATTGTATGGGTGTGTGTTACATTAGATTCACTAGTAGGAGTGAGAAAAACATCACGGGGTGGTGCGCATTGTATGGCTGTGTGTTACATTAAATTCACTAGTAGGAGTGAGAAAAACATCACGGGGTGGTGCGCATTGTATGGGTGTGTGTTACATTAGATTCACTAGTAAGAGTGAGAAAAACATCACGGGGTTGTGCGCCTTGTATGGGTGTGTGTTACATTACATTCACTAGTAGGAGTGAGAAAAACATCACGGGGTGGTGCGCATTGTATGGGTGTGTGTTACGTTACATTCACTAGTAGGAGTGAGAAAAGCATCACGGGGTGGTGCGCCTTGTATGGGTGTGTGTTACGTTACATTCACTATTAGGAGTGAGAAAAACATCACGGGGTGGTGCGCATTGTATGGGTGTGTGTTACGTTACATTCACTAGTAGGAGTGAGAAAAACATCACGGGGTGGTGCGCATTGTATGGGTGTGTGTTACATTAGATTCACTAGTAGGAGTGAGAAAAACATCACGGGGTGGTGTGCATTGTATGGGTGTGTGTTACATTAGAATCACCAGTAGGAGTGAGAAAAACATCACGGGGTGGTGCGCATTGTATGGGTGTGTGTTACATTAGATTCACTAGTAGGAGTGAGAAAAACATCACGGGCTGGTGCGCATTGTATGGGTGTGTGTTACATTAGATTCACTAGTAGGAGTGAGAAAAACATCACGGGGTGGTGTGCCTTGTATGGGTGTGTGTTACATTAGATTCACTAGTAGGAGTGAGAAAACCATCACGGGGTGGTGCGCCTTGTATGGGTGTGTGTTACATTAGATTCACTAGTAGGAGTGAGAAAAACATCACGGGGTGGTGCGCCTTGTATGGGTGTGTGTTACGTTAGATTCACTAGTAGGAGTGAGAAAAACATCACGGGGTGGTGCGCCTTGTATGGGTGTGTGTTACATTACATTCACTAGTAGGAGTGAGAAAAACATCACGGGGTGGTGCGCATTGTATGGGTGTGTGTTACATTAGATTCACTAGTAGCAGTGAGAAACACATCACGGGGTGGTGCGCATTGTATGGGTGTGTGTTACATTAGATTCACTAGTAGCAGTGAGAAAAACATCACTGGGTGGTGCGCATTGTATGGGTGTGTGTTATATTACATTCACTAGTAGGAGTGAGAAAAACTTCACGGGGTGGTGCGCATTGTATGGGTGTGTGTTACATTAGATTCACTAGTAGGAGTGTGAAAAACATCACGCGGTAGTGCGCATTGTGTGGGGGTGTGTTACATTACATTCACTAGTAGGAGTGAGATAAACATCACGGGGTGTTGCGCCTTGTATGGGTGTGTGTTACATTACATTCACTAGTAGGAGTGAGAAAAACATCACGGGGTGGTGCGCCTTGTATGGGTGTGTGTTACATTACATTCACTAGTACTAGTGAGAAAAACATCACGGGGTGGTGCGCCTTGTATGGGTGTGTGTTACATTAGATTCACTAGTAGGAGTGAGAAAAACATCACGGGGTGGTGCACGTTGTATGGGTGTGTGTTACATTAGATTCCCTAGTAGGAGTGAGAAAAACATCACGGGGTGGTGCGCATTGTATGGGTGTGTGTTACATTAGATTCACTAGTAAGAGTGAGAAAAACATCACGGGGTTGTGCGCCTTGTATGGGTGTGTGTTACATTACATTCACTAGTAGGAGTGAGAAAAACATCACGGGGTGGTGCGCATTGTATGGGTGTGTGTTACGTTACATTCACTAGTAGGAGTGAGAAAAGCATCACGGGGTGGTGCGCCTTGTATGGGTGTGTGTTACGTTACATTCACTATTAGGAGTGAGAAAAACATCACGGGGTGGTGCGCATTGTATGGGTGTGTGTTACGTTACATTCACTAGTAGGAGTGAGAAAAACATCACGGGGTGGTGCGCATTGTATGGGTGTGTGTTACATTAGATTCACTAGTAGGAGTGAGAAAAACATCACGGGGTGGTGTGCATTGTATGGGTGTGTGTTACATTAGAATCACCAGTAGGAGTGAGAAAAACATCACGGGGTGGTGCGCATTGTATGGGTGTGTGTTACATTAGATTCACTAGTAGGAGTGAGAAAAACATCACGGGCTGGTGCGCATTGTATGGGTGTGTGTTACATTAGATTCACTAGTAGGAGTGAGAAAAACATCACGGGGTGGTGTGCCTTGTATGGGTGTGTGTTACATTAGATTCACTAGTAGGAGTGAGAAAACCATCACGGGGTGGTGCGCCTTGTATGGGTGTGTGTTACATTAGATTCACTAGTAGGAGTGAGAAAAACATCACGGGGTGGTGCGCCTTGTATGGGTGTGTGTTACGTTAGATTCACTAGTAGGAGTGAGAAAAACATCACGGGGTGGTGCGCCTTGTATGGGTGTGTGTTACATTACATTCACTAGTAGGAGTGAGAAAAACATCACGGGGTGGTGCGCATTGTATGGGTGTGTGTTACATTAGATTCACTAGTAGCAGTGAGAAACACATCACGGGGTGGTGCGCATTGTATGGGTGTGTGTTACATTAGATTCACTAGTAGCAGTGAGAAAAACATCACTGGGTGGTGCGCATTGTATGGGTGTGTGTTATATTACATTCACTAGTAGGAGTGAGAAAAACTTCACGGGGTGGTGCGCATTGTATGGGTGTGTGTTACATTAGATTCACTAGTAGGAGTGTGAAAAACATCACGCGGTAGTGCGCATTGTGTGGGGGTGTGTTACATTACATTCACTAGTAGGAGTGAGATAAACATCACGGGGTGTTGCGCCTTGTATGGGTGTGTGTTACATTACATTCACTAGTAGGAGTGAGAAAAACATCACGGGGTGGTGCGCCTTGTATGGGTGTGTGTTACATTACATTCACTAGTACTAGTGAGAAAAACATCACGGGGTGGTGCGCCTTGTATGGGTGTGTGTTACATTATATTCACTAGTAGGAGTGAGAAAAACATCACGGGGTGGTGCACGTTGTATGGGTGTGTGTTACATTAGATTCCCTAGTAGGAGTGAGAAAAACATCACGGGGTGGTGCGCATTGTATGGGTGTGTGTTACATTACATTCACTAGTAGGAGTGAGAAAAACATCACGGGGCGGTGCGCATTGTATGGGTGTGTGTTACATTACATTCACTAGTAGGAGTGAGAAAACCATCACGGGGTGGTGCGCCTTGTATGGGTGTGTGTTACATTACATTCACTAGTATGAGTGAGAAAAACATCACGGGGTGGTGCGCCTTGTATGGATGTGTGTTACATTAGGTTCACTAGTAGGAGTGAGAAAAACATCACGGGGTGGTGAGCCTTGTATGGGTGTGTGTTACATTAGATTCACTAGTAGGAGTGAGAAAAACATCACGGGGTGGTGCGCCTTGTATGGGTTTGTGTTACATTACATTCACTAGTAGGAGTGAGAAAAACATCACGGGGTTGTGCGCCTTGTATGGGTGTGTGTTACATTACATTCACTAGTAGGAGTGAGAAAAACATCACGGGGTGGTGCGCATTGTATGGGTGTGTGTTACATTACATTCACTAGTAGGAGTGAGAAAAACATCACGGGGTGGTGCGCATTGTATGGGTGTGTGTTACATTACATTCACTAGTAGGAGTGAGAAAAACATCACGGGGTTGTGCGCCTTGTATGGGTGTGTGTTACATTACATTCACTAGTAGGAGTGAGAAAAACATCACGGGGTGGTGCGCATTGTATGGGTGTGTGTTACATTACATTCACTAGTAGGAGTGAGAAAAACATCACGGGGTGGTGCGCATTGTATGGGTGTGTGTTACATTACATTCACTAGTAGGAGTGAGAAAAACATCACGGGGTGGTGCGCATTGTATGGGTGTGTGTTACATTAGATTCACTAGTAGGAGTGACAAAAACATCACGGGGTGGTGCGCATTGTATGGGTGTGTGTTACATTAGATTCACTAGTAGGAGTGAGAAAAACATCACGGGGTGGTGCGCCTTGTATGGGTGTGTGTTACATTACATTCACTAGTAGGAGTGAGAAAAACATCACGGGGTGGTGCGCCTTGTATGGGTGTGTGTTACATTAGATTCACTAGTAGGAGTGAGAAAAACATCACTGGGTGGTGCGCCTTGTATGGGTGTGTGTTACATTAGATTCACTAGTAGGAGTGAGAAAAACATCACGGGGTGGTGCGCCTTGTATGGGTGTGTGTTACATTACATTCACTAGTAGGAGTGAGAAAAACATCACGGGGTGGTGCGCCTTGTATGGGTGTGTGTTACATTACATTCACTAGTAGGAGTGAGAAAAACATCACGGGGTGGTGCGCCTTGTATGGGTGTGTGTGACATTACATTCACTAGTAGGAGAGAGAAAAACATCACGGGGTGGTGCGCCTTGTATGGGTGTGTGTTACATTACATTCACTAGTAGGAGTGAGAAAAACATCACGGGGTGGTGCGCCTTGTATGGGTGTGTGTTACATTACATTCACTAGTAGGAGTGAGAAAAACATCACGGGGTGGTGCGCCTTGTATGGGTGTGTGTTACGTTACATTCACTATTAGGAGTGAGAAAAACATCACGGGGTGGTGCGCATTGTATGGGTGTGTGTTACGTTACATTCACTAGTAGGAGTGAGAAAAACATCACGGGGTGGTGCGCATTGTATGGGTGTGTGTCACATTAGAATCACTAGAAGGAGTGAGAAAAACATCACGGGGTGGTGCGCATTGTATGGGTGTGTGTTACATTAGATTCACTAGTAGGAGTGAGAAAAACATCACGGGGTGGTGCGCCTTGTATGGGTGTGTGTTACATTAGATTCACTAGTAGGAGTGAGAAAAACATCACGGGGTGGTGCGCCTTGTATGGGTGTGTGTTACATTAGATTCACTAGTAGGAGTGAGAAAAACATCACGGTGTGGTGCGCCTTGTATGGGTGTGTGTTACATTAGATTCACTAGTAGGAGTGAGAAAAACATCACGGGATGGTGCGCCTTGTATGGGTGTGTGTTACATTACATTCATTAGTAGGAGTGAGAAAAACATCACGGGGTGGTGCGCATTGTATGGGTGTGTGTTACATTAGATTCACTAGTAGCAGTGAGAAACACATCACGGGGTGGTGCGCATTGTATGGGTGTGTGTTACATTAGATTCACTAGTAGTAGTGAGAAAAACATCACGGGGTGGTGCGCATTGTATGGGTGTGTGTTATATTACATTCACTAGTAGGAGTGAGAAAAACATCACGGGGTGGTGCGCATTGTATGGGTGTGTGTTACATTAGATTCACTAGTAGGAGTGAGAAAAACATCACGCGGTAGTGCGCATTGTGTGGGTGTGTGTTATATTACATTCACTAGTAGGAGTGAGATAAACATCACGGGGTGGTGCGCCTTGTATGGGTGTGTGTTACATTACATTCACTAGTAGGAGTGAGAAAAACATCACGGGGTGGTGCGCCTTGTATGGGTGTGTGTTACATTACATTCACTAGTAGGAGTGAGAAAAACATCACGGGGTGGTGCGCCTTGTATGGGTGTGTGTTACATTAGATTCACTAGTAGGAGTGAAAAAAACATCACGGGGTGGTGCGCGTTGTATGGGTGTGTGTTACATTAGATTCCCTAGTAGGAGTGAGAAAAACATCACGGGGTGGTGAGCCTTGTATGCGTGTGTGTTACATTAGATTCACTAGTAGGAGTGAGAAAAACATCACGGGGTGGTGCGCATTGTATGGGTGTGTGTTACATTACATTCACTAGTAGGAGTGAGAAAAACATCACGGGGCGGTGCGCATTGTATGGGTGTGTGTTACATTACATTCACTAGTAGGAGTGAGAAAACCATCACGGGGCGGTGCGCCTTGTATGGGTGTGTGTTACATTACATTCACTAGTATGAGTGACAAAAACATCACGTGGTGGTGCGCCTTGTATGGGTGTGTGTTACATTAGGTTCACTAGTAGGAGTGAGAAAAACATCACGGGGTGGTGAGCCTTGTATGCGTGTGTGTTACATTAGATTCACTAGTAGGAGTGAGAAAAACATCACGGGGTGGTGCGCCTTGTATGGGTTTGTGTTACATTACATTCACTAGTAGGAGTGAGAAAAACATCACGGGGTGGTGCGCCTTGTATGGGTGTGTGTTACATTACATTCACTAGTAGGAGTGAGAAAAACATCACGGGGTGGTGCGCCTTGTATGGGTGTGTGTTACATTACATTCACTAGTAGGAGTGAGAAAAACATCACGGGGTGGTGCGCCTTGTATGGGTGTGTGTTACATTACATTCACTAGTAGGAGTGAGAAAAGCATCACGGGGTGGTGCGCCTTGTATGGGTGTGTGTTACGTTACATTCACTATTAGGAGTGAGAAAAACATCACGGGGTGGTGCGCATTGTATGGGTGTGTGTTACGTTACATTCACTAGTAGGAGTGAGAAAAACATCACGGGGTGGTGCGCATTGTATGTGTGTGTGTTACATTAGATTCACTAGTAGGAGTGAGAAAAACATCACGGGGTGGTGCGCATTGTATGGGTGTGTGTTACATTAGATTCACTAGTAGCAGTGAGAAAAACATCACGGGGTGGTGCGCATTGTATGGGTGTGTGTTATATTACATTCACTAGTAGGAGTGAGAAAAACTTCACGGGGTGGTGCGCATTGTATGGGTGTGTGTTACATTAGATTCACTAGTAGGAGTGAGAAAAACATCACGCGGTAGTGCGCATTGTGTGGGTGTGTGTTACATTACATTCACTAGTAGGAGTGAGATAAACATCACGGGGTGTTGAGCCTTGTATGGGTGTGTGTTACATTACATTCACTAGTAGGAGTGAGAAAAACATCACGGGGTGGTGCGCCTTGTATGGGTGTGTGTTACATTACATTCACTAGTACTAGTGAGAAAAACATCACGGGGTGGTGCGACTTGTATGGGTGTGTGTTACATTATATTCACTAGTAGGAGTGAGAAAAACATCACCGGGTGGTGCACGTTGTATGGGTGTGTGTTACATTAGATTCCCTAGTAGGAGTGAGAAAAACATCACGGGGTGGTGCGCATTGTATGGGTGTGTGTTACATTACATTCACTAGTAGGAGTGAGAAAAACATCACGGGGCGGTGTGCATTGTATGGGTGTGTGTTACATTACATTCACTAGTAGGAGTGAGAAAACCATCACGGGGTGGTGCGCCTTGTATGGGTGTGTGTTACATTACATTCACTAGTATGAGTGAGAAAAACATCACGGGGTGGTGCGCCTTGTATGGGTGTGTGTTACATTAGGTTCACTAGTAGGAGTGAGAAAAACATCACGGGGTGGTGAGCCTTGTATGGGTGTGTGTTACATTAGATTCACTAGTAGGAGTGAGAAAAACATCACGGGGTGGTGCGCCTTGTATGGGTTTGTGTTACATTACATTCACTAGTAGGAGTGAGAAAAACATCACGGGGTGGTGCGCCTTGTATGGGTGTGTGTTACATTACATTCACTAGTAGGAGTGAGAAAAACATCACGGGGTGGTGCGCCTTGTATGGGTGTGTGTTACATTACATTCACTAGTAGGAGTGAGAAAAACATCACGGGGTGGTGCGCATTGTATGGGTGTGTGTTACATTACATTCACTAGTAGGAGTGAGAAAAACATCACGGGGTGGTGCGCATTGTATGGGTGTGTGTTACATTAGATTCACTAGTAGGAGTGACAAAAACATCACGGGGTGGTGCGCATTGTATGGGTGTGTGTTACATTAGATTCACTAGTAGGAGTGAGAAAAACATCACGGGGTGGTGCGCATTGTATGGCTGTGTGTTACATTAAATTCACTAGTTGGAGTGAGAAAAACATCACGGGGTGGTGCGCATTGTATGGGTGTGTGTTACGTTACATTCACTAGTAGGAGTGAGAAAAGCATCACGGGGTGGTGCGCCTTGTATGGGTGTGTGTTACGTTACATTCACTATTAGGAGTGAGAAAAACATCACGGGGTGGTGCGCATTGTATGGGTGTGTGTTACGTTACATTCACTAGTAGGAGTGAGAAAAACATCACGGGGTGGTGCGCATTGTATGGGTGTGTGTTACATTAGATTCACTAGTAGGAGTGAGAAAAACATCACGGGGTGGTGTGCATTGTATGGGTGTGTGTTACATTAGAATCACCAGTAGGAGTGAGAAAAACATCACGGGGTGGTGCGCATTGTATGGGTGTGTGTTACATTAGATTCACTAGTAGGAGTGAGAAAAACATCACGGGCTGGTGCGCATTGTATGGGTGTGTGTTACATTAGATTCACTAGTAGGAGTGAGAAAAACATCACGGGGTGGTGTGCCTTGTATGGGTGTGTGTTACATTAGATTCACTAGTAGGAGTGAGAAAACCATCACGGGGTGGTGCGCCTTGTATGGGTGTGTGTTACATTAGATTCACTAGTAGGAGTGAGAAAAACATCACGGGGTGGTGCGCCTTGTATGGGTGTGTGTTACGTTAGATTCACTAGTAGGAGTGAGAAAAACATCACGGGGTGGTGCGCCTTGTATGGGTGTGTGTTACATTACATTCACTAGTAGGAGTGAGAAAAACATCACGGGGTGGTGCGCATTGTATGGGTGTGTGTTACATTAGATTCACTAGTAGCAGTGAGAAACACATCACGGGGTGGTGCGCATTGTATGGGTGTGTGTTACATTAGATTCACTAGTAGCAGTGAGAAAAACATCACTGGGTGGTGCGCATTGTATGGGTGTGTGTTATATTACATTCACTAGTAGGAGTGAGAAAAACTTCACGGGGTGGTGCGCATTGTATGGGTGTGTGTTACATTAGATTCACTAGTAGGAGTGTGAAAAACATCACGCGGTAGTGCGCATTGTGTGGGGGTGTGTTACATTACATTCACTAGTAGGAGTGAGATAAACATCACGGGGTGTTGCGCCTTGTATGGGTGTGTGTTACATTACATTCACTAGTAGGAGTGAGAAAAACATCACGGGGTGGTGCGCCTTGTATGGGTGTGTGTTACATTACATTCACTAGTACTAGTGAGAAAAACATCACGGGGTGGTGCGCTTTGTATGGGTGTGTGTTACATTATATTCACTAGTAGGAGTGAGAAAAACATCACGGGGTGGTGCACGTTGTATGGGTGTGTGTTACATTAGATTCCCTAGTAGGAGTGAGAAAAACTTCACGGGGTGGTGCGCATTGTATGGGTGTGTGTTACATTAGATTCACTAGTAGGAGTGTGAAAAACATCACGCGGTAGTGCGCATTGTGTGGGGGTGTGTTACATTACATTCACTAGTAGGAGTGAGATAAACATCACGGGGTGTTGCGCCTTGTATGGGTGTGTGTTACATTACATTCACTAGTAGGAGTGAGAAAAACATCACGGGGTGGTGCGCCTTGTATGGGTGTGTGTTACATTACATTCACTAGTACTAGTGAGAAAAACATCACGGGGTGGTGCGCTTTGTATGGGTGTGTGTTACATTATATTCACTAGTAGGAGTGAGAAAAACATCACGGGGTGGTGCACGTTGTATGGGTGTGTGTTACATTAGATTCCCTAGTAGGAGTGAGAAAAACATCACGGGGTGGTGCGCATTGTATGGGTGTGTGTTACATTACATTCACTAGTAGGAGTGAGAAAAACATCACGGGGCGGTGCGCATTGTATGGGTGTGTGTTACATTACATTCACTAGTAGGAGTGAGAAAACCATCACGGGGTGGTGCGCCTTGTATGGGTGTGTGTTACATTACATTCACTAGTATGAGTGAGAAAAACATCACGGGGTGGTGCGCCTTGTATGGATGTGTGTTACATTAGGTTCACTAGTAGGAGTGAGAAAAACATCACGGGGTGGTGAGCCTTGTATGGGTGTGTGTTACATTAGATTCACTAGTAGGAGTGAGAAAAACATCACGGGGTGGTGCGCCTTGTATGGGTTTGTGTTACATTACATTCACTAGTAGGAGTGAGAAAAACATCACGGGGTTGTGCGCCTTGTATGGGTGTGTGTTACATTACATTCACTAGTAGGAGTGAGAAAAACATCACGGGGTGGTGCGCATTGTATGGGTGTGTGTTACATTACATTCACTAGTAGGAGTGAGAAAAACATCACGGGGTGGTGCGCATTGTATGGGTGTGTGTTACATTACATTCACTAGTAGGAGTGAGAAAAACATCACGGGGTGGTGCGCATTGTATGGGTGTGTGTTACATTAGATTCACTAGTAGGAGTGACAAAAACATCACGGGGTGGTGCGCATTGTATGGGTGTGTGTTACATTAGATTCACTAGTAGGAGTGAGAAAAACATCACGGGGTGGTGCGCATTGTATGGGTGTGTGTTACATTAGATTCACTAGTAGGAGTGAGAAAAACATCACGGGGTGGTGCGCATTGTATGGGTGTGTGTTACATTAGATTCACTAGTAGGAGTGAGAAAAACATCACGGGGTGGTGCGCCTTGTATGGGTGTGTGTTACATTACATTCACTAGTAGGAGTGAGAAAAACATCACGGGGTGGTGCGCCTTGTATGGGTGTGTGTTACATTAGATTCACTAGTAGGAGTGAGAAAAACATCACTGGGTGGTGCGCCTTGTATGGGTGTGTGTTACATTAGATTCACTAGTAGGAGTGAGAAAAACATCACGGGGTGGTGCGCCTTGTATGGGTGTGTGTTACATTACATTCACTAGTAGGAGTGAGAAAAACATCACGGGGTGGTGCGCCTTGTATGGGTGTGTGTTACATTACATTCACTAGTAGGAGTGAGAAAAACATCACGGGGTGGTGCGCCTTGTATGGGTGTGTGTGACATTACATTCACTAGTAGGAGAGAGAAAAACATCACGGGGTGGTGCGCCTTGTATGGGTGTGTGTTACATTACATTCACTAGTAGGAGTGAGAAAAACATCACGGGGTGGTGCGCCTTGTATGGGTGTGTGTTACATTACATTCACTAGTAGGAGTGAGAAAAACATCACGGGGTGGTGCGCCTTGTATGGGTGTGTGTTACGTTACATTCACTATTAGGAGTGAGAAAAACATCACGGGGTGGTGCGCATTGTATGGGTGTGTGTTACGTTACATTCACTAGTAGGAGTGAGAAAAACATCACGGGGTGGTGCGCATTGTATGGGTGTGTGTCACATTAGAATCACTAGAAGGAGTGAGAAAAACATCACGGGGTGGTGCGCATTGTATGGGTGTGTGTTACATTAGATTCACTAGTAGGAGTGAGAAAAACATCACGGGGTGGTGCGCCTTGTATGGGTGTGTGTTACATTAGATTCACTAGTAGGAGTGAGAAAAACATCACGGGGTGGTGCGCCTTGTATGGGTGTGTGTTACATTAGATTCACTAGTAGGAGTGAGAAAAACATCACGGTGTGGTGCGCCTTGTATGGGTGTGTGTTACATTAGATTCACTAGTAGGAGTGAGAAAAACATCACGGGATGGTGCGCCTTGTATGGGTGTGTGTTACATTACATTCATTAGTAGGAGTGAGAAAAACATCACGGGGTGGTGCGCATTGTATGGGTGTGTGTTACATTAGATTCACTAGTAGCAGTGAGAAACACATCACGGGGTGGTGCGCATTGTATGGGTGTGTGTTACATTAGATTCACTAGTAGTAGTGAGAAAAACATCACGGGGTGGTGCGCATTGTATGGGTGTGTGTTATATTACATTCACTAGTAGGAGTGAGAAAAACATCACGGGGTGGTGCGCATTGTATGGGTGTGTGTTACATTAGATTCACTAGTAGGAGTGAGAAAAACATCACGCGGTAGTGCGCATTGTGTGGGTGTGTGTTATATTACATTCACTAGTAGGAGTGAGATAAACATCACGGGGTGGTGCGCCTTGTATGGGTGTGTGTTACATTACATTCACTAGTAGGAGTGAGAAAAACATCACGGGGTGGTGCGCCTTGTATGGGTGTGTGTTACATTACATTCACTAGTAGGAGTGAGAAAAACATTACGGGGTGGTGCGCCTTGTATGGGTGTGTGTTACATTAGATTCACTAGTAGGAGTGAAAAAAACATCACGGGGTGGTGCGCGTTGTATGGGTGTGTGTTACATTAGATTCCCTAGTAGGAGTGAGAAAAACATCACGGGGTGGTGAGCCTTGTATGCGTGTGTGTTACATTAGATTCACTAGTAGGAGTGAGAAAAACATCACGGGGTGGTGCGCATTGTATGGGTGTGTGTTACATTACATTCACTAGTAGGAGTGAGAAAAACATCACGGGGCGGTGCGCATTGTATGGGTGTGTGTTACATTACATTCACTAGTAGGAGTGAGAAAACCATCACGGGGCGGTGCGCCTTGTATGGGTGTGTGTTACATTACATTCACTAGTATGAGTGAGAAAAACATCACGTGGTGGTGCGCCTTGTATGGGTGTGTGTTACATTAGGTTCACTAGTAGGAGTGAGAAAAACATCACGGGGTGGTGAGCCTTGTATGCGTGTGTGTTACATTAGATTCACTAGTAGGAGTGAGAAAAACATCACGGGGTGGTGCGCCTTGTATGGGTTTGTGTTACATTACATTCACTAGTAGGAGTGAGAAAAACATCACGGGGTGGTGCGCCTTGTATGGGTGTGTGTTACATTACATTCACTAGTAGGAGTGAGAAAAACATCACGGGGTGGTGCGCATTGTATGGGTGTGTGTTACATTACATTCACTAGTAGGAGTGAGAAAAACATCACGGGGTGGTGCGCATTGTATGGGTGTGTGTTACATTACATTCACTAGTAGGAGTGAGAAAAACATCACGGGGTGGTGCGCATTGTATGGGTGTGTGTTAGATTAGATTCACTAGTAGGAGTGACAAAAACATCACGGGGTGGTGCGCATTGTATGGGTGTGTGTTACATTACATTCACTAGTAGGAGTGAGAAAAACATCACGGGGTGGTGCGCATTGTATGGGTGTGTGTTACATTAGATTCACTAGTAGGAGTGAGAAAAACATCACGGGGTGGTGCGCATTGTATGGGTGTGTGTTACATTAGATTCACTAGTAGGAGTGAGAAAAACATCACGGGGTGGTGCGCCTTGTATGGGTGTGTGTTACATTACATTCACTAGTAGGAGTGAGAAAAACATCACGGGGTGGTGCGCCTAGTATGGGTGTGTGTTACATTAGATTCACTAGTAGGAGTGAGAAAAACATCACGGGGTGGTGCGCCTTGTATGGGTGTGTGTTACATTACATTCACTAGTAGGAGTGAGAAAAACATCACGGGGTGGTGCGCCTTGTATGGGTGTGTGTTACATTACATTCACTAGTAGGAGTGAGAAAAACATCACGGGGTGGTGCGCCTTGTATGGGTGTGTGTTACATTACATTCACTAGTAGGAGTGAGAAAAACATCACGGGGTGGTGCGCCTTGTATGGGTGTGTGTTACATTACATTCACTAGTAGGAGTGAGAAAAACATCACGGGGTGGTGCGCCTTGTATGGGTGTGTGTTACATTACATTCACTAGTAGGAGAGAGAAAAACATCACGGGGTGGTGCGCCTTGTATGGGTGTGTGTTACATTACATTCACTAGTAGGAGTGAGAAAAACATCACGGGGTGGTGCGCCGTGTATGGGTGTGTGTTACATTACATTCACTAGTAGGAGTGAGAAAAACATCACGGGGTGGTGCGCCTTGTATGGGTGTGTGTTACGTTACATTCACTATTAGGAGTGAGAAAAGCATCACGGGGTGGTGCGCATTGTATGGGTGTGTGTTACATTACATTCACTAGTAGGAGTGAGAAAAACATCACGGGGTGGTGCGCATTGTATGGGTGTGTGTTACATTAGATTCACTAGTAGGAGTGAGAAAAACATCACGGGGTGGTGCGCATTGTATGGGTGTGTGTTACATTAGAATCACTAGTAGGAGTGAGAAAAACATCACGGGGTGGTGTGCATTGTATGGGTGTGTGTTACATTAGATTCACTAGTAGGAGTGAGAAAAACATCACGGGCTGGTGCGCATTGTATGGGTGTGTGTTACATTAGATTCACTAGTAGGAGTGAGAAAAACATCACGGGGTGGTGCGCCTTGTATGGGTGTGTGTTACATTAGATTCACTAGTAGGAGTGAGAAAAACATCACTGGGTGGTGCGCCTTGTATGGGTGTGTGTTACATTAGATTCACTAGTAGGAGTGAGAAAAACATCACGGGGTGGTGCGCCTTGTATGGGTGTGTGTTACATTAGATTCACTAGTAGGAGTGAGAAAAACATCACGGGGTGGTGCGCATTGTATGGGTGTGTGTTACATTACATTCACTAGTAGGAGTGAGAAAAACATCACGGGTGGTGCGCATTGTATGGGTGTGTGTTACATTAGATTCACTAGTAGCAGTGACAAACACATCACGGGGTGGTGCGCATTGTATGGGTGTGTGTTACATTAGATTCACTAGTAGCAGTGCGAAAAACATCACGGGGTGGTGCGCATTGTATGGGTGTGTGTTATATTACATTCACTAGTAGGAGTGAGAAAAACTTCACGGGGTGGTGCGCATTGTATGGGTGTGTGTTACATTAGATTCACTAGTAGGAGTGAGAAAAACATCACGCGGTAGTGCGCATTGTGTGGGTGTGTGTTACATTACATTCACTAGTAGGAGTGAGATAAACATCACGGGGTTGTGCGCCTTGTATGGGTGTGTGTTACATTACATTCACTAGTAGGAGTGAGAAAAATATCACGGGGTGGTGCGCCTTGTATGGGTGTGTGTTACATTACATTCACTAGTACTAGTGAGAAAAACATCACGGGGTGGTGCGCCTTTTATGGGTGTGTGTTACATTAGATTCACTAGTAGGAGTGAGAAAAACATCACGGGGTGTTGCGCATTGTATGGGTGTGTGTTACATTACATTCACTAGTAGCAGTGAGAAAAACATCACGGGGTGGTGCGCATTGTATGGGTGTATGTTACATTACATTCACTAGTAGCAGTGAGAAAAAGATCACGGGGTGGTGCGCATTGTATGGGTGTGTGTTACATTAGATTCACTAGTAGCAGTGAGAAAAAGATCACGGTGTGGTGCGCATTGTATGGGTGTGTGTTACATTAGATTCACTAGTAGCAGTGAGAAAAACATCACGGGGTGGTGCCCATTGTATGGGTGTGTGTTACATTAGATTCACTAGTAGGAGTGAGAAAAACATCACGGGGTGGTGCGCATTGTATGGGTGTGTGTTACATTAGATTCACTAGTAGCAGTGAGAAAAACATCACGGGGTGGAGCGCATTGTATGGGTGTGTGTTACATTACATTCACTAGTAGGAGTGAGAAAAACATCACGGGGTGATGCGCCTTGTATGGGTGTGTGTTACATTAGATTCACTAGTAGGAGTGAGAAAAACATCACGGGGTGGTGCGCATTGTATGGGTGTGTGTTACATTACATTCACTAGTAGGAGTGAGATAAACATCACGGGGTGGTGCGCATTGTATGGGAGTGTGTTACAATACATACACTAGTAGGAGTGAGAAAAACATCACGGGGTGGTGCGCATTGTATGGGTTTCTGTTACATTACATTCACTAGTAGCAGTGAGAAAAACATCACGGGGTGGTGCGCATTGTATGGGTGTGTGTTACATTACATTCACTAGTAGCAGTGAGAAAAACATCACGGGGTGGTGCGCATTGTATGGGTGTGTGTTACATTACATTCACTAGTAGCAGTGAGAAAAACATCACGGGGTGGTGCGCATTGTATGGGTGTGTGTTACATTAGATTCACTAGTAGCAGTGAGAAAAACATCACGGGGTGGTGCGCATTGTATGGGTGTGTGTTACATTACATTCACTAGTAGGAGTGAGAAAAACATCACGGGGTGGTGCGCATTGTATGGGTGTGTGTTACATTAGATTCACTAGTAGGAGTGAGAAAAACATCACGCGGTAGTGCGCATTGTGTGGGTGTGTGTTACATTACATTCACTAGTAGGAGTGAGATAAACATCACGGGGTGGTGCGCATTGTATGGGTGTGTGTTACAATACATACATTAGTAGGAGTGAGAAAAACATCACGGGGTGGTGCGCATTGTATGGGTGTGTGTTACATTACATTCACTAGTAGCAGTGAGAAAAACATCACGGGGTGGTGCGCATTGTATGGGTGTGTGTTACATTACATTCACTAGTAGCAGTGAGAAAAACATCACGGGGTGGTGCGCATTGTATGGGTGTGTGTTACATTACATTCACTAGTAGCAGTGAGAAAAACATCACAGGGTAGTGCGCATTGTATGGGTGTGTGTTACATTAGATTCACTAGTAGCAGTGAGAAAAACATCACGGGGTGGTGCGCATTGTATGGATGTGTGTTACATAAGATTCACTAGTAGCAGTGAGAAAAACATCACGGGGTGGTGCGCATTGTATGGGTGTGTGTTACATTAGATTCACTAGTAGCAGTGAGAAAAACATCACGGGGTGGTGCGCATTGTATGGGTGTGTGTTACATTAGATTCACTAGTAGCAGTGAGAAAAACATCACGGGGTGGTGCGCATTGTATGGGTGTGTGTTACATTAGATTCACTAGTAGCAGTGAGAAAAAAATCACGGGTGGTGCGCATTGTATGGGTGTGTGTTACATTAGATTCACTAGTAGGAGTGAGAAAAACATCACGGGGTGGTGCGCATTGTATGGGTGTGTGTTACATTACATTCACTAGTAGCAGTGAGAAAAACATCACGGGGTGGTGCGCATTGTATGGGTGTGTGTTACATTACATTCACTAGTAGGAGTGACAAAAACATCACGGGGTGGTGCGCATTGTATGGGTGTGTGTTACATTACATTCACTAGTAGGAGTGAGAAAAACATAACGGGGTGGTGCGCATTGTATCAGTGTGTGTTACATTACATTCACTAATAGGAGTGAGAAAAACATCACGGGGTGGTGCGCATTGTATGGGTGTGTGTTACATTACATTCACTAATAGGAGTGAGAAAAACATGACGGGGTGGTGCGCATTGTATGGGTGTGTGTTACATTACATTCACTAGTAGGAGTGAGAAAAACAACACGGGGTGGTGCGCATTGTATGGGTGTGTGTTACATTACATTCACTAGTAGGAGGGAGAAAAATATCACCGGGTGGTGCGCATTGTATGGGTGTGTGTTATATTACATTCACTAGTAAGAGTGAGAAAAACATCACGGGGTGGGGCACATTATATGGGAGTGTGTTACATTACATTCACTAGTAGGAGTGAGAAAAACATCACGGGGTGGTGCGCATTGTATGGGTGTGTGTTACATTAGATTCACTAGTAGGAGTGAGAAAAACATCACGCGGTAGTGCACATTGTGTGGGTGTGTGTTACATTACATTCACTAGTAGGAGTGAGATAAACATCATGGGGTGGTGCGCCTTGTATGGGTGTGTGTTACATTACATTCACTAGTAGGAGTGAGAAAAACATCACGGGGTGGTGCGCCTTGTATGGGTGTGTGTTACATTACATTCACTAGTAGGAGTGAGAAAAACATCACGGGGTGGTGCGCCTTGTATGGGTGTGTGTTACATTAGATTCACTAGTAGGAGTGAGAAAAACATCACGGGGTGGTGCGCATTGTATGGGTGTGTGTTACATTAGAATCACTAGTAGGAGTGAGAAAAACATCACGGGGTGGTGCGCATTGTATGGGTGTGTGTTACATTAGATTCACTAGTAGGAGTGAGAAAAACATCACGGGCTGGTGCGCATTGTATGGGTGTGTGTTACATTAGATTCACTAGTAGGAGTGAGAAAAACATCACGGGGTGGTGCGCCTTGTATGGGTGTGTGTTACATTAGAATCACTATTAGGAGTGAGAAAAACATCACGGGGTGGTGCGCCTTGTATGGGTGTGTGTTACATTAGATTCACTAGTAGGAGTGAGAAAAACATCACGGGGTGGTGCGCCTTGTATGGGTGTGTGTTACATTAGATTCACTAGTAGGAGTGAGAAAAACATCACGGGGTGGTGCGCCTTGTATGGGTGTGTGTTACATTACATTCACTAGTAGGAGTGAGAAAAACATCACGGGGTGGTGCGCATTGTATGGGTGTGTGTTACATTACATTCACTAGTAGCAGTGAGAAAAACATCACGGGGTGATGCGCATTGTATGGGTGTGTGTTACATTACATTCACTAGTAGCAGTGAGAAAAAGATCACGGGGTGGTGCGCCTTGTATGGGTGTGTGTTACGTTACATTCACTATTAGGAGTGAGAAAAACATCACGGGGTGGTGCGCATTGTATGGGTGTGTGTTACGTTACATTCACTAGTAGGAGTGAGAAAAACATCACGGGGTGGTGCGCATTGTATGGGTGTGTGTTACATTAGATTCACTAGTAGGAGTGAGAAAAACATCACGGGGTGGTGCGCATTGTATGGGTGTGTGTTACATTAGAATCACTAGTAGGAGTGAGAAAAACATCACGGGGTGGTGCGCATTGTATGGGTGTGTGTTACATTAGATTCACTAGTAGGAGTGAGAAAAACATCACGGGCTGGTGCGCATTGTATGGGTGTGTGTTACATTAGATTCACTAGTAGGAGTGAGAAAAACATCACGGGGTGGTGTGCCTTGTATGGGTGTGTGTTACATTAGATTCACTAGTAGGAGTGAGAAAAACATCACGGGGTGGTGCGCCTTGTATGGGTGTGTGTTACATTAGATTCACTAGTAGGAGTGAGAAAAACATCACGGGGTGGTGCGCCTTGTATGGGTGTGTGTTACATTAGATTCACTAGTAGGAGTGAGAAAAACATCACGGGGTGGTGCGCCTTGTATGGGTGTGTGTTACATTACATTCACTAGTAGGAGTGAGAAAAACATCACGGGGTGGTGCGCATTGTATGGGTGTGTGTTACATTAGATTCACTAGTAGCAGTGAGAAACACATCACGGGGTGGTGCGCATTGTATGGGTGTGTGTTACATTAGATTCACTAGTAGCAGTGAGAAAAACATCACGGGGTGGTGCGCATTGTATGGGTGTGTGTTATATTACATTCACTAGTAGGAGTGAGAAAAACTTCACGGGGTGGTGCGCATTGTATGGGTGTGTGTTACATTACATTCACTAGTAGGAGTGAGAAAAACATCACGCGGTAGTGCGCATTGTGTGGGTGTGTGTTACATTACATTCACTAGTAGGAGTGAGATAAACATCACGGGGTGTTGCGCCTTGTATGGGTGTGTGTTACATTACATTCACTAGTAGGAGTGAGAAAAACATCACGGGGTGGTGCGCCTTGTATGGGTGTGTGTTACATTACATTCACTAGTACTAGTGAGAAAAACATCACGGGGTGGTGCGCCTTGTATGGGTGTGTGTTACATTATATTCACTAGTAGGAGTGAGAAAAACATCACGGGGTGGTGCACGTTGTATGGGTGTGTGTTACATTAGATTCCCTAGTAGGAGTGAGAAAAACATCACGGGGTGGTGCGCATTGTATGGGTGTGTGTTACATTACATTCACTAATAGGAGTGAGAAAAACATCACGGGGCGGTGCGCATTGTATGGATGTGTGTTACATTACATTCACTAGTATGAGTGAGAAAAACATCACGGGGTGGTGCGCCTTGTATGGGTGTGTGTTACATTAGGTTCACTAGTAGGAGTGAGAAAAACATCACGGGGTGGTGAGCCTTGTATGGGTGTGTGTTACATTAGATTCACTAGTAGGAGTGAGAAAAACATCACGGGGTGGTGCGCCTTGTATGGGTTTGTGTTACATTACATTCACTAGTAGGAGTGAGAAAAACATCACGGGGTGGTGCGCCTTGTATGGGTGTGTGTTACATTACATTCACTAGTAGGAGTGAGAAAAACATCACGGGGTGGTGCGCATTGTATGGGTGTGTGTTACATTACGTTCACTAGTAGGAGTGAGAAAAACATCACGGGGTGGTGCGCATTGTATGGGTGTGTGTTACATTACGTTCACTAGTAGGAGTGAGAAAAACATCACGGGGTGGTGCGCATTGTATGGGTGTGTGTTACATTAGATTCACTAGTAGGAGTGACAAAAACATCACGGGGTGGTGCGCATTGTATGGGTGTGTGTTACATTAGATTCACTAGTAGGAGTGAGAAAAACATCACGGGGTGGTGCGCATTGTATGGCTGTGTGTTACATTAGATTCACTAGTAGGAGTGAGAAAAACATCACGGGGTGGTGCGCATTGTATGGGTGTGTGTTACATTAGATTCACTAGTAGGAGTGAGAAAAACATCACGGGGTGGTGCGCCTTGTATGGGTGTGTGTTACATTACATTCACTAGTAGGAGTGAGAAAAACATCACGGGGTGGTGCGCATTGTATGGGTGTGTGTTACGTTACATTCACTAGTAGGAGTGAGAAAAGCATCACGGTGTGGTGCGCCTTGTATGGGTGTGTGTTACGTTACATTCACTATTAGGAGTGATAAAAACATCACGGGGTGGTGCGCATTGTATGGGTGTGTGTTACGTTACATTCACTAGTAGGAGTGAGAAAAACATCACGGGGTGGTGCGCATTGTATGGGTGTGTGTTACATTAGATTCACTAGTAGGAGTGAGAAAAACATCACGGGGTGGTGCGCATTGTACGGGTGTGTGTTACATTAGAATCACTAGTAGGAGTGAGAAAAACATCACGGGGTGGTGCGCATTGTATGGGTGTGTGTTACATTAGATTCACTAGTAGGAGTGAGAAAAACATCACGGGCTGGTGCGCATTGTATGGGTGTGTGTTACATTAGATTCACTAGTAGGAGTGAGAAAAACATCACGGGGTGGTGTGCCTTGTATGGGTGTGTGTTACATTAGATTCCCTAGTAGGAGTTGAAAAACATCACGGGGTTGTGCGCCTTGTATGGGTGTGTGTTACATTAGATTCACTAGTAGGAGTGAGAAAAACATCACGGGGTGGTGCGCCTTGTATGGGTGTGTGTTACATTAGATTCACTAGTAGGAGTGAGAAAAACATCACGGGGTGGTGCGCCTTGTATGGGTGTGTGTTACATTACATTCACTAGTAGGAGTGAGAAAAACATCACGGGGTGGTGCGCATTGTATGGGTGTGTGTTACATTAGATTCACTAGTAGCAGTGAGAAACACATCACGGGGTGGTGCGCATTGTATGGGTGTGTGTTACATTAGATTCACTAGTAGCAGTGAGAAAAACATCACGGGGTGGTGCGCCTTGTATGGGTGTGTGTTACATTAGATTCACTAGTAGGAGTGAGAAAAACATCACGGGGTGGTGCGCATTGTATGGGTGTGTGTTACATTAGAATCACTAGTAGGAGTGAGAAAAACATCACGGGGTGGTGCGCATTGTATGGGTGTGTGTTACATTAGAATCACTAGTAGGAGTGAGAAAAACATCACGGGCTGGTGCGCATTGTATGGGTGTGTGTTACATTAGATTCACTAGTAGGAGTGAGAAAAACATCACGGGGTGGTGCGCCTTGTATGGGTGTGTGTTACATTAGATTCACTAGTAGTAGTGAGAAAAACATCACGGGGTGGTGCGCATTGTATGGGTGTGTGTTATATTACATTCACTAGTAGGAGTGAGAAAAACATCACGGGGTGGTGCGCATTGTATGGGTGTGTGTTACATTAGATTCACTAGTAGGAGTGACAAAAACATCACGCGGTAGTGCACATTGTGTGGGTGTGTGTTACATTACATTCACTAGTAGGAGTGAGATAAACATCACGGGGTGGTGCGCCTTGTATGGGTGTGTGTTACATTACATTCACTAGTAGGAGTGAGAAAAACATCACGGGGTGGTGCGCCTTGTATGGGTGTGTGTTACATTACATTCACTAGTAGGAGTGAGAAAAACATCACGGGGTGGTGCGCCTTGTATGGGTGTGTGTTACATTAGATTCACTAGTAGGAGTGAGAAAAACATCACGGGGTGGTGCGCGTTGTATGGGTGTGTGTTACATTAGATTCCCTAGTAGGAGTGAGAAAAACATCACGGGGTGGTGCGCATTGTATGGGTGTGTGTTACATTACATTCACTAGTAGGAGTGAGAAAAACATCACGGGGCGGTGCGCATTGTATGGGTGTGTGTTACATTACATTCACTAGTAGGAGTGAGAAAACCATCACGGGGCGGTGCGCCTTGTATGGGTGTGTGTTACATTACATTCACTAGTATGAGTGAGAAAAACATCACGGGGTGGTGCGCATTGTATGGGTGTGTGTTACATTAGGTTCACTAGTAGGAGTGAGAAAATCATCACGGGGTGGTGAGCCTTGTATGGGTGTGTGTTACATTAGATTCACTAGTAGGAGTGAGAAAAACATCACGGGGTGGTGCGCCTTGTATGGGTGTGTGTTACATTAGATTCACTAGTAGGAGTGAGAAAAACATCACGGGGGGGTGCGCATTGTATGGGTGTGTGTTACATTACATTCACTAGTAGGAGTGAGAAAAACATCACGGGGTGGTGCGCATTGTATGGGTGTGTGTTACATTACATTTATTAGTAGGAGTGAGAAAAACATCACGGGGTGGTGCGCATTGTATGGGTGTGTGTTACATTACATTCACTAGTAGGAGTGAGAAAAACATCACGGGGTGGTGCGCATTGTATGGGTGTGTGTTACATTACATTCACTAGTAGGAGTGAGAAAAACATCACGGGGTGATGCGCATTGTATGGGTGTGTGTTACATTACATTCACTTGTAGGAGTGAGAAAAACATCACGGGGTTGTGCGCATTGAATGGGTGTGTGTTACATTACATTCACTAGTAGGAGTGAGAAAAACATCACGGGGTGGTGCGCATTGTATGGGTGTGTGTTACATTAGATTCACTAGTAGCAGTGAGAAACACATCACGGGGTGGGGCGCATTGTATGGGTGTGTGTTACATTAGATTCACTAGTAGCAGTGAGAAAAACATCACTGGGTGGTGCGCATTGTATGGGTGTGTGTTATATTACATTCACTAGTAGGAGTGAGAAAAACTTCACGGGGTGGTGCGCATTGTATGGGTGTGTGTTACATTAGATTCACTAGTAGGAGTGAGAAAAACATCACGCGGTAGTGCGCATTGTGTGGGGGTGTGTTACATTACATTCACTAGTAGGAGTGAGATAAACATCACGGGGTGTTGCGCCTTGTATGGGTGTGTGTTACATTACATTCATTAGTAGGAGTGAGAAAAACATCACGGGGTGGTGTGCCTTGTATGGGTGTGTGTTACATTACATTCACTAGTACTAGTGAGAAAAACATCACGGGGTGGTGCGCCTTGTATGGGTGTGTGTTACATTATATTCACTAGTAGGAGTGAGAAAAACATCACGGGGTGGTGCACGTTGTATGGGTGTGTGTTACATTAGATTCCCTAGTAGGAGTGAGAAAAACATCACGGGGTGGTGCGCATTGTATGGGTGTGTGTTACATTACATTCACTAGTAGGAGTGAGAAAAACATCACTGGGCGGTGCGCATTGTATGGGTGTGTGTTACATTACATTCACTAGTAGGAGTGAGAAATCCATCACGGGGTGGTGCGCCTTGTATGGGTGGGTGTTACATTACATTCACTAGTAGGAGTGAGAAAAACATCACGGGGTGGTGCGCCTTGTATGGATGTGTGTTACATTAGGTTCACTAGTAGGAGTGAGAAAAACATCACGGGGTGGTGAGCCTTGTATGGGTGTGTGTTACATTAGATTCACTAGTAGGAGTGAGAAAAACATCACGGGGTGGTGCGCCTTGTATGGGTTTGTGTTACATTACATTCACTAGTAGGAGTGAGAAAAACATCACGGGGTTGTGCGCCTTGTATGGGTGTGTGTTACATTACATTCACTAGTAGGAGTGAGAAAAACATCACGGGGTGGTGCGCATTGTATGGGTGTGTGTTACATTACATTCACTAGTAGGAGTGAGAAAAACATCACGGGGTGGTGCGCATTGTATGGGTGTGTGTTACATTACATTCACTAGTAGGAGTGAGAAAAACATCACGGGGTGGTGCGCATTGTATGGGTGTGTGTTACATTAGATTCACTAGTAGGAGTGACAAAAACATCACGGGGTGGTGCGCATTGTATGGGTGTGTGTTACATTAGATTCACTAGTAGGAGTGAGAAAAACATCACGGGGTGGTGCGCATTGTATGGGTGTGTGTTACATTAGATTCACTAGTAGGAGTGAGAAAAACATCACGGGGTGGTGCGCATTGTATGGGTGTGTGTTACATTAGATTCACTAGTAGGAGTGAGAAAAACATCACGGGGTGGTGCGCCTTGTATGGGTGTGTGTTACATTACATTCACTAGTATGAGTGAGAAAAACATCACGGGGTGGTGCGCCTTGTATGGGTGTGTGTTACATTAGGTTCACTAGTAGGAGTGAGAAAAACATCACGGGGTGGTGAGCCTTGTATGGGTGTGTGTTACATTAGATTCACTAGTAGGAGTGAGAAAAACATCACGGGGTGGTGCGCCTTGTATGGGTTTGTGTTACATTACATTCACTAGTAGGAGTGAGAAAAACATCACGGGGTGGTGCGCCTTGTATGGGTGTGTGTTACATTACATTCACTAGTAGGAGTGAGAAAAACATCACGGGGTGGTGCGCATTGTATGGGTGTGTGTTACATTACATTCACTAGTAGGAGTGAGAAAAACATCACGGGGTGGTGCGCATTGTATGGGTGTGTGTTACATTACATTCACTAGTAGGAGTGAGAAAAACATCACGGGGTGGTGCGCATTGTATGGGTGTGTGTTACATTAGATTCACTAGTAGGAGTGACAAAAACATCACGGGGTGGTGCGCATTGTATGGGTGTGTGTTACATTAGATTCACTAGTAGGAGTGAGAAAAACATCACGGGGTGGTGCGCATTGTATGGCTGTGTGTTACATTAGATTCACTAGTAGGAGTGAGAAAAACATCACGGGGTGGTGCGCATTGTATGGGTGTGTGTTACATTAGATTCACTAGTAGGAGTGAGAAAAACATCACGGGGTGGTGCGCCTTGTATGGGTGTGTGTTACATTACATTCACTAGTAGGAGTGAGAAAAACATCACGGGGTGGTGCGCATTGTATGGGTGTGTGTTACGTTACATTCACTAGTAGGAGTGAGAAAAGCATCACGGGGTGGTGCGCCTTGTATGGGTGTGTGTTACGTTACATTCACTATTAGGAGTGATAAAAACATCACGGGGTGGTGCGCATTGTATGGGTGTGTGTTACGTTACATTCACTAGTAGGAGTGAGAAAAACATCACGGGGTGGTGCGCATTGTATGGGTGTGTGTTACATTAGATTCACTAGTAGGAGTGAGAAAAACATCACGGGGTGGTGCGCATTGTACGGGTGTGTGTTACATTAGAATCACTAGTAGGAGTGAGAAAAACATCACGGGGTGGTGCGCATTGTATGGGTGTGTGTTACATTAGATTCACTAGTAGGAGTGAGAAAAACATCACGGGCTGGTGCGCATTGTATGGGTGTGTGTTACATTAGATTCACTAGTAGGAGTGAGAAAAACATCACGGGGTGGTGTGCCTTGTATGGGTGTGTGTTACATTAGATTCCCTAGTAGGAGTTGAAAAACATCACGGGGTTGTGCGCCTTGTATGGGTGTGTGTTACATTAGATTCACTAGTAGGAGTGAGAAAAACATCACGGGGTGGTGCGCCTTGTATGGGTGTGTGTTACATTAGATTCACTAGTAGGAGTGAGAAAAACATCACGGGGTGGTGCGCCTTGTATGGGTGTGTGTTACATTACATTCACTAGTAGGAGTGAGAAAAACATCACGGGGTGGTGCGCATTGTATGGGTGTGTGTTACATTAGATTCACTAGTAGCAGTGAGAAACACATCACGGGGTGGCGCGCATTGTATGGGTGTGTGTTACATTAGATTCACTAGTAGCAGTGAGAAAAACATCACTGGGTGGTGCACATTGTATGGGTGTGTGTTATATTACATTCACTAGTAGGAGTGAGAAAAACTTCACGGGGTGGTGCGCATTGTATGGGTGTGTGTTACATTAGATTCACTAGTAGGAGTGAGAAAAACATCACGCGGTAGTGCGCATTGTGTGGGGGTGTGTTACATTACATTCACTAGTAGGAGTGAGATAAACATCACGGGGTGTTGCGCCTTGTATGGGTGTGTGTTACATTACATTCACTAGTAGGAGTGAGAAAAACATCACGGGGTGGTGCGCCTTGTATGGGTGTGTGTTACATTACATTCACTAGTACTAGTGAGAAAAACATCACGGGGTGGTGCGCCTTGTATGGGTGTGTGTTACATTATATTCACTAGTAGGAGTGAGAAAAACATCACGGGGTGGTGCACGTTGTATGGGTGTGTGTTACATTAGATTCCCTAGTAGGAGTGAGAAAAACATCACGGGGTGGTGCGCATTGTATGGGTGTGTGTTACATTACATTCACTAGTAGGAGTGAGAAAAACATCACGGGGCGGTGCGCATTGTATGGGTGTGTGTTACATTAGATTCACTAGTAGGAGTGAGAAAACCATCACGGGGTGGTGCGCCTTGTATGGGTGTGTGTTACATTACATTCACTAGTATGAGTGAGAAAAACATCACGGGGTGGTGCGCCTTGTATGGATGTGTGTTACATTAGGTTCACTAGTAGGAGTGAGAAAAACATCACGGGGTGGTGAGCCTTGTATGGGTGTGTGTTACATTAGATTCACTAGTAGGAGTGAGAAAAACATCACGGGGTGGTGCGCCTTGTATGGGTTTGTGTTACATTACATTCACTAGTAGGAGTGAGAAAAACATCACGGGGTTGTGCGCCTTGTATGGGTGTGTGTTACATTACATTCACTAGTAGGAGTGAGAAAAACATCACGGGGTGGTGCGCATTGTATGGGTGTGTGTTACATTACATTCACTAGTAGGAGTGAGAAAAACATCACGGGGTGGTGCGCATTGTATGGGTGTGTGTTACATTACATTCACTAGTAGGAGTGAGAAAAACATCACGGGGTGGTGCGCATTGTATGGGTGTGTGTTACATTAGATTCACTAGTAGGAGTGACAAAAACATCACGGGGTGGTGCGCATTGTATGGGTGTGTGTTACATTAGATTCACTAGTAGGAGTGAGAAAAACATCACGGGGTGGTGCGCATTGTATGGGTGTGTGTTACATTAGATTCACTAGTAGGAGTGAGAAAAACATCACGGGGTGGTGCGCATTGTATGGGTGTGTGTTACATTAGATTCACTAGTAGGAGTGAGAAAAACATCACGGGGTGGTGCGCCTTGTATGGGTGTGTGTTACATTACATTCACTAGTAGGAGTGAGAAAAACATCACGGGGTGGTGCGCCTTGTATGGGTGTGTGTTACATTACATTCACTAGTAGGAGTGAGAAAAACATCACGGGTGGTGCGCCTTGTATGGGTGTGTGTTACATTAGATTCACTAGTAGGAGTGAGAAAAACATCACGGGGTGGTGCGCCTTGTATGGGTGTGTGTTACATTACATTCACTAGTAGGAGTGAGAAAAACATCACGGGGTGGTGCGCCTTGTATGGGTGTGTGTTACATTACATTCACTAGTAGGAGTGAGAAAAACATCACGGGGTGGTGCGCCTTGTATGGGTGTGTGTGACATTACATTCACTAGTAGGAGAGAGAAAAACATCACGGGGTGGTGCGCCTTGTATGGGTGTGTGTTACATTACATTCACTAGTAGGAGTGAGAAAAACATCACGGGGTGGTGCGCCTTGTATGGGTGTGTGTTACGTTACATTCACTAGTAGGAGTGAGAAAAACATCACGGGGTGGTGCGCCTTGTATGGGTGTGTGTTACGTTACATTCACTATTAGGAGTGAGAAAAACATCACGGGGTGGTGCGCATTGTATGGGTGTGTGTTACATTAGAATCACTAGAAGGAGTGAGAAAAACATCACGGGGTGGTGCGCATTGTATGGGTGTGTGTTACGTTAGATTCACTAGTAGGAGTGAGAAAAACATCACGGGGTGGTGCGCATTGTATGGGTGTGTGTTACATTAGATTCACCAGTAGGAGTGAGAAAAACATCACGGGGTGGTGCGCCTTGTATGGGTGTGTGTTACATTAGATTCCCTAGTAGGAGTGAGAAAAACATCACGGGGTGGTGCGCATTGTATGGGTGTGTGTTACATTACATTCACTAGTAGGAGTGAGAAAAACATCACGGGGCGGTGCGCATTGTATGGGTGTGTGTTACATTACATTCACTAGTAGGAGTGAGAAAACCATCACGGGGCGGTGCGCCTTGTATGGGTGTGTGTTACATTACATTCACTAGTATGAGTGAGAAAAACATCACGGGGTGGTGCGCATTGTATGGGTGTGTGTTACATTAGGTTCACTAGTAGGAGTGAGAAAAACATCACGGGGTGGTGAGCCTTGTATGGGTGTGTGTTACATTAGATTCACTAGTAGGAGTGAGAAAAACATCACGGGGTGGTGCGCCTTGTATGGGTGTGTGTTACATTAGATTCACTAGTAGGAGTGAGAAAAACATCACGGGGGGGTGCGCATTGTATGGGTGTGTGTTACATTACATTCACTAGTAGGAGTGAGAAAAACATCACGGGGTGGTGCGCATTGTATGGGTGTGTGTTACATTACATTTATTAGTAGGAGTGAGAAAAACATCACGGGGTGGTGCGCATTGTATGGGTGTGTGTTACATTACATTCACTAGTAGGAGTGAGAAAAACATCACGGGGTGGTGCGCATTGTATGGGTGTGTGTTACATTACATTCACTAGTAGGAGTGAGAAAAACATCACGCTGTGATGCGCATTGTATGGGTGTGTGTTACATTACATTCACTTGTAGGAGTGAGAAAAACATCACGGGGTTGTGCGCATTGAATGGGTGTGTGTTACATTACATTCACTAGTAGGAGTGAGAAAAACATCACGGGGTGGTGCGCATTGTATGGGTGTGTGTTACATTAGATTCACTAGTAGCAGTGAGAAACACATCACGGGGTGGGGCGCATTGTATGGGTGTGTGTTACATTAGATTCACTAGTAGCAGTGAGAAAAACATCACTGGGTGGTGCGCATTGTATGGGTGTGTGTTATATTACATTCACTAGTAGGAGTGAGAAAAACTTCACGGGGTGGTGCGCATTGTATGGGTGTGTGTTACATTAGATTCACTAGTAGGAGTGAGAAAAACATCACGCGGTAGTGCGCATTGTGTGGGGGTGTGTTACATTACATTCACTAGTAGGAGTGAGATAAACATCACGGGGTGTTGCGCCTTGTATGGGTGTGTGTTACATTACATTCATTAGTAGGAGTGAGAAAAACATCACGGGGTGGTGCGCCTTGTATGGGTGTGTGTTACATTACATTCACTAGTACTAGTGAGAAAAACATCACGGGGTGGTGCGCCTTGTATGGGTGTGTGTTACATTATATTCACTAGTAGGAGTGAGAAAAACATCACGGGGTGGTGCACGTTGTATGGGTGTGTGTTACATTAGATTCCCTAGTAGGAGTGAGAAAAACATCACGGGTGGTGCGCATTGTATGGGTGTGTGTTACATTACATTCACTAGTAGGAGTGAGAAAAACATCACGGGGCGGTGCGCATTGTATGGGTGTGTGTTACATTACATTCACTAGTAGGAGTGAGAAAACCATCACGGGGTGGTGCTCCTTGTATGGGTGTGTGTTACATTACATTCACTAGTAGGAGTGAGAAAAACATCACGGGGTGGTGCGCCTTGTAATGGATGTGTGTTACATTAGGTTCACTAGTAGGAGTGAGAAAACATCACGGGTGGTGAGCCTTGTATGGGTGTGTGTTACATTAGATTCACTAGTAGGAGTGAGAAAAACATCACGGGGTGGTGCGCCTTGTATGGGTTTGTGTTACATTACATTCACTAGTAGGAGTGAGAAAAACATCACGGGGTTGTGGCCTTGTATGGGTGTGTGTTACATTACATTCACTAGTAGGAGTGAGAAAAACATCACGGGGTGGTGCGCATTGTATGGGTGTGTGTTACATTACATTCACTAGTAGGAGTGAGAAAAACATCACGGGGTGGTGCGCATTGTATGGGTGTGTGTTACATTACATTCACTAGTAGGAGTGAGAAAAACATCACGGGGTGGTGCGCATTGTATGGGTGTGTGTTACATTAGATTCACTAGTAGGAGTGACAAAAACATCACGGGGTGGTGCGCATTGTATGGGTGTGTGTTACATTAGATTCACTAGTAGGAGTGAGAAAAACATCACGGGGTGGTGCGCATTGTATGGGTGTGTGTTACATTAGATTCACTAGTAGGAGTGAGAAAAACATCACGGGTGGTGCGCATTGTATGGGTGTGTGTTACATTAGATTCACTAGTAGGAGTGAGAAAAACATCACGGGGTGGTGCGCCTTGTATGGGTGTGTGTTACATTACATTCACTAGTAGGAGTGAGAAAAACATCACGGGGTGGTGCGCCTTGTATGGGTGTGTGTTACATTACATTCACTAGTAGGAGTGAGAAAAACATCACTGGGTGGTGCGCCTTGTATGGGTGTGTGTTACATTAGATTCACTAGTAGGAGTGAGAAAAACATCACGGGGTGGTGCGCCTTGTATGGGTGTGTGTTACATTACATTCACTAGTAGGAGTGAGAAAAACATCACGGTGTGGTGCGCCTCGTATGGTGTGTGTTACATTACATTCACTAGTAGGAGTGAGAAAAACATCACGGGGTGGTGCGCCTTGTATGGGTGTGTGTGACATTACATTCACTAGTAGGAGAGAGAAAAACATCACGGGGTGGTGCGCCTTGGAAGGGTGTGTGTTACATTACATTCACTAGTAGGAGTGAGAAAAACATCACGGGTGGTGCGCCTTGTATGGGTGTGTGTTACGTTACAGTCACTAGTAGGAGTGAGAAAATCATCACGGGTGGTGCGCCTTGTATGGGTGTGTGTTACGTTACATTCACTATTAGGAGTGAGAAAAACATCACGGGTGGTGCGCATTGTATGGGTGTGTGTTACGTTACATTCACTAGTAGGAGTGAGAAAACATCACGGGGTGGTGCGCATTGTATGGGTGTGTGTTACATTAGAATCACTAGAAGGAGTGAGAAAAACATCACGGGGTGGTGCGCATTCTATGGGTGTGTGTTACATTAGATTCACTAGTAGGAGTGAGAAAACATCACGGGCTGGTGCGCATTGTATGGGTGTTGTTACATTAGATTCACTAGTAGGAGTGAGAAAAACATCACGGGGTGGTGCGCCTTGTATGGGTGTGTGTTACATTAGATTCACTAGTAGGAGTGAGAAAAACATCACGGGGTGGTGCGCATTTTATGGGTGTGTGTTACATTAGAATCACTAGTAGGAGTGAGAAAAACAATCACGGGCTGGTGCGCATTGTATGGGTGTGTGTTACATTAGATTCACTAGTAGCAGTGAGAACACATCACGGGGTGGTGCGCATTGTATGGGTGTGTGTTACATTAGATTCACTAGTAGTAGTGAGAAAAACATCAGGGGTGGTGCGCATTGTATGGGTGTGTGTTATATTACATTCACTAGTAGGAGTGAGAAAAACATCACGGGGTGGTGCGCATTGTATGGGTGTGTGTTACATTAGATTCACTAGTAGGAGTGAGAAAAACATCACGCGGTAGTGCGCATTGTGTGGGTGTGTGTTACATTACATTCACTAGTAGGAGTGAGATAAACATCACGGGGTGGTGCGCCTTGTATGGGTGTGTGTTACATTACATTCACTAGTAGGAGTGAGAAAAACATCACGGGGTGGTGCGCCTTGTATGGGTGTGTGTTACATTACATTCACTAGTAGGAGTGAGAAAAACATCACGGGGTGGTGCGCCTTGTATGGGTGTGTGTTACATTAGATTCACTAGTAGGAGTGAGAAAAACATCACGGGTGGTGCGCGTTGTATGGGTGTGTGTTACATTAGATTCCCTAGTAGGAGTGAGAAAAACATCACGGGGTGGTGCGCATTGTATGGGTGTGTGTTACATTACATTCACTAGTAGGAGTGAGAAAAACATCACGGGGCGGTGCGCATTGTATGGGTGTGTGTTACATTACATTCACTAGTAGGAGTGAGAAAACCATCACGGGGCGGTGCGCCTTGTATGGGTGTGTGTTACATTACATTCACTAGTATGATTGAGAAAAACATCACGGGGTGGTGCGCCTTGTATGGGTGTGTGTTACATTACATTCACTAGTAGGAGTGAGAAAAACATCACGGGGTGGTGCGCATTGTATGGGTGTGTGTTACATTACATTCACTAGTAGGAGTGAGAAAAACATCACGGGGTGGTGCGCATTGTATGGGTGTGTGTTACATTACATTCACTAGTAGGAGTGAGAAAAACATCAGGGGGTGGTGCGCATTGTATGGGTGTGTGTTAGATTAGATTCACTAGTAGGAGTGACAAAAACATCACGGGGTGGTGCGCATTGTATGGGTGTGTGTTACATTACATTCACTAGTAGGAGTGAGAAAAACATCACGGGGTGGTGCACATTGTATGGGTGTGTGTTACATTAGATTCACTAGTAGGAGTGAGAAAAACATCACGGGGTGGTGCGCATTGTATGGGTGTGTGTTACATTAGATTCACTAGTAGGAGTGAGAAAAACATCACGGGCTGGTGCGCCTTGTATGGGTGTGTGTTACATTACATTCACTAGTAGGAGTGAGAAAAACATCACGGGGTAGTGCGCCTTGTATGGGTGTGTGTTACATTAGATTCACTAGTAGGAGTGAGAAAAACATCACGGGGTGGTGCGCCTTGTATGGGTGTGTGTTACATTACATTCACTAGTAGGAGTGAGAAAAACATCACGGGGTGGTGCGCCTTGTATGGGTGTGTGTTACATTACATTCACTAGTAGGAGTGAGAAAAACATCACGGGTGGTGCGCCTTGTATGGGTGTGTGTTACATTACATTCACTAGTAGGAGTGAGAAAAACTTCACGGGGTGGTGCGCCTTGTATGGGTGTGTGTTACATTACATTCACTAGTAGGAGTGAGAAAAACATCACGGGGTGGTGCGCCTTGTATGGGTGTGTGTTACATTACATTCACTAGTAGGAGAGAGAAAAACATCACGGGGTGGTGCGCCTTGTATGGGTGTGTGTTACATTACATTCACTAGTAGGAGTGAGAAAAACATCACGGGGTGGTGCGCCGTGTATGGGTGTGTGTTACATTACATTCACTAGTAGGAGTGAGAAAAACATCACGGGGTGGTGCGCATTGTATGGGTGTGTGTTACATTAGATTCACTAGTAGCAGTGAGAAACACATCACGGGGTGGTGCGCATTGTATGGGTGTGTGTTACATTAGATTCACTAGTAGCAGTGCGAAAAACATCACGGGGTGGTGCGCATTGTATGGGTGTGTGTTATATTACATTCACTAGTAGGAGCGAGAAAAACTTCACGGGGTGGTGCACATTGTATGGGTGTGTGTTACATTAGATTCACTAGTAGGAGTGAGAAAAACATCACGCGGTAGTGCGCATTGTGTGGGTGTGTGTTACATTACATTCACTAGTAGGAGTGAGATAAACATCACGGGGTGGTGCGCCTTGTATGGGTGTGTGTTACATTACATTCACTAGTAGGAGTGAGAAAAACATCACGGGGTGGTGCGCCTTGTATGGGTGTGTGTTACATTACATTCACTAGTACTAGTGAGAAAAACATCACGGGGTCGTGCGCCTTGTATGGGTGTGTGTTACATTAGATTCACTAGTAGGAGTGAGAAAAACATCACGGGGTGGTGCACGTTGTATGGGTGTGTGTTACATTAGATTCCCTAGTAGGAGTGAGAAAAACATCACGGGGTGGTGCGCATTGTATGGGTGTGTGTTACATTACATTCACTAGTAGGAGTGAGAAAAACATCACGGGGCTGTGCGCATTGTATGGGTGTGTGTTACATTACATTCACTAGTAGGAGTGAGAAAACCATCACGGGGCGGTGCGCCTTGTATGGGTGTGTGTTACATTTCATTCACTAGTATGAGTGAGAAAAACATCACGGGGTGGTGTGCCTTGTATGGGTGTGTGTTACATTAGGTTCACTAGTAGGAGTGAGAAAAACATCACGGAGTGGTGAGCCTTGTATGGGTGTGTGTTACATTAGATTCACTAGTAGGAGTGAGAAAAACATCACGGGGTGGTGCGCCTTGTATGGGTTTGTGTTACATTACATTCACTAGTAGGAGTGAGTAAAACATCACGGGGTGGTGCGCCTTGTATGGGTGTGTGTTACATTACATTCACTAGTAGGAGTGAGAAAAACATCACGGGGTGGTGCGCATTGTATGGGTGTGTGTTACATTACATTCACTAGTAGGAGTGAGAAAAACATCACGGGGTGGTGCGCATTGTATGGGTGTGTGTTACATTACATTCACTAGTAGGAGTGAGAAAAACATCACGGGGTGGTGCACATTTTATGGGTGTGTGTTACATTACATTCACTAGTAGGAGTGAGAAAAACATCACGGGGTGGTGTGCATTGTATGGGTGTGTGTTACATTAGATTCACTAGTAGGAGTGACAAAAAAAACACGGGGTGGTGCGCATTGTATGGGTGTGTGTTACATTAGATTCACTAGTAGGAGTGAGAAAAACATCACGGGGTGGTGCGCATTGTATGGCTGTGTGTTACATTAGATTCACTAGTAGGAGTGAGAAAAACATCACGGGGTGGTGCGCCTTGTATGGGTGTGTGTTACATTAGATTCACTAGTAGGAGTGAGAAAAACATCACGGGGTGTTTCGCCTTGTATGGGTGTGTGTTACATTACATTCACTAGTAGGAGTGAGAAAAACATCACGGGGTGGTGCGCCTTGTATGGGTGTGTGTTACATTAGATTCACTAGAAGGAGTGAGAAAAACATCACGGGGTGGTGCGCCTTGTATGGGTGTGTGTTACATTACATTCACTAGTAGGAGTGAGAAAAACATCACGGGGTGGTGCGCCTTGTATGGGTGTGTGTTACATTACATTCACTAGTAGGAGTGAGAAAAACATCACGGGGTGGTGCGCCTTGTATGGGTGTGTGTTACATTACATTCACTAGTAGGAGTGAGAAAAACATCACGGGGTGGTGCGCCTTGTATGGGTGTGTGTTACATTACATTCACTAGTAGGAGAGAGAAAAACATCACGGGGTGGTGCGCCTTGTATGGGTGTGTGTTACATTACATTCACTAGTAGGAGTGAGAAAAACATCACGGGGTGGTGCGCCTTGTATGGGTGTGTGTTACGTTACATTCACTAGTAGGAGTGAGAAAAACATCACGGGGTGGTGCGCCTTGTATGGGTGTGTGTTACGTTACATTCACTATTAGGAGTGAGAAAAACATCACGGGGTGGTGCGCATTGTATGGGTGTGTGTTACGTTACATTCACTAGTAGGAGTGAGAAAAACATCACGGTGTGGTGCGCATTGTATGGGTGTGTGTTACATTAGATTCACTAGTAGGAGTGAGAAAAACATCACGGGGTGGTGCGCATTGTATGGGTGTGTGTTATATTACATTCACTAGTAGGAGTGAGAAAAACATCACGGGGTGGTGCGCATTGTATGGGTGTGTGTTACATTAGATTCACTAGTAGCAGTGAGAAACACATCACGGGGTGGTGCGCATTGTATGGGTGTGTGTTACATTAGATTCACTAGTAGTAGTGAGAAAAACATCACGGGGTGGTGCGCATTGTATGGGTGTGTGTTATATTACATTCACTAGTAGGAGTGAGAAAAACATCACGGGGTGGTGCGCATTGTATGGGTGTGTGTTACATTAGATTCACTAGTAGGAGTGAGAAAAACATCACGCGGTAGTGCGCATTGTGTGGGTGTGTGTTACATTACATTCACTAGTAGGAGTGAGATAAACATCACGGGGTGGTGCGCCTTGTATGGGTGTGTGTTACATTACATTCACTAGTAAGAGTGAGAAAAACATCACGGGGTGGTGCGCCTTGTATGGGTGTGTGTTACATTACATTCACTAGTAGGAGTGAGAAAAACATCACGGGGTGGTGCGCCTTGTATGGGTGTGTGTTACATTAGATTCACTAGTAGGAGTGAGAAAAACATCACGGGTGGTGCGCGTTGTATGGGTGTGTGTTACATTAGATTCCCTAGTAGGAGTGAGAAAAACATCACGGGGTGGTGCGCATTGTATGGGTGTGTGTTACATTACATTCACTAGTAGGAGTGAGAAAAACATCACGGGGCGGTGCGCATTGTATGGGTGTGTGTTACATTACATTCACTAGTAGGAGTGAGAAAACCATCACGGGGCGGTGCGCCTTGTATGGGTGTGTGTTACATTACATTCACTAGTATGATTGAGAAAAACATCACGGGGTGGTGCGCCTTGTATGGGTGTGTGTTACATTACATTCACTAGTAGGAGTGAGAAAAACATCACGGGGTGGTGCGCATTGTATGGGTGTGTGTTACATTACATTCACTAGTAGGAGTGAGAAAAACATCACGGGGTGGTGCGCATTGTATGGGTGTGTGTTACATTACATTCACTAGTAGGAGTGAGAAAAACATCAGGGGGTGGTGCGCATTGTATGGGTGTGTGTTAGATTAGATTCACTAGTAGGAGTGACAAAAACATCACGGGGTGGTGCGCAATGTATGGGTGTGTGTTACATTACATTCACTAGTAGGAGTGAGAAAAACATCACGGGGTGGTGCACATTGTATGGGTGTGTGTTACATTAGATTCACTAGTAGGAGTGAGAAAAACATCACGGGGTGGTGCGCATTGTATGGGTGTGTGTTACATTAGATTCACTAGTAGGAGTGAGAAAAACATCACGGGCTGGTGCGCCTTGTATGGGTGTGTGTTACATTACATTCACTAGTAGGAGTGAGAAAAACATCACGGGGTAGTGCGCCTTGTATGGGTGTGTGTTACATTAGATTCACTAGTAGGAGTGAGAAAAACATCACGGGGTGGTGCGCCTTGTATGGGTGTGTGTTACATTACATTCACTAGTAGGAGTGAGAAAAACATCACGGGGTGGTGCGCCTTGTATGGGTGTGTGTTACATTACATTCACTAGTAGGAGTGAGAAAAACATCACGGGTGGTGCGCCTTGTATGGGTGTGTGTTACATTACATTCACTAGTAGGAGTGAGAAAAACTTCACGGGGTGGTGCGCCTTGTATGGGTGTGTGTTACATTACATTCACTAGTAGGAGTGAGAAAAACATCACGGGGTGGTGCGCCTTGTATGGGTGTGTGTTACATTACATTCACTAGTAGGAGAGAGAAAAACATCACGGGGTGGTGCGCCTTGTATGGGTGTGTGTTACATTACATTCACTAGTAGGAGTGAGAAAAACATCACGGGGTGGTGCGCCGTGTATGGGTGTGTGTTACATTACATTCACTAGTAGGAGTGAGAAAAACATCACGGGGTGGTGCGCATTGTATGGGTGTGTGTTACATTAGATTCACTAGTAGCAGTGAGAAACACATCACGGGGTGGTGCGCATTGTATGGGTGTGTGTTACATTAGATTCACTAGTAGCAGTGCGAAAAACATCACGGGGTGGTGCGCATTGTATGGGTGTGTGTTATATTACATTCACTAGTAGGAGCGAGAAAAACTTCACGGGGTGGTGCACATTGTATGGGTGTGTGTTACATTAGATTCACTAGTAGGAGTGAGAAAAACATCACGCGGTAGTGCGCATTGTGTGGGTGTGTGTTACATTACATTCACTAGTAGGAGTGAGATAAACATCACGGGGTGGTGCGCCTTGTATGGGTGTGTGTTACATTACATTCACTAGTAGGAGTGAGAAAAACATCACGGGGTGGTGCGCCTTGTATGGGTGTGTGTTACATTACATTCACTAGTACTAGTGAGAAAAACATCACGGGGTCGTGCGCCTTGTATGGGTGTGTGTTACATTAGATTCACTAGTAGGAGTGAGAAAAACATCACGGGGTGGTGCACGTTGTATGGGTGTGTGTTACATTAGATTCCCTAGTAGGAGTGAGAAAAACATCACGGGGTGGTGCGCATTGTATGGGTGTGTGTTACATTACATTCACTAGTAGGAGTGAGAAAAACATCACGGGGCTGTGCGCATTGTATGGGTGTGTGTTACATTACATTCACTAGTAGGAGTGAGAAAACCATCACGGGGCGGTGCGCCTTGTATGGGTGTGTGTTACATTTCATTCACTAGTATGAGTGAGAAAAACATCACGGGGTGGTGTGCCTTGTATGGGTGTGTGTTACATTAGGTTCACTAGTAGGAGTGAGAAAAACATCACGGAGTGGTGAGCCTTGTATGGGTGTGTGTTACATTAGATTCACTAGTAGGAGTGAGAAAAACATCACGGGGTGGTGCGCCTTGTATGGGTTTGTGTTACATTACATTCACTAGTAGGAGTGAGTAAAACATCACGGGGTGGTGCGCCTTGTATGGGTGTGTGTTACATTACATTCACTAGTAGGAGTGAGAAAAACATCACGGGGTGGTGCGCATTGTATGGGTGTGTGTTACATTACATTCACTAGTAGGAGTGAGAAAAACATCACGGGGTGGTGCGCATTGTATGGGTGTGTGTTACATTACATTCACTAGTAGGAGTGAGAAAAACATCACGGGGTGGTGCACATTTTATGGGTGTGTGTTACATTACATTCACTAGTAGGAGTGAGAAAAACATCACGGGGTGGTGTGCATTGTATGGGTGTGTGTTACATTAGATTCACTAGTAGGAGTGACAAAAAAAACACGGGGTGGTGCGCATTGTATGGGTGTGTGTTACATTAGATTCACTAGTAGGAGTGAGAAAAACATCACGGGGTGGTGCGCATTGTATGGCTGTGTGTTACATTAGATTCACTAGTAGGAGTGAGAAAAACATCACGGGGTGGTGCGCCTTGTATGGGTGTGTGTTACATTAGATTCACTAGTAGGAGTGAGAAAAACATCACGGGGTGTTTCGCCTTGTATGGGTGTGTGTTACATTACATTCACTAGTAGGAGTGAGAAAAACATCACGGGGTGGTGCGCCTTGTATGGGTGTGTGTTACATTAGATTCACTAGAAGGAGTGAGAAAAACATCACGGGGTGGTGCGCCTTGTATGGGTGTGTGTTACATTACATTCACTAGTAGGAGTGAGAAAAACATCACGGGGTGGTGCGCCTTGTATGGGTGTGTGTTACATTACATTCACTAGTAGGAGTGAGAAAAACATCACGGGGTGGTGCGCCTTGTATGGGTGTGTGTTACATTACATTCACTAGTAGGAGTGAGAAAAACATCACGGGGTGGTGCGCCTTGTATGGGTGTGTGTTACATTACATTCACTAGTAGGAGAGAGAAAAACATCACGGGGTGGTGCGCCTTGTATGGGTGTGTGTTACATTACATTCACTAGTAGGAGTGAGAAAAACATCACGGGGTGGTGCGCCTTGTATGGGTGTGTGTTACGTTACATTCACTAGTAGGAGTGAGAAAAACATCACGGGGTGGTGCGCCTTGTATGGGTGTGTGTTACGTTACATTCACTATTAGGAGTGAGAAAAACATCACGGGGTGGTGCGCATTGTATGGGTGTGTGTTACGTTACATTCACTAGTAGGAGTGAGAAAAACATCACGGTGTGGTGCGCATTGTATGGGTGTGTGTTACATTAGATTCACTAGTAGGAGTGAGAAAAACATCACGGGGTGGTGCGCATTGTATGGGTGTGTGTTACATTAGAATCACTAGTAGGAGTGAGAAAAACATCACGGGGTGATGCGCATTGTATGGGTGGGTGTTATATTAGATTCACTAGTAGGAGTGAGAAAAACATCACGGGGTGGTGCGCCTTGTATGGGTGTGTGTTACATTAGATTCACTAGTAGGAGTGAGAAAAACATCACGCGGTAGTGCACATTGTGTGGGTGTGTGTTACATTACATTCACTAGTAGGAGTGAGATAAACATCACGGGGTGGTGCGCCTTGTATGGGTGTGTGTTACATTACATTCACTAGTAGGAGTGAGAAAAACATCACGGGGTGGTGCGCCTTGTATGGGTGTGTGTTACATTACATTCACTAGTAGGAGTGAGAAAAACATCACGGGGTGGTGCGCCTTGTATGGGTGTGTGTTACATTAGATTCACTAGTAGGAGTGAGAAAAACATCACGGGGTGGTGCGCGTTGTATGGGTGTGTGTTACATTAGATTCCCTAGTAGGAGTGAGAAAAACATCACGGGGTGGTGCGCATTGTATGGGTGTGTGTTACATTACATTCACTAGTAGGAGTGAGAAAAACATCACGGGGCGGTGCGCATTGTGTGGGTGTGTGTTACATTACATTCACTAGTAGGAGTGAGAAAACCATCACGGGGTGGTGCGCCTTGTATGGGTGTGTGTTACATTACATTCACTAGTAGGAGTGAGAAAAACATCACGGGGTTGTGCGCCTTGTATGGGTGTGTGTTACATTAGGTTCACTAGTAGGAGTGAGAAAAACATCACGGGGTGGTGAGCCTTGTATGGGTGTGTGTTACATTAGATTCACTAGTAGGAGTGAGAAAAACATCACGGGGTGGTGCGCCTTGTATGGGTTTGTGTTACATTACATTCACTAGTAGGAGTGAGAAAAACATCACGGGTTGGTGCGCCTTGTATGGGTGTGTGTTACATTACATTCACTAGTAGGAGTGAGAAAAACATCACGGGGTGGTGCGCATTGTATGGGTGTGTGTTACATTACATTCACTAGTAGGAGTGAGAAAAACATCACGGGGTGGTGCGCATTGTATGGGTGTGTGTTACATTAGATTCACTAGTAGGAGTGACAAAAACATCACGGGGTGGTGCGCATTGTATGGGTGTGTGTTACATTAGATTCACTAGTAGGAGTTACAAAAACATCACGGGGTGGTGCGCATTGTATGGGTGTGTGTTATATTAGATTCACTAGTAGGAGTGAGAAAAACATCACGGGGTGGTGCGCATTGTATGGGTGTGTGTTACATTACATTCACTAGTAGGAGTGAGAAAAACATCACGGGGTGGTGCGCATTGTATGGGTGTGTGTTACATTAGATTCACTAGTAGGAGTGAGAAAAACATCACGGGGTGGTGCGCCTTGTATGGGTGTGTGTTACATTAGATTCACTAGTAGGAGTGAGAAAAACATCACGGGGTGGTGCGCCTTGTATGGGTGTGTGTTACATTACATTCACTAGTAGGAGTGAGAAAAACATCACGGGGTGGTGCGCCTTGTATGTGTGTGTGTTACATTACATTCACTAGTAGGAGTGAGAAAAACATCACGGGGTGGTGCGCCTTGTATGGGTGTGTGTTACATTACATTCACTAGTAGGAGTGAGAAAAACATCACGGGGTGGTGCGCCTTGTATGGGTGTGTGTTACATTAGATTCACTAGTAGGAGTGAGAAAAACATCACGAGGTGGTGCGCCTTGTATGGGTGTGTGTTACATTACATTCACTAGTAGGAGTGTGAAAAACATCACGGGGTGGTGCGCCTTGTATGGGTGTGTGTTACATTACATTCACTAGTAGGAGTGATAAAAACATCACGGGGTGGTGCGCCTTGTATGGGTGTGTGTTACATTACATTCACTAGTAGGAGAGAGAAAAACATCACGGGGTGGTGCGCCTTGTATGGGTGTGTGTTACATTACATTCACTAGTAGGAGTGAGAAAAACATCACGGGGTGGTGCGCCTTGTATGGGTGTGTGTTACGTTACAATCACTAGTAGGAGTGAGAAAAACATCACGGGGTGGTGCGCCTTGTATGGGTGTGTGTTACGTTACATTCACTATTAGGAGTGAGAAAAACATCACGGGGTGGTGCGCATTGTATGGGTGTGTGTTACGTTACATACACTAGTAGGAGTGAGAAAAACATCACGGGGTGGTGCGCATTGTATGGGTGTGTGTTACATTAGATTCACTAGTAGGAGTGAGAAAAACATCACGGGGTGGTGCGCATTGTATGGGTGTGTGTTACATTAGAATCACTAGTAGGAGTGAGAAAAACATCACGGGGTGGTGCGCATTGTATGGGTGTGTGTTACATTAGATTCACTAGTAGGAGTGAGAAAAACATCACGGGCTGGTGCGCATTGTATGGGTGTGTGTTACATTAGATTCACTAGTAGGAGTGAGAAAAACATCACGGGGTGGTGCGCCTTGTATGGGTGTGTGTTACATTAGAATCACTATTAGGAGTGAGAAAAACATCACGGGGTGGTGCGCCTTGTATGGGTGTGTATTACATTAGATTCACTAGTAGGAGTGAGAAAAACATCACGGGATGGTGCGCCTTGTATGGGTGTGTGTTACATTAGATTCACTAGTAGGAGTGAGAAAAACATCACGGGGTGGTGCGCCTTGTATGGGTGTGTGTTACATTACATTCACTAGTAGGAGTGAGAAAAACATCACGGGGTGGTGCGCATTGTATGGGTGTGTGTTACATTACATTCACTAGTAGCAGTGAGAAAAACATCACGGGGTGATGCGCATTGTATGGGTGTGTGTTACATTACATTCACTAGTAGCAGTGAGAAAAAGATCACGTGGTGGTGTGCATTGTATGGGTGTGTGTTACATTAGATTCACTAGTAGCAGTGAGAAAAAGATCACGGGGTGGTGCGCATTGTATGGGTGTGTGTTACATTAGATTCACTATTAGCAGTGAGAAAAACATCACGGGGTGGTGCGCATTGTATGGGTGTGTGTTACATTAGATTCACTAGTAGAAGTGAGAAAAACATGACGGGGTGGTGCGCATTGTATGGGTGTGTGTTACATTACATTCACTAGTAGCAGTGAGAAAAACATCACGGGGTGGACCGCATTGTATGGGTGTGTGTTACATTACATTCACTAGTAGGAGTGAGAAAAACATCACGGGGTGATGCGCCTTGTATGGGTGTGTGTTACATTACATTCACTAGTAGGAGTGAGAAAAACATCACGGGGTGGTTCGCATTGTATGGGTGTGTGTTACATTACATTCACTAGTAAGAGTGAGATAAACATCACGGGGTGGTGCGCATTGTATGGGTGTGTGTTACAATACATACACTAGTAGGAGTGAGAAAAACATCACGGGGTGGTGCGCATTGTATGGGTTTCTGTTACATTACATTCACTAGTAGCAGTGAGAAAAACATCACGGGGTGGTGCGCATTGTATGGGTGTGTGTTACATTACATTCACTAGTAGCAGTGAGAAAAACATCACGGGGTGGTGCGCATTGTATGGGTGGGTGTTACATTACATTCACTAGTAGCAGTGAGAAAAACATCACCGGGTGGTGCGCATTGTATGGGTGTGTGTTACATTAGATTCACTAGTAGCAGTGAGAAAAACATCACGGGGAGGTGCGCATTGTATGGGTGTGTGTTACATTACATTCACTAGTAGGAGTGAGAAAAACATCACGGGGTGGTGCGCATTTTATGGGTGTGTGTTACATTAGATTCATTAGTAGGAGTGAGAAAAACATCACGTGGTAGTGCGCATTGTGTGGGTGTGTGTTACATTACATTCACTAGTAGGAGTGAGATAAACATCACGGGGTGGTGCGCATTGTATGGGTGTGTGTTACAATACATACATTAGTAGGAGTGAGAAAAACATCACGGGGTGGTGCGCATTGTATGGGTGTGTGTTACATTACATTCACTAGTAGCAGTGAGAAAAACATCACGGGGTGGTGCGCATTGTATGGGTGTGTGTTACATTACATTCACTAGTAGCAGTGAGAAAAACATCACGAGGTGGTGCGCATTGTATGGGTGTGTGTTACATTACATTAACTAGTAGGAGTGAGAAAAACATCACAGGGTAGTGCGCATTGTATGGGTGTGTGTTACATTAGATTCACTAGTAGCAGTGAGAAAAACATCACGGGGTGGTGCGCATTGTATGGGTGTGTGTTACATAAGATTCATTAGTAGCAGTGAGAAAAACATTACGGGGTGGTGCTTATTGTATGGGTGTGTGTTACATTAGATTCACTAGTAGCAGTGAGAAAAACATCACGGGGTGGTGCGCATTGTATGGGTGTGTGTTACATTAGATTCACTAGTAGCAGTGAGAAAAACATCACGGGGTGGTGCGCATTGTATGGGTGTGTGTTACATTAGATTCACTAGTAGCAGTGAGAAAAACATCACGGGTGGTGCGCATTGTATGGGTGTGTGTTACATTAGATTCACTAGTAGGAGTGAGAAAAACATCACGGGGTGGTGCGCATTGTATGGGTGTGTGTTACATTACATTCACTAGTAGCAGTGAGAAAAACATCACGGGGTGGTGCGCATTGTATGGGTGTGTGTTACATTACATTCACTAGTAGCAGTGACAAAAACATCACGGGGTGGTGCGCATTGTATGGGTGTGTGTTACATTACATTCACTAGTAGGAGTGAGAAAAACATCACGGGGTGGTGTGCATTGTATGGTGTGTGTTACATTACATTCACTAGTAGGAGTGAGAAAAACATCACGGGGTGGTGCGCATTGTATGGGTGTGTGTTACATTACATTCACTAGTAGGAGTGAGAAAAACATAACGGGGTGGTGCGCATTGTATCAGTGTGTGTTACATTACATTCACTAATAGGAGTGAGAAAAACATCACGGGGTGGTGCGCATTGTATGGGTGTGTGTTACATTACATTCACTAATAGGAGTGAGAAAAACATGACGGGGTGGTGCGCATTGTATGGGTGTGTGTTACATTACATTCACTAGTAGGAGTGAGAAAAACATCACGGGGTGGTGCGCATTGTATGGGTGTGTGTTACATTACATTCACTAGTAGGAGTGAGAAAAACATCACCGGGTGGTGCGCATTGTATGGGTGTGTGTTATATTACATTCACTAGTAGGAGTGAGAAAAACATCACGGGGTGGGGCACATTATATGGGAGTGTGTTACATTACATTCACTAGTAGGAGTGAGAAAAACATCACGGGGTGGTGTGAATCGGAGGGTCTGAATTAGGATAGGCAGTGAGTGGCAATGTAGGATGGAGAAAAGCACCGCGGGGTGGTCAGCATGGGGAGGTCAGGGAACATGCTGTGGCAATATAGGATAGGTTTCTGAAAAACATCGCGGGGTGGTGCGCATTGTAAGGGTGTGTGTTACATTAGATTCACTAGTAGGAGTGAGAAAAACATCACGGGGTGGTGCGCATTGTATGGGTGTGTGTTACATTACATTCACTAGTAGGAGTGAGAAAAACATCACGGGGTGGTGCGCATTGTATGGGTGTGTGTTACATTACATTCACTAGTAGGAGTGAGAAAAACATCACGGGGTGGTGCGCATTGTATGGGTGTGTGTTACAGTATGTTCACTAGTAGGAGTGAGAAAAACATCACGGGGTGGTGCGCATTGTATGGGTGTGTGTTACATTAGGTTCACTAGTAGGAGTGAGAAAAACATCATGGGGTGGTGAGCATTGTATGGGTGTGTGTTACATTAGATTCACTAGTAGGAGTGAGAAAAACATCACGGGGTGGTGCGCATTGTATGGGTGTGTGTTACATTACATTCACCAGTAGGAGTGAGAAAAATATCATGGGGTGGTGCACATTGTATGGGTGTGTGTTACATTACATTCACTAGTAGGAGTGAGAAAAACATCACGGGGTGGTGCGCATTGTATGGGTGTGTGTTACATTACATTCACTAGTAGGAGTGAGAAAAACATCACGGGGTGGTGCGCATTGTATGAGTGTGTGTTACATTGTATTCACTAGTAGGAGTGAGAAAAACATCACGGGTGGTGCGCATTGTATGGGTGCGTGTTACATTGCATTCACTAGTAGCATTGAGAAAAACATCACGGGGTGGTGCGCATTGTATGTGTGTGTGTTACATTGCATTCACTAGTACGAGTGAGAAAAACATCACGGGGTGGTGCGCATTGTATGGGTGTGTGTTACATTGCATTCACTAGTAGGAGTGAGATAAACATCACGGGGTGGTGCGCATTGTATGGGTGTGTGTTACATTAGATTCACTAGTAGGAGTGAGAAAAAACATCACGGGGTGGTGCGCATTGTATGGCTGTGTGTTACATTAGATTCACTAGTAGGAGTGAGAAAAACATCACGGGGTGGTGCGCATTGTATGGGTGTGTGTTACATTAGATTCACTAGTAGGAGTGAGAAAAACATCACGGGGTGGTGCGCCTTGTATGGGTGTGTGTTACATTACATTCACTAGTAGGAGTGAGAAAAACATCACGGGGTGGTGCGCCTTGTATGGGTGTGTGTTACATTAGATTCACTAGTAGGAGTGAGAAAAACATCACGGGGTGGTGCGCCTTGTATGGGTGTGTGCTACATTACATTCACTAGTAGGAGTGAGAAAAACATCACGGGGTGGTGCGCCTTGTATGGGTGTGTGTTACATTACATTCACTAGTAGGAGTGAGAAAAACATCACCGGGTGGTGCGCCTTGTATGGGTGTGTGTTACATTACATTCACTAGTAGGAGTGAGAAAAACATCACGGGGTGGTGCGCCTTGTATGGGTGTGTGTTACATTACATTCACTAGTAGGAGTGAGAAAAACATCACGGGGTGGTGCGCCTTGTATGGGTGTGTGTTACATTACATTCACTAATAGGAGAGAGAAAAACATCACGGGGTGGTGCGCCTTTTATGGGTGTGTGTTACATTACATTCACTAGGAGGAGTGAGAAAAACATCACGGGGTGGTGCGCCTTGTATGGGTGTGTGTTACATTACATTCACTAGTAGGAGTTAGAAAAACATCACGGGGTGGTGCGCCTTGTATGGGTGTATGTTACGTTACATTCACTATTAGGAGTGAGAAAAACATCACGGGGTGGTGCGCATTTTATGGGTGTGTGTTACGTTACATTCACTAGTAGGAGTGAGAAAAACATCACGGGGTGGTGCGCATTGTATGGGTGTGTGTTACATTAGATTCACTAGTAGGAGTGAGAAAAACATCACGGGGTGGTGCGCATTTTATGGGTGTTTGTTACATTAGATTCACTAGTAGGAGTGAGAAAAACATCACGGGGTGGTGCGCATTGTATGGGTGTGTGTTACATTAGATTCACTAGTAGGAGTGAGAAAAACATCACGGGCTGGTGCGCATTGTATGGGTGTGTGTTACATTAGATTCACTAGTAGGAGTGAGAAAAACATCACGGGGTGGTGCGCCTTGTATGGGTGTGTGTTACATTAGATTCACTAGTAGGAGTGAGAAAAACATCACGGGGTGGTGCGCCTTGTATGGGTGTGTGTTACATTAGATTCACTAGTAGGAGTGAGAAAAACATCACGGGGTGGTGCGCCTTGTATGGGTGTGTGTTACATTGTATTCACTAGTAGGAGTGAGAAAAACATCACGGGGTGTGCGCATTGTATGGGTGCGTGTTACATTGCATTCACTAGTAGCATTGAGAAAAACATCACGGGGTGGTGCGCATTGTATGTGTGTGTGTTACATTGCATTCACTAGTACGAGTGAGAAAAACATCACGGGGTGGTGCGCATTGTATGGGTGTGTGTTACATTGCATTCACTAGTAGGAGTGAGATAAACATCACGGGGTGGTGCGCATTGTATGGGTGTGTGTTACATTAGATTCACTAGTAGGAGTGAGAAAAACATCACGGGGTGGTGCGCATTGTATGGCTGTGTGTTACATTAGATTCACTAGTAGGAGTGAGAAAAACATCACGGGGTGGTGCGCATTGTATGGGTGTGTGTTACATTAGATTCACTAGTAGGAGTGAGAAAAACATCACGGGTGGTGCGCCTTGTATGGGTGTGTGTTACATTACATTCACTAGTAGGAGTGAGAAAAACATCACGGGGTGGTGCGCCTTGTATGGGTGTGTGTTACATTAGATTCACTAGTAGGAGTGAGAAAAACATCACGGGGTGGTGCGCCATGTATGGGTGTGTGTTACATTACATTCACTAGTAGGAGTGAGAAAAACATCACGGGGTGGTGCGCCTTGTATGGGTGTGTGTTACATTACATTCACTAGTAGGAGTGAGAAAAACATCACCGGGTGGTGCGCCTTGTATGGGTGTGTGTTACATTACATTCACTAGTAGGAGTGAGAAAAACATCACGGGGTGGTGCGCCTTGTATGGGTGTGTGTTACATTACATTCACTAGTAGGAGTGAGAAAAACATCACGGGGTGGTGCGCCTTGTATGGGTGTGTGTTACATTACATTCACTAGTAGGAGAGAGAAAAACATCACGGGGTGGTGCGCCTTGTATGGGTGTGTGTTACATTACATTCACTAGTAGGAGTTAGAAAAACATCACGGGGTGGTGCGCCTTGTATGGGTGTGTGTTACATTACATTCACTAGTAGGAGTGAGAAAAACATCACGGGGTGGTGCGCCTTGTATGGGTGTATGTTACGTTACATTCACTATTATGAGTGAGAAAAACTTCACGGGGTGGTGCGCATTTTATGGGTGTGTGTTACGTTACATTCACTAGTAGGAGTGAGAAAAACATCACGGGGTGGTGCGCATTGTATGGGTGTGTGTTACATTAGATTCACTAGTAGGAGTGAGAAAAACATCACGGGGTGGTGCGCATTTTATGGGTGTGTGTTACATTAGAATCACTAGTAGGAGTGAGAAAAACATCACGGGGTGGTGCGCATTGTATGGGTGTGTGTTACATTAGATTCACTAGTAGGAGTGAGAAAAACATCACGGGCTGGTGCGCATTGTATGGGTGTGTGTTACATTAGATTCACTAGTAGGAGTGAGAAAAACATCACGGGGTGGTGCGCCTTGTATGGGTGTGTGTTACATTAGATTCACTAGTAGGAGTGAGAAAAACATCACGGGGTGGTGCGCCTTGTATGGGTGTGTGTTACATTAGATTCACTAGTAGGAGTGAGAAAAACATCACGGGGTGGTGCGCCTTGTATGGGTGTGTGTTACATTACATTCACTAGTAGGAGTGAGAAAACATCACGGGGTGGTGCGCATTGTATGGGTGTGTGTTACATTAGATTCACTAGTAGCAGTGAGAAACACATCACGGGGTGGTGCGCATTGTATGGGTGTGTGTTACATTAGATTCACTAGTAGCAGTGAGAAAAACATCACGGGGTGGTGCGCATTGTATGGGTGTGTGTTATATTACATTCACTAGTAGGAGTGAGAAAAACATCACGGGGTGGTGCGCATTGTATGGGTGTGTGTTACATTAGATTCACTAGTAGGAGTGAGAAAAACATCACGCGGTAGTGCGCATTGTGTGGGTGTGTGTTACATTACATTCACTAGTAGGAGTGAGAAAAACATCACGGGGTGGTGCGCATTGTATGGGTGTGTGTTACATTAGATTCACTAGTAGGAGTGAGAAAAACATCACGGGGTGGTGCGCCTTGTATGGGTGTGTGTTACATTACATTCACTAGTAGGAGTGAGAAAAACATCACGGGGTGGTGCACCTTGTATGGGTGTGTGTTACATTAGATTCACTAGTAGGAGTGAGAAAAACATCACGGGGTGGTGCGCCATGTATGGGTGTGTGTTACATTACATTCACTAGTAGGAGTGAGAAAAACATCACGGGGTGGTGCGCCTTGTATGGGTGTGTGTTACATTACATTCACTAGTAGGAGTGAGAAAAACATCACCGGGTGGTGCGCCTTGTATGGGTGTGTGTTACATTACATTCACTAGTAGGAGTGAGAAAAACATCACGGGGTGGTGCGCCTTGTATGGGTGTGTGTTACATTACATTCACTAGTAGGAGTGAGAAAAACATCACGGGGTGGTGCGCCTTGTATGGGTGTGTGTTACATTACATTCACTAGTAGGAGAGAGAAAAACATCACGGGGTGGTGCGCCTTGTATGGGTGTGTGTTACATTACATTCACTAGTAGGAGTGAGAAAAACATCACGGGGTGGTGCGCCTTGTATGGGTGTGTGTTACATTACATTCACTAGTAGGAGTGAGAAAAACATCACGGGGTGGTGCGCCTTGTATGGGTGTATGTTACGTTACATTCACTATTAGGAGTGAGAAAAACATCACGGGGTGGTGCGCATTTTATGGGTGTGTGTTACGTTACATTCACTAGTAGGAGTGAGAAAAACATCACGGGGTGTTGCGCATTGTATGGGTGTGTGTTACATTAGATTCACTAGTAGGAGTGAGAAAAACATCACGGGGTGGTGCGCATTTATGGGTGTGTGTTACATTAGAATCACTATTAGGAGTGAGAAAAACATCACGGGGTGGTGCGCATTGTATGGGTGTGTGTTACATTAGATTCACTAGTAGGAGTGAGAAAAACATCACGGGCTGGTGCGCATTGTATGGGTGTGTGTTACATTAGATTCACTAGTAGGAGTGAGAAAAACATCACGGGGTGGTGCGCCTTGTATGGGTGTGTGTTACATTAGATTCACTAGTAGGAGTGAGAAAAACATCACGGGGTGGTGCGCCTTGTATGGGTGTGTGTTACATTAGATTCACTGGTAGGAGTGAGAAAAACATCACGGGGTGGTGCGCCTTGTATGGGTGTGTGTTACATTACATTCACTAGTAGGAGTGAGAAAAACATCACGGGGTGGTGCGCATTGTATGGGTGTGTGTTACATTAGATTCACTAGTAGCAGTGAGAAACACATCACGGGGTGGTGCGCATTGTATGGGTGTGTGTTACATTAGATTCACTAGTAGCAGTGAGAAAAACATCACGGGGTGGTGCGCATTGTATGGGTGTGTGTTATATTACATTCACTAGTAGGAGTGAGAAAAACATCACGGGGTGGTGCGCATTGTATGGGTGTGTGTTACATTAGATTCACTAGTAGGAGTGAGAAAAACATCACGCGGTAGTGCGCATTGTGTGGGTGTGTGTTACATTACATTCACTAGTAGGAGTGAGATAAACATCACGGGGTGGTGCGCCTTGTATGGGTGTGTGTTACATTACATTCACTAGTAGGAGTGAGAAAAACATCACGGGGTGGTGCGCCTTGTATGGGTGTGTGTTACATTACATTCACTAGTAGGAGTGAGAAAAATATCACGGGGTGGTGCGCCTTGTATGGGTGTGTGTTACATTAGATTCACTAGTAGGAGTGAGAAAAACATCACGGGGTGGTGCGCGTTGTTTGGGTGTGTGTTACATTAGATTCCCTAGTAGGAGTGAGAAAAACCTCACGGGGTGGTGCGCATTGTATGGGTGTGTGTTACATTACATTCACTAGTAGGAGTGAGAAATACATCACGGGGCGGTGCGCATTGTATGGGTGTGTGTTACATTACATTCACTAGTAGGAGTGAGAAAACCATCACGGGGTGGTGCGCATTGTATGGGTGTGTGTTACATTAGATTCACTAGTAGCAGTGAGAAACACATCACGGGGTGGTGCGCATTGTATGGGTGTGTGTTACATTAGATTCACTAGTAGCAGTGAGAAAAACATCACGGGGTGGTGCGCATTGTATGGGTGTGTGTTATATTACATTCACTAGTAGGAGTGAGAAAAACATCACGGGGTGGTGCGCATTGTATGGGTGTGTGTTACATTAGATTCACTAGTAGGAGTGAGAAAAACATCACGGGGTGGTGCGCCTTGTATGGGTGTGTGTTACATTAGATTCACTGGTAGGAGTGAGAAAAACATCACGGGGTGGTGCGCCTTGTATGGGTGTGTGTTACATTACATTCACTAGTAGGAGTGAGAAAACCATCACGGGGTGGTGCGCATTGTATGGGTGTGTGTTACATTAGATTCACTAGTAGCAGTGAGAAACACATCACGGGGTGGTGCGCATTGTATGGGTGTGTGTTACATTAGATTCACTAGTAGCAGTGAGAAAAACATCACGGGGTGGTGCGCATTGTATGGGTGTGTGTTATATTACATTCACTAGTAGGAGTGAGAAAAACATCACGGGGTGGTGCGCATTGTATGGGTGTGTGTTACATTAGATTCACTAGTAGGAGTGAGAAA